>NC_135893.1:97430243-97740243 GCF_964194155.1 Cetorhinus maximus
AACACAGAACCAAAACAAATTTATAAATACTTGTCAGTATTTAACATGTATATTCCTCTTAACCCCAATTGGCTGATCAAAGTGCAGGATACCACATAGTCTATATACATAGCAGGGAGTATTTTAACTATAAGACATGATCTCCTTTCCAATCAGGAACTGGCACCTACCATGTGACAGGATAAAAATTGGACAGAGTGTTTCAAATGCAAGGGGCAGAATCTTGTGGAAAGGACAGGAGTCTCGGCCGCTGGCAGGAGAGCTGATGAGACTCTGCGTTGCCTCTTTTCAAGAAGGCCCGCTGCATCTCATGCCACTTAGGCACTTAACAGGCCAGCGGGAGGCCTTCCCGGGACCAAGGACCCCAGGAGCGGAAGTCCTGCCCACCGAGATCTGCTCACCAATCAGCAGCTCTTCTGTATTCAACAGTGCCACTGCGGAGGAGGTGGTGCTGTCGGTACTACACCCAGCCAAGACTTCGGATTGCTGAGTGACCCAGGCACAGGTGAGTGATGGTGGAAAAGAGGTTGCGAGGAAGGAAGGTCGGCAGTAAGAGCAGGGCTTGGCTCTCATCAGCGCCCCCCGCCCACTTCCCGATGCTGGGTCTCTTGATCAGGCACTGAGTGCCTTTGGATGAAGAATCCCCCTGGAAGCCTGCAAACAATTCCGACAGGGTTTGCTTGTCATGCTCCCCACTTTTCAAGCCCCCCTCTACCACTGCTGGTATCAATTGCATTCATACCAGTGGCAGTGGGATGAGGCCCTTAAGTGGGCAGTAACTGCCCAATTAAAGGCCTCATTTGGCAGCACGGTAAAAAGGCTTCCCGCCACGGATTTAATCTGTGGAGGCAGGAAGGTGGCACAGTCTGCACCCGCCACCCTCCCACCTGATTAAATGCCCCCACCAAACTCGCCATGAGGAAGGGCAAAAGATTCCATCCAGGGTCTTATACAAGAATATTGTTTTATAATGAATAATTCTGTTTGTGGAACCTAATTTGATTTTATTAAGGCTTTATGATCCCTTTCTCTCTCAACTGGTTCTAATTCAGTGCCATGTAGAACATAAGTAAGTAAATTGCCATTAATCCAGCCCAAGTGCATTATACTGCACCTCTCTAAGTTAAAGGCCATCTGCTAGAGCTTAGCCCGTTTTCCTAGCATTTCTCAATCTGCTTGCAGAAGTTCCTTCTCCTGCACAGTCCTGATGTTTACACAAATTTTATCATCATCTGCAAACTTGTGGACCATTCCCCCAACACCTACATCTAAGTCATACACAAAAATAATAAAAAGTAATGAGCCCAACATCAAATCCTGCAGGACATCTCAAGTGACCAGCCTCCAAGCAGATCCATAGCCATTATCCATAGCAGAGCCATTATCCAGAGCTTTCTGTCTAGGCTCTAGGGAATGTAACCATGAATAAACAGAAATTATGAATTTCATTTAAGTGTGTTTTATTACCTTTGATTTTTCATGGAAAGTTGCCTCTTCGACCTAAATATTATGCTATTCTGATTAGGGGACGAATGTGAAAAAAAAAATCTTGTCAGGTAATGAATAGATGTACTGGAAAGGTGTCAGCTTACCCATTCCTTATAATCCTCACTTCACTTCAGGTGGCCACTATATTGGTTCACAGAATAAGCTGTAAAAGCAGACATACATTTTATTATTTATATTATATATACATATATGATCATGTAAGAGGAATCATCTGCATCATTGCAAGAGGCATGCAGCATTACATGGCTGCTGTATCTAAGATAGTAAATTTAATTAAAGCCGCCCCCTCCATTTCCCACATAGATTGGTGTGCTCTCAAACATCAGCATCTCTGTGTAATTGATGTTTAGCATATATTTACAGGAGTTGACAATGATGCTTGTAAGCCATACAACACTAGATGTGAACAAATTGTTTTATCAACTCAATGTGTACCATAATTTTTCTGTAGATAGTTTAGAGAAACATTTATGACAGGCTAAAAACATATGAGAATCAAAATGAAGTGAGTTTTATTTTCAAGTGATTTAATAACACCAATCTGAGCATTTTAACTGTTTCACACCATTATCTATTAATAGCACGTTACACGATGAAGACTTCATGACCCAGTTATATATTTGAGCTCACAGTCCAATTGGAATATGGTTAATTAAGCCTTTGTTGATGAGTAAGGTTTAGTATTAATGTCATTGAATGCAATTTGTTTGTATCTCTCTGCCTCACCACTAACTACAAAAATCATTTTTAGTTATTCTATCAGTGCAAAGTGATGTTTCAGCGCATCAGACATCCTCATCATGCCTTTCTGCCCATTTTTGAGTCAGTATTGTGACTGCAGAGTTAAAGTTCTCCATCTGAAAATAGATGGCCTAGTACAAATGTTACTTCCTGGGTCACATACCAAATGTTGATGGAAAATGTTGTTCTTAAAAGGCCCCAAGAATCTGCTGACTGATCCCACCCACTGCAGCCTTTCAGTACTGATCCCGCCAGATGTTGTTTGGTCATTGAGGATACCTCATTTGCATAAGGAAAGCAGGTGGCCACACTGGTGTAATGGTCATTGCTGCCAGAAAACTCAGTATTCTGCCACTGTCAGATTAGGGGATTCCTCTGGCTCCCTACTACCACCCCACCACCCCATGACTCCCTTCAGCTGCAGAGAGCAGGGAGCTGCAGGGAGTTATGCTATCATAATCATTTGAAAACAAAAATCTATCCTTTCTTTAGGGGTCCAGGTCACTGCTCTTGCCTGCTCTCCCTCCCCCCCAACCACTTACCAAGTGAGGCATAATTGTACCATTTAGACAGGGTGTGCATTATCTACCTTGGCATACTAGTCCCCAATCATACACTAGGCTCCAACTAAGCCAGAGAAATAGGAGCTCCCAGTGTAAAGATACCCCGTTCCTGACATTACCGGCTTTTTAAAGGGTAGACAAGGGCAGGGCAATGGGAACAACTGCCTGGCAAGTTGATAGAGAATTCATCTCATTTTCTGTTCATCCCCTCGTTAACATGCAGCAGGTAAGCTTTTTTTTCAATTAGTCATTTTTGAAATGTGAGTGACCCAGAAAGGCTGGCATTCATTGCCCCTCCCTAATTGCCCTCAACATCAAAGTGGTGAGCCTTTTATTGCATTTCTACAGTCTCGTAGTGGCAGTGCTTCCACAATGCTCTTAGTTATAGAATTCCAAGATTTTTATCTAGCAACAATGAAGGACGGTGATACATGTCCAAGATTAGCAGATCATGGTCTTTACATGCATTTGCTACCTTTGTCCTTCTAAGCATTGGAGATAGTGGTTTGGGAAGTGCTGCCAAGGAAGCCTTACCCTATAGTCACAGTACAGCAATGCAAGGAGGCGTGGACATTTAAACCAGTGGTTGGGGTTCTAATCAAATGGGCTATTTTATCCTTCATAATGTTGAGTTGTGAGTGTTGGTGCAACTGCATCCATCCAGGCAATTGGATAATATTCCATCAAATTCCTGACTTGTAGATGGTATAGATGCTTTGGTAAATCAGGTGACCTTTTCTAGTATCTGCAGCATTTACGTGAATGATTCTATTAAAATTAAGGGCAGTGGTGACACCCATGCTGATAGTGGGGAACCTTGAAGCGGTAATTCCATTGAATGTTAAGAGTAGGGGAGTTATGCTGTCTCTTGTTGGAGATGGTCATTGCCTAGCACTTGTATGGTGCAAATGTTTCTTGCCACTTATCATCCCAGGTATTGTTGTTGTTCAGGTCTTGTTACATAGAGGTATAGACTATTTCATTATCTGAAAAATTGCAAATGAGTTGTTAGTATGAAATATGCTTCCCATATGTCGCTTGCTGATTAGGAGGCAGGAAAACCTACATTCCTTATAGGCATACAGCAGTTTAAGAGGGAGGTGAACTTTTGTTTTGTGGCCAAACAGGAAAGACATATGGTGGAGCTGCAGGAAGATGTCTGGGGATTAAGAAAAATTGTAGCAGGACCTTGAGATATTCAGAATCATCTATGGAGCTGCTGGTATAACAAATTTGTGAGAATAGGATGTTTTCTTCTATCTCAGATCATCAGTAGAGGCCAAGGCAAATTGGAAAATGGGTTTGGTGAAAGAACGCATGCTGTGTGAATACAAGTAGCATTTACACCAATACCTGGCTACAGTACAGAAAGAAATTTAATGGTCTCACCAGGAATACTGGAGTAAGACTCTCCACATTTTACTGCACAGCTCATCAGGATCCTATCTTCACCTCACATTTTCCCACTCTATACTCCATCTGCTAAGTTTTCCACACTCACTTAATATATTATATCCTTGTGCAGTCTCTTTGCATCTGCCTCACAACTTGCTTTCCTAACTATCTTCATCCCTTCATCCAAGTAATCAATATATACTGTAAATAATCGAGGCCCCAGCCCTGATCCCGGTGGCACCCCACCAGTTACAATTTGCCATCCTGAAAATAACCCATTTATCTTTACTCCCTATTCTCTGTTAGTTAGTCAATTCTCTATCCATACTAATATATCACCCCCTACACCATAAGCTAATTTCTTGTGTAGTAACCTTTTATGCGGCACCTTATTGAATGCCTTTTGGAAATTCAAATACACTACATCTGGAAGTTTCCTTTTATCCACCCTACTTGTTACATCCTCAAAGAACTCTAATAAGTTCGTCAAACACAATTTCCCTTTTACAAAGCCATGTTGACTCAGCCTGATTGTATTATGATTTTCTAAATGCTCATGATCAATCATTTCCTTCTCCACCTCCCACAAGTTAGAAATTCACGCAAAGTGGTGTGGCTTGCAAAAGATGAGTTCCATAGTGCATGATTATTAGAGGCAAAATGTAGTCCATTCACATTTTATCTAAAGACAGGAGGAAGGGTTCAAATGCTAAAACATAGAACTTCAGTAAACTGATATTTGTCCCGGTTTAACAAGAGAAAATTTACTTTCTCCATACGATAAACTTATTCCACATGATGACTGACATGGAGAATTAATCCTGTGAGGTGACCTCACGCGCATGAACTTCATTTTGGTTTGCGTCATAGCTACCCATGTTTCTGGCAGAGACTGCAACTCTTATTGTTGGTCCTGACAATAGCACAATGAGAGGATGATTGACAGCCAAGCAAAATACGAGGATGCTATACTGTTTATTCAAACTATAGCGTAATTAAGCAGCAAAGAGCTATTTTGAGACTTAACTCTGGCAATAACCATCCTTCTATCATATTTTGCATCAAAAAGATACTCCATGGGTAAAATAGAATCAGAACTTTACAGCTTGGAAGGAGGCCATTCAGCCCATCACGTTTCCGTCAGCCAACAAGTAACCATCCAGCCTAATCCCACTTTACGGGCAGAATCGTCCCAGATTTGCACTAAGAGCAGTAATAGGTGGGTAAAATGACATTTTACCTGCTGGCTGCAATGGTGGGTTTTCACGCCATATCGTCCCAAACCTGCCACATTATTTATGCATTTCTGGGAAACATGCCGTTTCCATACAGGCGGGTTCTCGTTTGCCCGCCTGCCGTCACCTCACCGCTTCATCACTCCAGGCACCACATTTAAAGTACACTACACTCTGTGCTTCCAGCCCAGGACTGCAGCAAAGAAGACATGGCCCCAAAGGCAAGAAGACTGCAGCCCTCGAGCACCTTTCGGACGCTGTGGAGGCCCAGTCTGATGTCCCCTCCCCTCACTCTGGCTGCAGGAGAGGCAGTAACATTACCACTCCGGCTTGGTAGGCGATGGCAGTGGTAATCAGTGCCAATGTTACACAGAAGAGGTTGGCCATCCAATGCAGATAGAGGATGAATGATCTCATCCATGCAGCCAAGGTATGGCAACCATCTCATCACTCTAAACTCACACACTCAAGCCCATCACACATTCACTGGCATCTCACTCACTGCTAGTTCATGGACATCACCACCCATTCTCACACACATACCCTCACATGTCCATATGGCCTCATCTCTCTGGAGACAGCCTCCTCAGCCCTCACTATCTTGAGGCCACTTGCACAAATCAACATGTGGCCCCACACACATCCTGGGATACCGTTCTTCCCCAGTACAGTTCTCATCCTGCAGCCACTTCTCTTGCCTGAGGTCACTTATCCCCCTTCCCCAAGCAAGGCCTTGCCCTGCAGCTGTTGAAAAGCTACCCACATATGGTTTATCTGGTAGGTAGATACCTATCCACGAGCCTCCCCTAAAAGTGATGCGGTGCTGTCTGTGAAGCCTGGCGCTGATGACTGCAAGTGCTGACCGAAGCAAGGTAGGCAAACAAACCTTGAAGTCCCGAGCGAAATGCAACCTGCCAAGTGCACGCCTTACAGGTGCTGTTGTGAAACACGATGTGTTTTCCTGCCGATGTGGATGGACAATCCAGTGGGGGTGGTGGCGGGGGGATGAGTCTGCCGCCTGGCTTTATAATGATATGCCAATGTATCACAATGAAGTTCCTGAGGTCCAATGGTGGGGAACACGTCCTGCCATCGGCGGGCAGAGTGGATGCTCGCAAACTGGTTTCACGACGTCGTAAAACCGATTTTTGGCCTTCTCACTATATTGTCTGCTCATGCCACCAAACGCGCCCGACGCCAACGGGCAACAGAAAATCCTGGCCTACAACTCTTAGTCCATAGCCTTGTAGGTTACAGTGTTTCGAATAAATATCCAAGTACTTTTTAAATCATACGAAGGTTTCTGCCTCTGCCACCCTTTCAAGCAGTGAGTTCCAGATCCCCAACATTCTCTGGGTGAAAGAATCTCCCCTCGAATCCCCTCTAAACCTTCTCGCTCTTACCCTAAATCTACACTCTCTGATTATTGACCCCTCAGCCAAGGGGTATAGGGCTTTCTTATCCACTATCTGTACCCCTCATAATTTTATACATTTCAATTAACTCTCCCCTCAGCATTATTTGTTCCAAAGAAAACAACCTCAGCCTATCCAATAACCCTAGAAGACTTACAAGCTAAATAGTCAAAAATATTTAGGGCCAAATGCATTCTTCAGAAACACTCTGATGAATAGACAAGGACTCAGACTGTTAATTGTACCATTTTATTGACATATGCTGACATTCTTGAAAAAGTTCCAGTTGACAATAAACAATTGATGAATGACTCCAAAGGCTGAGGATGGTTTGAAATTGCAGCAGTTTGACAGTATTAAACAATGCAGTCCTGTTGGATTTTATTCAATCTTTGCTGCAACAAACTTCTGGGCAAAACAACATCCTGCTTTGTGAGTATTTCTTGAGCATAATTAGACTGTGACACAATCACAGGTATCCTTCCTGTGGCTCTAAGTATATCTTTCAGGGGCTCTGCTCAGCTATTCACCGAGGATACACTCAGCCATTCCATTTGTGTCTATATATTTTCCACACATATTCGGCTATACTCCTTTTTCAGGATGAGGTTCTGGCAAGGTGGGACTCTGCATATTCCTCCAGCTTCTCCCAATCCCAACTCATTTCACTGGGCTGTGGTCATTTGATATGCATGGTGATTTTCTACCGCCAAAAGTCACTGACTAAAAAATTCCAGCAACATAGTGCCATCAGATATTTAAGAAGATTAGGAAGTGAGAATCATCCTGAGCAGCTCCAAAGTGCTCAGTGCTTTATGGGCTGTTCCCAGGGATGCACACTGAGATAAACATCAACTGCTGTTGGAGGATCATCAAATCAGTGAAAGAAACTCTTTGGTCTTCATGAAACGTGCTGGTTTTCCAGTGCAACAAGCTGTCGATGACTGAGTTTTGCAGACTGGCACATTCCAAGGTCCAGGATTACATGCTGGGGGATGCACTAAAGCTTGGGACAGCTGTCGCAAAGGTTCAATGGGGATAAGGCCAAGGTGTAGCTAGGGGCTGAAAACTATGTAAAACCCCTTGGGCTGTATGCACCAGATTATGTTTGACATTAAATGTACATTGTAAAGATAACCTGTAACGGCCAGTGTAGTGAGGTACCTCATGTACTGTATTGACAGAAACTGATCTCTATTTCACTTTATGTGAAGTACTTTTATAAATTTTATCAATGAAGCATATTTTTTGAAACAAAATGTAAGTGAGGGTCAGACTGAAGGGAAATGAGATCTTATCAAGGCCCTCTCCCTCTGTTGCTTAACTCTGGGCCTACTATATCCTTCCCACATGGAGATCCATGGGGACAGACAGCAGGACAATCCTCTGGAGACTTGGGACCCCATGTCCCAACACCACTTGCAGGGAAAGTATCCCAAAGGGGCAGGAAAAATTAAGTCCAAGATCAAGCGAAGAAGCAGTAAAATTCAATGCCAGATTTTGCTTCACATTGCACCACTATCCCACCTCATTTCAGGTGGAGGCAAATCTAATCCATATTCTCTCAAACATGTTTCCTCTATTCACACCGATCATCATCGAACACATTCCCTTAAACACTTATGTTAGTGAATTACCCCAAGACTCCCATAATTCAATTTGTGTCAGCATATAAATACAGCTGCTGTTGTATCTGCCTCACTACATCCCCATACCAATCCAATAATGACACTTGCAACAAGGACCGACTCAATGACACTATTCATGCCCAGCAGGGGGTTTCTTCCTTACAAAATACAGCATAAGTAGTTAATTATCCTAATGATGTAACAACTGCTTTACTAAGCCCATGTTAATTATTTTAAAAGGATGGTATTATTAAACAACTATTAATTTTTCACAGTAGGGTATTATATTTTTGTTTAATATTATGTTATAGCAGGCACTAGAATGAAACGTTAACACAAATTCTGATACTGCATCACAGGGAAGAAAATTATAAATAATGCCTATTAGTTTTTCAACATATTTCTCATTTATTCAAGACGTGAGGTGAGATTGACTGCCCTTGACATCAAGGCAGCATTTGACCAACTGTGGCATCAAGGAGCCCTAACAAAACTGAAGTAATAGAGAATTGGGAGAAAACTCCCCACTGGTTGGAATCATACCCAGCACAAAGGAAGATGGTTGTGGTTGTTAGAGGTCAATCACCTCAGTTCCAGGACAATGTATTAGGAGTTCCTCAGGGTAGAGCCCTAGGCCCAACCATCTTCAGTTGCTTCATCAATCACATTCCCTCCATCATTAGTCAGAAGTGGCTAAGCTTGCTGATGTTCAATGTTCAGCATAATTTGCGACTCCTCAGATACTGAAGCAGTCTGTGTCCATATGCAGCATGACCTGGACAATGTTCAGGCTCGAGCTGATAAGTGACAAGTTCCCTTTGTGCCACACAAGTGGCAGGTAATCACCATCTTCAACAAGAACCTAACGATCTCCCCTTGACATTCAATGGCATTCCCATCGCTGAATACCCCACTGTCAACATCCTGAGAGTTACCATTAACCAGAAACTGAACTGGACTAGCCATATAAATACTGTGGCTACAAGAGCAGGACAGACATTAGGAATCCTGTGGCAGGTAACTTACCTCCTGACTCTCCAAAGCCTGTCCACCATCTACAAGGCCCAATTAGGAGTGTGATGGAATACTCTCCACTTGCCTGGATGAGTGCAGTTCCAACAATACTCTAGAAGCTTGACACCATCCAGGACAAAGCATCCGACTTGATTGGTACCACTTCCACAAACATTCACTCCCTCTACCACCGACAATGGCAGTAGTGTATACCATCTACAAGATGCACTGCAGAAACTGACAAAGGCTCCTTAGGTAGCACCTTCCACACCCACAAAACCCACAAACATTACCATCTAGAAGAACAAGGGCAGCAAATAGATGGGAACACCACACCTGGAAGTTCCCCTCCAAGCCAGTCACCATCCTGACTTGGAAATATCTCGCCATTCCTTCACTGTCTCTCGGTCAAAATCCTGGAACTCCCTCCTAACAGCACTGTGGGTATACCTACACCACAGGGACTGCAGCAGCTCAAGAAGGTAGCTCACCACCACCTTCTCAAGGACAATTAGAGATGGACAATAAATGCTGGCCGAGCCAGCAACGCCCACATCCCATAAATTAATTTTTGAAAATGTGTAAGAATGCTGTGCTTCTCTAGCAGAACTGTCAGAGTTGTGTCATTACCTGCAATAAAAGCCACAGCTAGCACAGATAGGCTACTGTAGTCAAGGCCATTACAGCTTTCAAATTAATATGAAAGCAAAATACTGTGAATGCTGGAAATCTGAAATAAAAACAGAAAATGCTGGAAAAACTCAGCAGGTCTGGCAGCATCTGTGAAGAGAGAAACAGAGTTAACATTTCGAGTCGTATGACTTCTTCAGAGCTAAAGAGGGGTTGAAATATTTTATACAGTTTAAGAGGGGATGGAGAAGCTGGAACGAGATAGAAGGTCAAGGATAGCTCTCAACTTCTTTGCTTCTGCCTCCTTTCAATGTGCTACAGCGGATATAAATAACATACATCAGTCTGCAGTCCATGCTTGCATTGAGCAGATGACTGACACCATGTTTGCTTTCATTTTCCCCATGGACATCTAGATGGAGCTTTGGGGATTGCAGAGATTGGCCTTAGTCCAGCATCTCACTGATAGCGACCACAATGCACTGCTGGCTCCTTCAGATCGCAATAAATCAAAAGAATTTCCATTCCATTAAAGTTTAACTGATGTGCGTGTTCACCAGTAACATATCATACGAGTCTGTTTTATCTCCTGGCAGCTGCCATGATGTTTTTGTATTGCACTAATCCCTCATCTCAAACATCCACTCCCTCCACCACCCGCACACTGCAGCATGCACTACTTATAGGATGTGCTGCAGCAACTTAGCAAAGCTTCTTTGACATTACCTCCCAAACCTCTGCCATCTAGACAAAGGCAGTAGAGGTGCATAGGAAGGCCATCACCTCCAGATACCCCTTCAACTCGCCATTCACACTTGAGCATATATCAGTTGTTAACCAAAGAATCAGAATGGTTCAGCACAGAGGAAGGCCATTTGGTCCACCAAATCCATTCTGGCTCTCGGCAAGAACAATCCCCACTCCCCTGCCCTTTCCCCAGAGCCCTGAAAATTATTTTTCTTCCAAACATTTATTCAATTCTCTTTTGAAAGCCACAACTGAATCTACTCCCACCACCCTTACAGGTGGTGCATTCCAGGTCATAACCACTTGCTACTTAAAAAAAAATTATCCTCATGTCACCATTAGTTGTTTTGCCAATCACCTTAAATCATATCCTCTTCTACCCTTCTACCACTGAACAGTTTCTCTCTGTCTACTCTGTCTAAACCCCTCATGATTTTGAACATGAGGACAGAGGTTTAAAATAACTGGCAAAAAACATCCAAGATTTGATAGAAGTTTATAAAATTGTGAGGGGTATAGACAGAGTAAATGCGAGTAGGCTCTTTCCATTTAGATTAGGAGAAATAAACACGAGAGGACATGGCTTTAGGGTGAAAGGGGAAAGGTTTAGGGGGAACTTCTTCACTCAGAGAGTGGTGAGAGTGTGGAACGAGCTACCATCTGACGTGGTAAATGCGGGCTCACTCTTAAGTTTTAAGAATAAATTAGATAGATACATGGATGGGAGAGGTCTGGAGGGTTATGGACTAGGTGCAGGTCAATGGGACTAGCGGAATAATATTTCGGCACAGACTAGAAGGGCCAAATGGCCTATTTTCTGTGCTGTAGTGTTCTATGGTTCTATGGCTGGGGAAGATAAGGGATTTTTTTTAAACACAAAGTTATTATGATCTGGAATACATTAGCAGAAAAAGCAATGGAAGCATATTCAATTGTAACCTTCAAAAGGGAATCAAATACGTTTCAGCGATGATGTCACATTTAATTAATGTGCTTCAGAAACAATAAAGGGCAGCTGGAATAGAAATTAAGTGGTAAATCCCTTATAATATGAAGAAGATTAATTGTTTAATTCAGGATCTAAAATTCCATACTCCACAAAGCTCAACAATATTCTAGACGTTACAGTGTTTTAATCTGACTCCTGTGAAGTTGTACATCACTGGGCATTAAACCCCGAGTAAACAAAAAAGTACCCAGAATAACAAATTGAAACTGAATTATTCGCAGCTACCGTAGTGTTTCTATAAAATCTTAAATGCACAATAATTTCCCCTAGAATTCCACCTGAGAATGGGAAAATCTCAACCCTTACATGAATCTTTGAAACAATATTCAGACCAAGTGGTTAATCTTCCAATTTCTGATAAGAATCTGACTTGAGCTTTCTGGGGGTATAATTTAAATGGGTGTAGAGGGAAATTTAAGTTAAGAAGGTTGGTTTAGACTATAAGTAACTGTGTTCATTGTACTTTTATTATCTTTAACATAACTGTTTAAGATAGAATATAGTTATTACCATTCATGTTCTTTGATTTTTGTGCAGTAAAATTATTTTGTTTTAAACAGTGAAGTTTATGGCTTCATTCTTTTAGTAAATACCTGAGCTTTCAGATTTCCAAAAAAAAGTGCTGTGGAATCTTTTATATCCATCAAAGAGGCCAGATGGGACCCAGTTTAACATCTCATCTAAAAAATGACACCTCCAACAGGGCAGTGCTCTCCTAGTACTGCACTTGAAATGTCTGCTTTGATTTTTGTACTCAAGTCCTGGGCTGAGACTTAAACCTATAACCATCTAAACTCAGGGACAAGAGGGCTGCCAATTGAGTCACAGGTAATACACTATTTGCTGACTATCATCATTTGGCAAGCATTATTTTTTAAAATTTGTTCCTGAAATGTTGGCATCACTGGCTAGGCCAGCATTTATTGCTCAGCCCTAATTGCCCTTCAAAAGGTGCGATGCCTTTTTGAACTTCTGCAGTCCATATGGTGTAGGAACACCCACAGTGCTGCTAGGAAGAGAGTTCCAGGATTTTGACCCAGCAACAGAGAAGGAATGGCAGTATAGTTCCAAGTCAGGATGCT
This sequence comes from Cetorhinus maximus, assembly GCF_964194155.1. Lineage (NCBI taxonomy): Eukaryota > Metazoa > Chordata > Chondrichthyes > Lamniformes > Cetorhinidae > Cetorhinus > Cetorhinus maximus. Next base: position 97,443,212 of record NC_135893.1, read on the forward strand.
GTGTGACTTGAAGGGGAGCTTGTAGGTGGCGATGTTCCCATGCATCTGCTTCCCTTGTCCTTCTAGGTGGTAGAGGTTGCAGGCTTGGGAGATGCTGTCAAAGCAGCCTTGATGAATTGCTGCAGTGCATCATGTAGATGGTACACACTGCTGCCACTGTGCATCAGTGGTGGATGAGGTGCCAATCAAATGCTTTATCTTGAATAGTGTCAAGCTTTTTGAGTGTTGTTGGAGCTGCGCTCATCCTGCAAGTGGAGAGTATTCCACCACACTCCTGACTCGTGCCTTGTAGGTGGTGGACAGGTTTTGGGGAGTCAGGAGGTAAGTTACTCTCTGCAGAATTCCCAGCTTCTGACTTGCTCTTGCGGCCACAGTATTTATATGGCTGGTCCAGTTCAGTTTCTGGTCAATGATAACCCCTAGGATGTTGATAGTTCAGTTATGGGTTTTAATATTTATTATTGTCATTAAGTAAATATTATGAGATGTGAATCTGGTTTGAAAATACTTAACTGATCCATTACAAACTCACACATTTGGAACCTGTAGTAATAATGCAGCAATATTGTGGGGTCATCTCCTATTGTGTTCCATTATTGGGACCCTATTGTTTTTAATTACTTTATCTTTCTTTCCAGAGGGTTTCAATATCATGATACAGTTGAAATTTGAAATCTCCTAAATGTCAGATGTATCTTGTACACTGTACAATAGAACTCCTGTGACGGGGAGTGCATAACCTTTCAGATAATCAAAGGATTCTGTGAAAATATTGATTTTGAACAGCAGAACCCACTATTAATTCAGAACTCTTGCAATAGATTATTTGATCAACAAATCAATGCCAACAAGATGACAAATTGTTTTAGCAAAATTGTTCTGGTTTACGAAGATGGGTTTTATTTTAAAGATAGTTAATCAGTTGTTTAATTTGTCTATATTCGTTGGTATGGTTATCTGAAATATTCATATGATTTTTTTTGTAGTGGTCTCACAGCAATCCTTACACTGCAATGAAGCCTTCAACTGGCAAAAACTCTATTGCAGAGCAACTCATTTACCTATAATAAAGAATTCATCATATTACTTTCATCTGCAACTACATTAAGATGTATAGTGGGATCTTCATTAAAGTATTGTTATGTTACCTTTTACTTCTCTCCCCTTCCACCCTTCCACACGTCAAAGATTTTCACATCACTCATCAGCCACAGCTGTGAGAGCAGGCAGGGATCCATCAATGTTGCTCAATATTTAAGTCAGCACTGCCAACATCAGGGGCTCAACTTCTGGGGAGTCACTGGAGGCAGTTAGTTTTCTATCATTTTGTGGTTGCATGTTGAAAGTTCAATCCAATGTCCTTCATGTTTATTTTTAGTAATGTTCCAAACTGACTAAATCACCATTATATTGTTCGTTTATTTAATAAATTAATAGCACTCATATTAATTTAAGTGAACAGATCAAACCCAATAATGGTGAAAGACCACTCCACTGATCCTGATTGTATTTACAAACCGACCAATCTTATGTGTGTGCATTGTAGGGCCACGTAAACAGTTCTCATATTGGCGAAAATAATTCTCATATTGATGAAATGTACAAATTATTGGAAATATCATCTTCAAAGTCGTAACTGTGTGACAATTCCACCAGACCTTTCTTGCTTAATTACAGATATAGGGCAGGAACAGTTAACATCAGTTCTAATTATATAATGCTGTAAGTGAATACATCAGGATACCTTCAGAGTTAAATACTAATTAATATGAAGCAGGTTGATAAGAGTTCTCTTGAGGTGTATTCACTTGATGCTATTTCTACATTTTCCCAATGTTATCTGTTTACATTTAAAATATAGATGCACTTATTTTCAATTTTGTAACTGATAAAGGGAAGTCTCACAATCTGTAAACTAATAAGATTAAAAAAAGAAAGTTTACTTCTTTATAAATATAAATGTGCATTATAAATAGTCCCAAAATAAATGTAGTTTTATATATGGGTTTAATACTACCTGCAGTCATGGTAGTTAATCTGTCAACAGTTATCACAATCTCTTCAATCAAAATCTTTGCAAAGCTAAAAAGATTTGGCTTCAACTGAAATGCGAGAAAAACTTTCGTAGCTTGAATTCCGTTTTGTTTAATAGTGGCATTGATGGTCTTGCAACTTTCTGTTTCATAAGTCTATTCTTCATGCTTCCATTAACTTATCGCCCTTCTCTGTACAAACTCAATTACAATAGTAATTGATGTTATGTGCCCCACCTCCATGGGAAATACGCCTGCCAGGAGCAAAATTCAGCCCAATGTACATTGTAACTGACAAAGTAATTGAATTTAGTGATGACCAACAAGCTAGAATTAATTAAAAATCTGACGGTAAGGGAACATCGTGCAACAATGAAGGGAGAATTATAAACCAAGATTGTAAATTTTAAACTTTGAGGGATAAAGAAATAGATGGTCCACAGTAAATTGGGCTGAACTGTTAATGGATAAATCTACAAATGAAAGCATTCAGAGTAAATACTGGATAAAATACAAAATCAGTACATAACCTTAAAAAGGCATAGTTCCACTAGTGCAATTAACCAATCATAGTCATCAACTGAGGTAAGAGATGTGAGCGTTGCTGGCAAGGCCAGCATTTGTTGCTCATCCTTAGTTATCCTTATAAGGTAGTGGTGAGCCACCTTCTTGAACCATTCCAAGTTGCTTCTAAGTCAGGATGGTGTGCAGCTTGAAAGGAAACTTGCAGGTGGTGGTGTTCCCATGCATCTGCTGCCCTTTTCCTTCTTGATCAGGATTGACCAACCTTTTGACATGAGGGGCCACATTTCAATTTTTTCTCACTCAAGGGGCTGATGAGCAAATTTCAGAAAGATAAGGTTTGGCACATCATTAAACATGAAGAAAGGAAACAACCTGCTGAGCAAAAATAAAGCAATGTCAAACTAATAAACTGATCATTTAAAAAATGAGTAATTAATAAAAAATGACCATTAGGGTGAGTATGTGTGAGTGAAAGATTGCGTGAGTGTGTGTGAGAATCATTGTATCCGACTCACTCCCAGTCTCAGGGTGCTCACTCGCTTCCATTCACCCAAAACCACAGTGTGAGTAGGTGTATGTGTGTGTATGAGTGTGTGTTGGTGTGTAGGAGTGAGGGTGAATGAGAACCCTCAGACTGGGGTGAGCCACACAAACACACACACAAAATCATTCATTCACAATCACACAAGCATTCATTCACACACACTCTCTCTCACGCACACTCACACACACACACAATCACTCACACACACACACTCTCAGGCACACTCTCACATGCACACACAATCACTCATACACACACACACTCACACACACACACTCTCTGACACACACACACACACACACACCCACTCAATCACTCAGGCACACTGTCCCTGACACACACACACCCATTCTCTCACACACACACACACTGTCCCTGACACACACACACAAAACGACTCATTCTCTCTCACTCAGACACACACACGCACTCATTCACTCTCAAACACACCCCCACTCATTCACTCTCGCACACACCCCACTCATTCACTCTCTCACACACACCCACTCATTCACTCTCACACACACATGCTCATTCACTCCCTCTCACACACGCACGCACAATCACGCGTTCACTTTCATCATACGCATGCACACTCATTTACTCTCTCACACACACAAGACACACGCACACACAATCACTCATTCAATCTCACACACACACTGCCACTCAGTTGCTCTCTCACACACACTTAGACACAAACACACAATCACTCATTCGTTCTCAGACATACACAGTCTCTCTCACACAAGGTCTCTCACACACAAAATCACTCATTCACTCTCTCACACACACACTCTATCACTCTCACAGACGCACAATCACACATTCTCTCACTCTCACACACTCATTCACTCTCTCTCACACGCGCACACAATCACTCATTCACAAACACACACACACAGTCTCTCTCACACACAAAACCATTCATTCACTCTCTCTCACACACACGCACACTGTCACTCAGTCACTCTCTCGTACACACACACACATACACACAATCACTCATTCACTTTCTCATACACACACACAATCACTCACACACAAACACACACACAGTCTCACACACAAAACCACTCATTTACTCTCTCACACACACACTCTATCACTCTCACAGACGCACAATCACACATTCTCTCACTCTCACACACTCATTCACTCTCTCACACGCGCACACAATCACTCATTCACAAACACACACACAGTCTCTCACACACAAAACCATTCATTCACTCTCTCTCACACACACGCACACTGTCACTCAGTCACTCTCTCGTACACACACACACATACACACAATCACTCATTCACTTTCTCATACACACACACAATCACACACACAAACACACACACAGTCTCTCTCACACACAAAACCACTCATTTACTCTTTCTCACACACACTCTATCACTCTCTCTCTCTCACACATGCACAATCACACATTCTCGCTCACAAACACACAATCACTCATCCATTCTCTCTCACACACACACACACACAATCACTTATTCACTCCCTCACACACACATCCTCTCTCTCACACACATGCACACACACTCACTCTCTCTCTCACACGCACACAAAATCACTCATTCACTCTCTCATACATAGACAATCACTCATTCACTCTCATTCACACACGGATCCACTCATTCACTCTCTCTCACACACACACCCACTCATTCATTCTCTCCCACACACACCCACTCATTCACTCTCTCACACACACACACAAACAGAATCACTCATTCACTCTCACACACACACACACAATCACTCATTCACTGTCTCATGTACACACACAATCACTCATTCCCTCTCATGTATACACACACATGTGCAAACAATCACTCATTCACTCTCTCATACATTCCCACAATCACTCATTCACTTTCTTTCACACACACACACACATTCACTCTCTCTCTCACACACACACTCATTCACTCTCTCTCACACATACACAACACTCATTCACGCTCACACACACAGAACCAGTCATTCACTCTCACTCACACACACACATTCACACACACATTCAATCTCTCTCTCACACACACACATAATCACTCATTCAGTCTCACACACACACATACATTCTCATACTCACACGCACTCATTCACGCTCTCTCTCTCAGACACGGGCACACACACACATGCAATCACTCATTCACTCTCTCTCATACACACACTCATCCGCTCACACATACACACACAGACACATACTCTCTCTCTCTCTCAAACACATGCACAAACAGACACACACACACACACACTCTCTCTCACACACAGACACACACGCACAATCACTCAATCACTCTCTTATACACACACCCACACTCATTCACACTCTCTCACACATACACACACACATTCACTCTCACACACACGTAATCACTCATTCACTCTCTTTCTCACACACACACACTCACACACACAATCACTTATTCACTCCCTCACACACACATCCTCTCTCTCACACACATGCGCACACACTCACTCTCTCTCTCACACGCACACAAAATCACTCATTCACTCTCTCATACATAGACAATCACTCATTCACACACACATCCACTCATTCACTCTCTCTCACACACACCCACTCATTCACTCTCTCTCACACACACCCACTCATTCATTCTCTCCCACACACACCCACTTATTCACTCTCTCACACACACACAAACAGAATCACTCATTCACTCTCTCACACACACACACATACACACACAATCACTCATTCACTCTCTCTCATGTACACACACATATTTGCAAACAATCACTTATTCACTCTCTCATACATTCCCACAATCACTCATTCACTTTCTTTCACACACACACACACACACATTCACTCTCTCTCTCACACACACACTCATTCACTCTCTCTCACATACACAACACTCATTCACTCTCACAGACACAGAACCAGTCATTCACTCTCACTCACACACACACATTCACACTCTTTCACACACACATTCACTCTCTCTCTCTCTCACACACACACATAATCACTCATTCACTCACACACACATACATTCTCATACGCACACGCACTCATTCACACTCTCTCATACACTCTCAGGCACGTGCACACACACACGCAATTGCTCATTCACTCTCTCTCACACACACATACATTCTCAAACGCATACGCACTCATTAGCTCTCTCTCTCACACACTCTCAGACGCGCACACACACACACACACACAGACACACACACAATCACTCATTCACTTTCTCATAAACACATACACAATCACTCATTCACTTTCTCATACACACATACACAATCACTCATTCACTCTCAGACACACAGTCTCTCTCACACAAGGTCTCTCACACACAAAATCACTCATTCACTCTCTCTCTCTCACACACACACACACTCTATCACTCTCTCTCACACATGCACAATCACACATTCTCTCACTCTCACACATACTCATTCACTCTCTCTCACACGCACACAATCACTCATTCACTCTATCTCGCACACACACACAGTCACTCATTCACTCTCTCACATGCACACTGTCACTCAGTCACTCTCTCGCACACACACACACAGTCACTCATTCACTTTCTCATACACACACACACAATCACTCATTAACTCTCATACACACACACACAATCACACACACAAATACACACCCACAGTCTCTCTCACACACAAAACCACTCATTCACTCTCTCTCACACACACACTCTATCACTCTCTCTCTCACATGCACAATCACACATTCTCTCTCGCTCACAAACACACACAGCCTCACACAAACACACAATCACTCATCCATTCTCTCTCTCACACACACACACAATCACTTATTCACTCCCTCACACACATCCTCTCTCACACACATGCGCACACACTCACTCTCTCTCTCACACGCACACAAAATCACTCATTCACTCTCTCATACATAGACAATCACTCATTCACTCTCATTCACACACACATCCACTCATTCACTCTCTCACACACACACTCATTCACTCTCTCTCACACACACCCACTCATTCATTCTCTCCCACACACACCCACTCATTCACTCTCTCAATCACACAAACAGAATCACTCATTCACTCTCACACACAGACAATCACTCATTCACTCTCTCACACACACACATTCACTCTCTCTCACGCACACACACAATCACTCATTCCCTCTCTCATGTACACACACACATGTGCAAACAATCACTCATTCACTCTCTCATACATTCCCACAATCACTCATTCACTTTCTTTCACACACACACATTCACTCTCTCACACTCATTCACTCGCTCTCATATACACAACACTCATTCACTCTCACACACACAGAACCAGTCATTCACTCTCACTCACACACACATTCACACTCATTCACACACACATTCACTCATTCACTCTCTCACACACACCCACTCATTCACTCTCTCTCACACACACCCACTCATTCATTCTCTCCCACACACGCCCACTCATTCACACACACACAAGCAGAATCACTCATTCACTCTTTCTCACACACACAATCACTCATTCACTCTCTCACACACACACTCACAATCACTCACTCTCATGCACACACACAATCACTCATCCCCTCTCTCATGTACACACACACGTGCAAACAATCACTCATTCACATACACACACAGTCGCTCATTAACTCTCTCACTCAAACACACACACTCGCACGCACGCATAATCACTCATTGACTCTCTCATACACACACTCATCCACTCACACACACACACACACACAGACACATACTCTCTCTCTCTCTCCCAAACATGCACAAACAGACACACACACACACTCTCTCTCACACACACAGACACACACGCGCAATCACTCATTCACTCTCTTATACACATACCCACACTCATTCACACTCTCTCCCTCTCACACATACACATACACACATTCACTCTCACACACACGTAATCACTCATTCGCTCTCTTTCTCACACACACACACTCACACACATACACAATCACTTATTCACACACACACACATTCACTCTCTCCTATACATACTCTGTCTCATTCACTCTCTCATATACACACACAATCACTCACTCTCTCGTACACACACCGACACACACAGACACTCTCTTAAACACACACTCTCTCACACACACAGACACTCTCTCACACACACATACATTCTCATACGCATACGCACTCATTCGCTCTCTCTCTCTCACACTCTCAGACGTGCACACACGCACACACATACATACAATCACTCATTCACTCTCTCATACACACACAAACACAATCACTCATTCACTCTCTCTCACACACACAGACACACACACACACACAGGCGCGCACATACACTCATTCACTCTCTCATACACATATACACACACACACTCCCACACTCATTCACTCTCTATTACACATACACAATCACTCATTCGCTCTCTCTCACACACAGTCACTCATTCACTCTCTCACACACACAATCACTCATTCTCGCTCTCACACTCACACACTCATTCACTCTCTCACACACACACATTCACTCTCTGTCACACATGCACACATGATCACTCATTCACTCTCTCTCACACACGCACACACAATCATTCATTCAATCTCTCTCACACGCAATCACTCAATCACTTTCTCTCACACACACTCACACACACACACTCTCTCTCACACGCACAAACACACATATACACACACAATCACTCTCTCATAGACACAAACACAATCACTCATTCACTCTCTCATACACACACACACAATCACTCATTCACTCTCTCTCATACACACACTCATCCACTCACACACACACACTCTCTATCTCAAACACATACACAAACAGACACACACACTCTCTCACACACAAACAGACACACACGCACAATCACTCATTCACTCTTATACACACACCCACACTCATTCACACTCTCTCTCTCTCTCACACATACACACACACATTCACTCTCACACACACGTAATCACTCATTCACTCTCTTTCTCACACACACACACACACACACATACACAATCACTTATTCACTCCAACACACACATTCACTCTCTCCTATACATACTCTGTCTCTTTCACTCTCTCATATACATACACAATCACTCATTCACTCTCCCGTACACACACTCACACACACACAGACACTCTCTTACACACACACACTCTCTCACACACACACAGACACTCTCTCACACACACATTCTCATACGCATATGCACTCATTCGCTCTCTCTCTCACACACTCTCAGACGTGCACACACATACGCACACATACATACAATCACTCATTCACTCTCTCATACACACACAAACACAATCACTCATTCACTCTCTCTCACACACACACAGACACACACACAGGCACGCGCACACACACTCATTCACTCTCTCATACACACACACAATCACTCATTCACTCTCTCATACACACACACACAAACACAATCACTCATTCACTCTCTCATACACACACAAACACAATCACTCATTCACTCTCTCTCACACACACACAGACACACACACACACAGGCGCGCACACACACACTCATTCACTCTCTCATACACATATACACACACACACTGCCACACTCATTCACTCTCTCTATTACACATACACAATCACTCATTCGCTCTCTCTCACACAGTCACTCATTCACTCACACACACACACAATCACTCATTCTCGCTCTCACACTCACACACTCATTCACTCTCTCACACACACTCATTCACTCTCTGTCACACGTGCACACACGATCACTCATTCACTCTCACACACACACACACAATCATTCATTCAATCTCTCACATGCAATCACTCAATCACTTTCTCTCACACACACACTCACACACACACTCTCTCTCTCACACGCACAATCACACACATACACACAATCACTCTCTCATAGACACACACAATCACTCATTCACTCTCTCAAACACACACAATCTCTCATTCACTCTCACATACACACACAAACACACACTCATTAACTCTCTCCCTCAAACACACACTCTCACACACACGTAATCACTCATTCACTCTCTCCCACACACACTCATCCACTCTCTCACACAGACACACGCACAGACACGCACACACTCTTTCTCTCACACATATGCACGACACACACGCACACACTCTCTCTCACACATACACACAGTCACACATGCACAATCACTCATTCACTCGCTCATACACACACACACTCATTCTCTCCCACGCACACGCATACACATTCACTCTCACACACAGAAAATCACTCATTCACTCTCTCTCTCACACACACACACACACATTCACTCTCACACTCACACACTCTCACACACATACACAATCACTCATTCACTCTCACACACACATTCACTCATTCACTCTCTCAGATACACACAGTCACTCATTCCCTCTTTCATGCATACACACAGTCACTCATTCACTCTCACACACACACAATCACTCATTCACTCTCTCATATACACACTCACTCTCTAGTCCAGGATTCTCTTAACGTTAACTTGCAGGTTGAGTCAGTAGTTAGGAAGGCAAATGCAATGTTGGCATTTATTTCGAGAGGATTAGAATATAAAAGCAGGGATGTGCTGCTGAGGCTTTATAAGGCTCTGCTCAGACCACATTTAGAATATTGTGAGCAATTTTGGGCTCTGTATCTCAGGAAGGATGTTCTGGCCCTGGAGAGGGTCCAGAGGAGGTTCACGAGAACGATCCCAGGAATGAAAGGCTTAACATATGAGGAACATTTGAGGACTCTGGGTCTATACTCGATGGAGTTTAGAAGGATGGGGGGGGGATCTGATTGAAACTTACAGAATACTGAAAGGCCTGGATAGAGTGAACATGGGGAAGATGTTTCCATTAGTAGGAGAGGCTAGGACCTGAGGGCACAGCCTCAGAGTAAAGGAAAGACCTTTTAGAACAGAGATGAGGAGAAACCTCTTTAGCCAGAGAGTGGTGAATCCAAGGAATTCATTGCCACAGAAGGCTGTGGAGGCCAGGTCATTGAGTGTATTTAAGACCAAGATAGATAGGTTCTTGATTGGTAAGGGGATCAAAGGTTACGGGGAGAAGGCGGCAGAATGGGGTTGAGAAACTTATCAGCCATGATTGAATGGCGGAGCAGACTCGATGGGCCGAATGGCCTAATTTCTGCTCCTATATCTTATGGTCTCACACACACACACACACACACACTCTCTCTCTCTCACACAAACACACATACACACACAATCACTCATATACACACACACAATCACTCATTCACTCTCTCATACACACACAATCACTCAATCACTCTCTCATACACACACACACACAAACACTTATTCACTCTCTCATACACACACACAATCACTTACTCACACACACACACTCATTCACTCTCTCTGTCACACACATACTCTCACACACACACTCATTCACTCGCTTTCACACATGCACACACAATCACTCATTCAATCTCTCACACACAATCACTCGATCACTTTCTCTCACACACTCACTCACGTACACTCTCTCTCACACATACGTACACTCCCCCTCTCACACACACTCTCTCTCTCACACACACACACAAACACACACAATCGTTCACTCTTTTATACACACAAACACAATCACTCATTCGCTCTCTCATTACCCCCACACACAATCACTCATTCACTCTCTCATACACACACTCAATCACTCATTCACTCATACACACACACGCAATCACTCATTCACTCTCACGCACACTCATTCACTCTCTGTCTGACACGCACACACTAATTCACTCTTTCATACACACACAATCACTCATTCACTCTCACATACACACACAAACACACACTCATTAACTCTCCCTCAAACACACACACTCTCACGCACACATAATCACTCATTCACTTTCTCCCACACACATTCATCCACTCTCTCACACACACATTCTCTCTCAAACACACACGCACGAACAGACACAGACGCACACACACACACTCTCTCACACATACACACGAACAGACACACACATACAATCACTCATTCACTCTCTCATACACACACACACTCATTCACACTCTCTCACACACGCATATACACACACATTCATTCTCACACACACATAATCACTCATTCACTCTCTCACGCATACACACACATACACAATCACTCATTCACTCTCACACACACATTCACTCATTCACTCTCTCATATACACAGCCACTCATTCCCTCTTTCATGCATACATACAGTCACTCATTCACTCTCTCATACATACAATCACTCATTCACTCTCACACACACACACTCTGACTCATTCACTCTCTCACACACACACTCACATTCTCACACACAGACACTCTCTCACACACACACAGACACTCTCTCAAACACATACAGACACTCTCTCAAACACATACAGACACTCTCTCAAACATACACTCTTTTACACACACACACACTCTCTCACACACACACAATCACTCATTCACACTCTCACACACACACTCACAGTCACACACACATGCAGTTACACACACACAATCACACACACAGTCACACACACACAATCACTCTCACACAAACTCTCACATACAAGGAATCACTCATTCACTCTCTCACACACGCAATCAATCGTTGACTCTCACACACACACAATCACTCGTTCATTCGCTCACACACACATACGCGTGCACACACACACTCACTCATTCACTCTCACTCATACACACACACTCTCATTCACTCTTTCCTACCCACACACACAATTAGTCATTCACTCTCACACACATACACACACACTTGCTCTCACACACACACACTCTGACTCAATCACTCACTCAAATACACATACAATCACTCATTCATTCTCTCTCACACACACATGCTGACTCATTCACTCTCTCACACACACACATACACAATCAATCACACACACACGCAATCACTCATTCACTCTCATACACATACTCGCAGTCACTTATTCACTCTCTCATACACACACACTCGCAGTCACTCATTCACTCTCTCTCACACACACTGACTCATTCTCTCGCACACACACACACACACAATCACTCTCACACACATGCAATCACTCATTCACTCTCTCTCAGACACACACATTCTCATTCACTCTCACTCAGATACACATACTCTCATTCACTCTGTCAGGCACACACACATACAATCACTCACTCACTCTCTCATACACACAAACACACAGTCACTCATTCACTATCTCATACAAACACAATTACTCATTCACTCTCTATCTCACACACACTTTCTCACACACACATACACTCTCTCTCTTACACACAGACACACACACTCACACACACACACACACTCTCTCACACACACACAATTGCCCATTCGCTCTCTCTCTCTCACACACACACAATCACTCATTCGCTCTCTCACACAACACACACGCACGCAATCACTCATTCGCTCTCTCTCACAACACACACACGCAATCGCTCATTCACTCTCTCATACACACACACACAAACACAATCACTCATTCACTCTACCATTCACACACACACGCAGTCACTAATTCACTCTCTGGTACACACACACACACACACACTCATTCACTCTCATACGCACACACGCAGTCACTTATTCACTCTCATACACACACACTCGCAGTCACTCATTTACTCTCTCATACACACACACACAAACACAATCACTCATTCACTCTCTCATACACGCTCACACACACAAACACAATCACTCATTCACTCTCTCATACACACACACACGCAAACACAATCACTCATTCACTCTGTCATACACACACAATCACTCATTCACTCTCTCATACACACACACAATCACTCATTCACTCTCTCATACACACACACACACAATCACTCATTCACTCTCTCATACACACACACAATCACTCATTCACTCTCTCATACACAAACACAATCACTCATTCACTCTCTCATACACACACACAATTACTCATTCACTCTCACACACACACAAACACACACTCATTAACTCTCTCCCTCAAACACACACGCTCTCACGCACACATAATCACTCATTCACTCTGTCCCACACACACTCATCCACTCTCTCACACAGACACACACACACACTCTCTCTCTCACACACGCAGACACACACGCACACACACACACTCTCTCACACATATACACAGTCACACATGCACAATCATTCATTCACTCTCATACACACACACTCATTCACACTCTCTCTCACACACACACACATACACACACATTCACTCTCACACACAGATAATCACTCATTCACTCTCTCTCTCACACACACACACGTTCACTCTCACACACACACACATTCACACACATACACAATCACTCATTCACTCCCACACACACATTCACTCTCTCATAAACACACAGTCACTAATTCCCTCTTTCATGCATACACAGTCACTCATTCACTCTCTCATACATACAATCACTCATTCACTCACACACACACAATCACTCATTCACTCTCTCATATACACACTCACAGTTTCACACACACACTCTCTCACCCTCACACAGACACTCTCACACACACACAGACACTCACACACACACACTCTCTCACTCACACACAATCACTCATTCACGCTCTCACACACACACTCAATCACACACACACACACAATCACTCACACACACAGTCACACACATACAATCACTCTCACACATACACTCTCACATACAAGCAATCACTCATTCACTCTCTCACATATGCAATCAATCATTCACACTCTCTCACACACACACACAAACTCATTCACTCTCTCTTATATACACACACTCTCATTCACTCTTTCCTACCCACATACACAATCACTCATTCACTCTCACACACACTCACACTCACACACACACTTTGACTCATTCACTCACTCATATACACACAATCACTCATTCACTCTCTCACACACACTGACTCATTCTCTCGCGCACACACACACACACACACACGCACATACACAATCACTCTCACACATGCAATCACTCGTTCACTCTCTCTCAGACACACACATTCTCATTCACTCTCACTCAGACACACACACTCTCATTCACTCTGTCAGGCACACACACACACACACACACACAATCACTCATTCACTCTCTCATACACACACAAACACATGCAGTCACTCATTCACTATCTCATACACACACAATTACTCATTCACTCTCTATCTCACACACACTCTCTCACACACACACACGCACACACACTCACACACACACACACACACACACTCTCTCTCTCACACACACACAATCACCCATTCGCTTTCTCTCACACAACACACACACGCACTCATTCGCTCTCTCTCACACAACACACACACGCAATCGCTCATTCACTCTCTCATACACACACACACAAACACAATCACTCATTCACTCTCATACGCACACACACACACGCAGTCACTAATTCACTCTGGTACACACACACACACACGCAGTCACTCATTCACTCTCATACACACACGTAGTCACTTATTCACTCTCTCATACACACACTCACAGTTACCCATTCACTCTCTCATACACACTCACATGCACAAACACAATCACTCGTTCACTCTCTCATACACACACACAATCACTCATTCACTCTCTCACACACACACACACAATCACTCATTCACTCTCTCATACACACACAAACAAACACATTCACTCATTCACTCTCTCATACACACACACAAACACAATCACTCATTCACTCTCTCATACACACACACACACACAATCACTTATTCACTCTCTCATACACACATAATCACTCATTCACTCCCTGGTACACACACACACACACACACACACTGTCACTCATTCACTTTCTCATACACACACACAATCACTCATTCACTCTCTCATACACACACACAATCACTCATTCACTCTGGTACACACACACACACACACACGTAATCACTCATTCACTCCCTGGTACACACACACACACTGTCACTCATTCACTCTCTCATGCACACACACACACACACGCAGTCACTCATTCACTCCCTCATACACACACACACACACACACGCAGTCCCTCATTCCATCTGACACACACACTCACTCACTCGCGCACCCTACCAGGAAATTTTGATATCATTTGACATAATTTGCATTCAACAGCATCCATTTCGCTGATTTGACATCAATTTCAACCAAAAGCAATCATTTAGCCATCATTTGGCTTCAACTGAGGGCGCTGGTGAGAAGTGACTGAAGCATTCTGGGAGAAGTCACCACAGCCACCGCGACTCAAGAGGTAATCGAGGAGAAGGACTCTTGCACTTAACAGGAGGAAGAGCATCCAACAGAGGGCCCTGGTGAGAAGTGACTGAAGCAATCTGGCAGAAGTCACCGCAGACACCGCGACTCAGGAGGGAATTGAGGAGGATCCACTGTCAAAGAATGGAATAACCCCAAACATTACATTGCTGTAGTGTTTCCATCCCTCCCTCCTCCTCAAATCTAAAAAAAAAGAGAGGAAGAGGCAGTGCCTTCAGGAGTGCACCAGACCTGCGAGGGGCACTCTGAAAGTGGATTTTAAAGAAAAAGCAGCTGATTGGTGAGTAAATGCTGGGAGCAGACTCGGAGGGAGGAGCACCGGAGCGGTGAGTATAAATCTAGCTTACCTCGGGATTCGCGGCCTTGTCTCCAGGGAGCAGACGCGAAGGGAGGAGCACCGGAGCGGTGACCTCAGGGCACAGAGTAACTGAAGTCAAAACTGAAAAAGTGACATCACAGGAAAGCTGTGACCTGATTGGTTGGTAGGAAATCTGCACCAAATTTGAAAAAAAAACTGCAAAGATAATTAATAAATTAATGATCTAAGTCGAGATGGCTGGGCTGTAGCTGTATGATGTGGGAGCTGGCAGATCCCATTGCGAGCTGCAGTGACCACATCTGCAGCAAGTGTTGGTTGCTGGAGGAACTACGGCTCAGAATTGATGAGCTGGAGTCCGAGCTCCGAACGCTGCAGCACATCCGGGAGGGGGAGAGTTACCTGGACGCTTTGTTTCAGGAGGCGGTCACACCCGGTAGATTAATACCTCAAGTTCGGTCAGTGGTCAGGGTCAGCAGGGTGTGACTGCAAGTGAGGCAGGTAGAGGGATCCTGTGTTCAGGAACAGAGGAGCCTCAGCTCTTGACCTTGTCCAACAGGTACGAGGTACTTGCTCCCTGTGTGGATGAGGAACAGGGCTATAGGGAGGATGAGCCAGCTGACCACGGTACCATGGCACAGGAGGCCATTCAAGAGGGGGGAGCAAAAAGACAAGTGGTAGGTATAGGGGATTCTATAATTAGGGGAATTGATAGCATCCTTTGTAAGCAGGATCGAGAGTCCCGCATGGTATGTTGCCTGCCCGGTGCCAGGGTGAGGGACATCTCTGACCGGCTTGAAAGGATATTGGAGAGGAAGGGGGAGGATCCAGTTGCTGTGGTCCACGTCGGGACAAATAACATAGGTAAGACTAGGAAAGAGGATTATCAGGAACTAGGAACTAAATTAAAGAACAGGTCCTCAAGGGTTATAATCTCCGGATTACTACCCGAGCCACGTGCAAATTGGCATAGGGACGCGAGAATAAGGGAAGTAAACACGTGGCTAAAGGAGTGGTGCGGGAAAGAGGGGTTCCATTTCGTGGGGCACTGGCATCAGTATTGGAAAAGGAGGCATCTGTACTGTTGGGATGGTCTCCACCTGAACCGATCTGGGACCAATGTTCTAGCGAAAAGGGTAAATAGGGTGCTCAACAGGACTTTAAACTAGAAAGTGGGGGGGGAGGGAAGGGTAAAACTCCAAGAAGTATGACTAACGGGAAACAAAGCAGCAGGTTAGCGTGTGGGGCGGGGGGGTGGATTCAACTTCATGGAAAATTATGAAAAAACTGAAAAGAAAGGAGAGCCCAAGAGAGGCTATTAAAGTCCCCAGAACACAAAATAGGACAGAGTGTTTGGAAAGGGCTAGGAATCTAACTTCAAGCACATCAGATAAAGGGACGACAATGAGAATGGGGACAGGAAATACAGGACTGAGGGTGTTGTATCTGAATGCACGCGGTATACGAAATAAGGTAAATGAGTTTGTGGCGCAGATTGAAATTGGCAGGTATGATGTGGTGGGCATCACGGAGACATGGCTGCAAGGGGATCAGGGTTGGGAGCTAAATATCCAAGGATATACATCCTATCGAAAAGGTAGGCAGGTTGGCAGAAGGGGTGGGGTTACTTTGTTAGTAAGAAATGAAATTAAATCGATAGCAAGAAATGACGTAGGGTCAGATGATGTAGAATCTATGTGGGTAGAGTTGAGGAACCGCAAAGGTAAAAAAACCATAATGGGAGTTATGTACAGGCCTCCGAACAGTA
The DNA here is from genome assembly GCF_964194155.1 of Cetorhinus maximus. Taxonomy (NCBI): domain Eukaryota; kingdom Metazoa; phylum Chordata; class Chondrichthyes; order Lamniformes; family Cetorhinidae; genus Cetorhinus; species Cetorhinus maximus. Next base: position 97,461,746 of record NC_135893.1, read on the forward strand.
GTCAGGATGTGGGGCACAAGACAGACCAGGAGATAGAAAAGGCGTGTAAGAAAGGCAAGGTTACAGTGATCATGGGGGATTTCAATATGCAGGTAGACTGGGAAAATCAGGTTGGTAGTGGATCCCAAGAAAAGGAATTTGTGGAATGTCTACGAGATGGCTTTTTGGAGCAGCTTGTGGTGGAGCCCACTAGGGAACAGGCAATTCTAGATTTAGTGATGTGTAATGAGGCAGATTTGATAAGGGAGCTTAAGGCGAAGGAACCCTTAGGAGGAAGTGACCATAATATGATAGAATTTACCCTGCAATTTGAGAGGAAAAATTTGGTATCAGATGTAACGGTATTACAGTTGAATAAAGGCAACTACAGAGGCATGAGGGAGGAGCTGGCCAAAATTGACTGGGAGATGAGCCTAGCAGGAAAGACAGTGGAACAGCAATGGCAGGAGTTTCTGGGAGTAATTTGGGAGACACAGCCAAAATTCATCCCTAGGAAGAAGAAGCATACTAAAGGGAGGACGAGGCAACCATGGCTGACAAGGGAAGTCAGGGACAGCATAAAAGCTAAAGAGAAAGCATACAATGCAGCGAAGAGCAGTGGGAAACCAGGGCATTGGGAAGCCTACAAAGACCAACAGAGGGCAACTAAAAAAGAAATAAGAAGGGAGAAGATTAAATATGAGGGTAAACTAGCCAGTAATATAAAAAAAATTGCAAGAGTTTTTTAAGATATATAAAGGGTAAGAGAGAGGCAAAAGTGGACATTGGGCTGCTGGAAAACGACACTGGAGAAGTAGTAGTGGGGAACGAAAAAATGGCGGAGGAACTGAATAGGTACTTTGCGTCAGTCTTCATGGTGGAAGACACGAGTAACATCCCCAAAGTTAAAGAGAGTCGGGGGGCAGAGGTGAGTATGGTGGCCATTACCAAGGAGGTGGTGCTAGGAAAACTGAAAGGTCTGAAGGTGGATAAATCACCTGTACCAGATGGATTACACCCCAGAGGTCTGAAGGAGATAGCTGAAGAGATAGTGGAGGTGTTAGTGGCGATCTTTCAGGAATCGAGTCAGGGAGGGTCCCAGAGGACTGGAAAATCGCTAACGTAACCCCCCTGTTTAAGAAGGGAGTGAGGCAAAAGACGGGAAATTACAGGCCGATTAGCCTGGCCCCGGTCGTTGGTAAGATTTTAGAGTCCATTATTAAGGATGAGATTTCAGAATACTTGGAAGTGCATGGTAAAATAGGGCAAAGTCAGCATGGTTTCATCAAGGGAAGGTCATGCCTGACAAATCTGTTAGAATTCTTTGAGGAGGTAACTAGTAGGTTAGACAAAGGAGAGCCAATGGATGTTATCTACTTGGACTTCCAGAAGGCCTTTGACACAAGCCGCACAGGAGGCTGCTCAGTAAGATAAGAGCCCATGGTGTTAGAGGCAAAGTACTAGCATGGATAGAAGATTGGCTGTCTGCCAGGAAGCAGAGAGTGGGGATAAGGGGGTCCTTCTCAGGATGGCGGCCAGTGACTAGTGGAGTTCCGCAGGGGTCAGTGTTGGGACCACAACTTTTCACTTTATACATTAATGATCTAGATGAAGGAACTGAGGGCATCCTGGCTAAGTTTGCAGATGATACAAAGATAGGTGGAGGGACAGATAGTATTGAGGAGGCGGGGAGGCTGCAGAAGGATTTGGACAGGTTAGGAGAATGGGCAACGAAGTGGCAGATGGAATACAACGTGGGGAAGTGTGAGGTCATGCACTTTGGTAGGAAGAATAGAGGCATAGACTATTTTCTAAATGGGGAGAGAATTCAGAAATCTGGATTGCAAAGGGACTTGGGAGTCCTAGTCCAGGATTCTCTTAAGGTTAACTTGCAGGTTGATTCGGTAGTTAGGAAGGCAAATGCAATGTTGGCATTTATTTCGAGAGGACTAGAATATAAAAGCAGGGATGTGCTGCTGAGGCTTTGTAAGGCTCTGGTCAGACCACATTTAGAATATTGTGAGCAATTTTGGGCCCCGTATCTCAGGAAGGATGTGCTGGTCCTGGAGAGAGTCCAGAGGAGGTTCACGAGAACGATCCCAGGAATGAAAGGCTTAACATATGAGGAACGTTTGAGGACTCTGGGTCTATACTCAATGGCGTTTAGAAGGATGAGGAGGGATCTGATTGAAACTTACAGAATACTGAAAGGCCTGGATAGAGTGGACGTGGGCACAGCCTCAGAGTAAAGGGAAGACCTTTTGGAACGGAGATGAGGAGAAACTTCTTTAGCCAGAGAGTGGTGAATCTGTGGAATTCATTGCCACAGAAGGCTGTGGAGGCCAGTTCATTGAGTGTATTTAAGACCAAGATAGATAGGTTCTTGATTGGTAAGGGGATCAGAGGTTACGGGGAGAGGGCCGGAGAATGGAGTTGAGAAAATTATCAGCCATGATTGAATGGTGGAGCAGACTCGATGGGCCGAATGGCCTAATTTCTGCTCCTATGTCTTATGGTCTTATGGTCTAATTATGTTCAAAAGCATCATTTGGCTATCATTTGACGTTGCAAGTAACATAATTTATATCATTGTCATCAAATGGCTCAAACATTTGCAATTAGCAAAATTACTTTCCTTAAGCAGCGACGCCAAAAACAATGATACAGTTTGTTCTCCATATTTCTGAATTTCAATAGCTTCAAAGATCCTAAAACTGAACTAACTTTAGAAAAAACTGATTCTATTTTAACATATATGTTTTGACAATCTAATTTTACATTTTATTTCATGACCTATAACTAATGTATTACACCCTAACCCTACCTCCCCCCACCCCAAGTTGTTGAGGTTAAAACTAAGACACTGATCCTCCCCTTGCTGAGTTCATTGACTTTGTTCAGTGTCAACACTCCTCCCTCCACCCAGTGTCCCAGCAATCCCCCTTTAATATATGTTCAAATACCCATCACCTATTTCCTTGAACAATGTAATTGACATTAACATACCTTAACAATGTAATTGTAAGACATTGACACTTATGATGTAATGAAGACATTGTCAACAAAATCTTCTGGATCATGCCCACCGAGGAAGAAATTGATCAGCAGTCATTTTTTGCAGTTAGGGAAACATTTGTTCAATTCCTAAAACAGTAATGGTTAGTAGCCTATGGTTGCTCCTTCTGATGGCCTTTTGCCAGGCTTTACTGCTTTTAAATTGTTGCCGTTCGTCATATATACTAAGTAATATGAATAAAATTCTTTTTAGGGTTATGGTAGCATAGTAGTTACGTTAATGATCTGGAGATTTGAGTTCAAATCCCACCATAGCAGCTTGGGAATTTAAATTTATTTAAATAAATTTGGAATTAAAAGCTATCATCAGTAATGGTAACTATGAAACTACCAGATTGTTGTAAAAACCCATCTGGCTCACTTATGTCCTTCAGGGAAGGAAACTTCTGTCCTTACCTGTTCTGGCCAATATATAACTCCACAACAACAATGTAGTTGACTCTTAATTACCTCTGAAATGATCAGCAAACTATTCAGTTGTGTCTAAGAAGGTGGCTCACCAGCACCTTCTTAGGGGCAATTAGGGATTGGCCATGAATGCTGTCCTATCCAGCAATGCCCATATCCCATGAATGAACAATGTCATGCCATATTATGAACTTTCAGTCAGTACTTTTAAAAACTGGACATAAACAAGCTATTAAGATAGCTGCTGAAAACCATGTGACTTTTGGCATTTGTTTCTAGTCTCTGGCAAATACCTAATTAAATATGGACATAGGTGAGGGGTACCTCACAAACATCGGTGGAATTCGCACATCTCATTGTTTAAGGATGGGCAAACACTTAAAGACTATGGAGTTTCCAGGCTGCCTGTCTCCATGTTTCACATTTGACAAAAGAGAAGATTGAAACTCAACAGCCACTATCAACTTCCCATTGTACCACAATGGTCTCCCACATCAAAACCAGATTGAGTGAGCCTCAGAAGTGTTAACCCAGTGGTCATGTGATCAAAACTGGTTTCCAGCACTGCACCCATATTATCCCAGGACAAGGCAGATTCATCAGAACCATCAGTCATCAGCCAGTCTGAGGACCAGATTTTGAAACAAGCTGAAAGTCAGTTCACCTGTGAACCAAGCTCCTGGATATTCAACTACAAGAAAACTCATAACGTGCTGTGACCACTGCTTTACAAGACCCTCACTTCAACTTTAAATCATCAAATCTATTGAATAAACAACAGACCTGCTACATGGGAGACAAGAAATCATAAATCAGAGGCTAAATTAACTGTACTCTGTAGAAGTGCACTATCTTTATCTGTATCCAATGTTTATGTGTATGTGTGCATGTGTGAGACTGAGTGTATAACATTGTGTTCATTCAGGGTAAGTGTGTGAGAATAAATAACCTTCTTTATTTTAAACTCTCAAAAGCCTGCTGCTAGATTATTTATCTGGATTACACATTCCAATGGTAAGAAAAGACACACCTCTTTCCATACAAAACATGCTGATTACAGCCAGTAAGAGAACACATACATGCTGTCCATGATAAGAGAATAAAAACATTAATTTGAATTACTTTGATAGTTTAACATAAATTAATTTGTTTGCGATGATCAGATAAATGATTTTCCTCCGTACATTTTTACCTGGTTTGGGATGCATGTCATTTAAACAAAATTACTGCTGTACCTTTACACTACCACTAGATGCAGCAAGTGTACTTTCTAAAGGCACCACAATATACAAGTTATACAATAGCTAGGAAATTCTTAATTACTATGATTTAGCAATCACAAATTTAATATTTTCCTTCCTCTTGGAAAATAAATGTTTTAGATATTAACATGGTTAGACTGTGCTAAATATCTAACAGGCAGCAGAAACAAATCATGATTCCTCAGAAGTCTGGACCTCTGAAAGATTTTGCGATTTATTCTATTCTATATGCTTCTCTATTCTCAACTTTAATAAAATTGGAGGAATTACATGATTTTATACATCAACATCTAACTTACTGGAAAGGAGGCAGGGAATAAAGAAACAAATAAATCAGAAGTGAAAGAAGAAATAAAAACTATTGAAGGTAGCAAAAGCTATAGAACATTTATTTAGCTAGTCTATACAGGATGTCCCAAATTGTTTTACAGCCAATGAAAGCCACTTTGCCAATTCAAACTTTTCAGTCAATGAAGTGCAGTTACTGTTGCAATGTAGGAAATGTGGCAGCCAATTTGCACACTCCCACAAACAGCAATGTGATAATGACCAGATAATGTTTTTTTGTGAAGTCGATTGAGGGAGAAGTATTGGACAGGACACCGGGGATAACTCCCCTACTCTTCTTCAAAATAATGCAGTCTACCCGAGAGAGCAGACAGGGCCTTAGTTTAACATCTCATCTGAAAGGTGGCTCTTCCAACAGTGTAGCACTCCCTCAGTACTGCACCAGAGTATCAGTATAGATTTTTATATTCAAGCCTCTGGAATGGAACTTGACTACAACCTCTAACTCAGTGGTGTCAATGTTACCAACTGAGTCCCAGCTGAAATAACAAAACAAGAACCCATCCCTTTGCACTAGGTTGAACACCTCCACAAACCTTTACACATGCTGTTATAAAATAATTAAAGCATGTCCAGGATTAATTAAATTAATAGTTGCTGACAATAAACAATAGAGATTGAACAGTATAAAGCAAGCAGAAGAAATGGTAAACTGGGTGATATTCAAATGAGGACAAGAAAGAATAGATTAATGGGGCTAAAGGATTAAAAGAATCCATGGGTGCAACAAGGGCAGCTTTTAGCATTAAGCAACCGTTCAAAGATCGGCACAAGAATTTTAATGCATAGCATAGCTGATCCAAAAATACAAAAACTGTTCCCAACCATGTGTTCCCATTTGAAAGTTTAAAAACTGTGGCTAAAAAGGAAAGTACTTATATATCAGCTAACCAGTGTACTGTTTGTTAAGAAAGAAGCTTTAATATTAAAAGGAAACTGACCTTTTAAGATTGCAAGTCATATACCTAGCACACGTTCATAACCATTTTTTTTTCAAAAGCACCACACTTATAAGTGTGACCTTGGGGACATTACACTTCAAAGAATGTCATACCTATACTGGGCAAAACACTAGCATTGCCTCAAATCATCCTTGGTTAACTTAACTAAATTAGTAAATGTCTATAAGTAATTTGTTCCAGTGCCCTCTGTCAGTAACCTGGGTTTCAACTGAAAATATCATCTATGTCAGGGCGCTGGGAGCTTCCGAATGAGAAAAAGAGAGGATTCAAGGGGAATGAAGTTTTTACTGTAAACTACTATAATCAAAGAATATAACCAGGCAGAAAAATTTACAAATACAGTCATAAATCCACAATGGTAGGTAAGGGGGAAAATATTTTATAGTGCTACAAATAATTACAAAAGATGAGGAAAATTTTGGAAAAAGGAAAGATAAAATGGACAATTAAATAAAGTTCTTGATTCTTAAAAACAGTAAAACTGTACCACGGTGAAGCAAAAATTGTTTACTGCAAATAAATAGAAATTAGGTTTTCTGAACAAGAAGAAAGGAATTATAAATTCAGTGTTCTTGCCATCCCTGTAGTGGACTAAGTGTGACCAGGCAACGAGGACTATTCTGGTGTATGTCAATATCTTATTAATTACATTGTTAATATTTAATGGCAATCACATTGTTATGGTTTAATGGCAATTACATTGTTAAACAGGTGATGGGAATTTGTACATGACAGAAAGCAGAGTGGTTATGCTGGACAGACAAAGCCTATATTTCGAAAAAAGGCTAAGACCACAAAGAAGATTGTGCTGAGACTGGAGTGTGTGGAATCCAGTTGTCAATCAAAGAGAATGCTGGCCATCAAGAGGTGCAAGCACTTTGAGCTGGGTGGAGACAAGAGGAGGAAAGGCCAAGTCATCCAGTTCTAAGCTGCATCCTTTGTGTTTTTTGGAGTACACATTCACAATAAAATTAAAGTTAAATAAAATAAATGATATTGTTGGAATGCCTGAGGTGACAGCTGCGGCTAAGGGCTTCGAAGCAGTCGCTGACTAAAGTCACCACGAAGCCGACGAAGAAGCAGAGGAAATCACGCAAGCAGAGCTATTCCACTTATGTGTACAGGGTGCTGACCCAGGTCCACCCTTCCACCAGGATCTCGTCCAAGGCCATGAGTGTTATGATTCCTTCGTTGTCAACAATTTTGAGTGCACCGCCTCTGAGGCTTCGCACCTCATTCACTACAACAAGCGCCATACCATCTCAGCCAGGGAGATCCAGAGTACCATCCGCCTCACGCTGCCAGGGAAACTGGCCAAACACGCCATTTCCGCAGGCACCAAAGTGGTCACCAAATACACCAACTCTGTTTAGGTTGATCATTCTAAAGATTTTAAATGGGTATAGCTGGAACACTGGTGTGTTGCCTGTGAACTAAGTGAATAAACTCTTCCTAGCAAAGAAAGTTGCTGTATCTTAGTTTTAATTTTACCAACCAGTGAGGGTCCAGTTAACAGTGTAGACCCATTTCTGATCCAGGTTTCAGTTCAGCATTACATAATGATAGGAACAGGACTGCTGACCTTACTTGGTGTTATCCATGTTTTAAGCACATTTTATAAAGTGGTAAGTAAACAATATTTAAGTGGTAAGTAAAAGCAATATGTCTGTGAGGTATATATTTTTAAGTATCAACAAAATGTGGTATTTTTCCATGTGTCTCCTATGCAATATGTTGTCTCTGTATATTTGCTTCATTACAACAATAATGTTTGCCACATTCCAGTAAATATTAGAAACCTCGTTATTGGAGCAGAGGACTGAGGTGCAGGAGTAGACCATTTGGCCCTTCAAGCCTGCACCATCATTCGATAAACATAGAAATATGGAAACTAGGAACAGAGGTAGGCCATTCAGCCCTTCGAGCCTGCTCCACCATTCAATATGATCATGGCCATCTCAATGCCATATTCCCGCTTTCTCTTTATATCCCTTGACGCCCCTATTATCCAAAAGTTTATCAATTTCTTTCTTGAATATACTCAGTGACCCGTCCGCCACAGCCTTCTGTGATAGAGAATTCCTCTGAGTGAAGAAATTTTTCCTTATCTCAGTCTAAATGGCCTGCCCTGTATCCTGAGACTGGTTCTCGACTCCCCAGCCAGGGGAAATATCCTCCCTGCATCCAGTCTGTCTAGCCCTGTTAGAATTTTATACGTTTCAATCAGATCCCCCCTCATTCTTCTAAACTCTCGTGAATACAGGCCCAGTCGAACCAATCTCTCCTCATACAACAAAACTCCCAATCCCTGGTATCAGCCTAGTGAACCTTTGCTGCACTCCCTCTAAGGCAAGTATATCCTTTCTTAGGTACGGAGACCAAAACTGCATGCAATACTCCAGGTGTAGTCTCACCAAGGCCTTGTATAACTGCAGTAAGACATCCCTACTTCTGAACTCAAATCCTCTTGCAATGAAGGCCAACATACCATTTGCCTTCCTAATTGCTTGCTGCACCTGCCTATTCACTTTCATTGACTGGTATACAAGGACACCCAGATCCCTTTGTACATCCACATTTCCCGATATCTCACCATTTAAATAATACTCTGCCTTTCTGTTCTTCACACTGAAGCATATAACTTCACATTTATCCATGTTACACTGCATCTGCCAGGTGTTTGCCCACACACGACTTGTCTAAATCACCCTGAAGCCTCCTCGCATCCTCCTCACAACTCACAACCCCGCCCAATTTTGTATCGTCAGCAAACTTGGAAATATTGCATTTGGTTTCCTCATCCAAGTCACTTATATATATTGTGAATAGCTGGGGCCCAAGCACTGATCCCTGCGGTACACCACTGGTCACTGCCTGCCACCCGGAAAAAGACCCATTTATTCCCAATCTGTTCCGGTCTGTCGACCAATTCCAAATCCATGCCAGTATATTACCCCTAATCCCATAAGCTTTAACTTTGCCTACTAGCTTCTTATGTGGGCCCTTATTAAAAGCCTTCTTGAAATCCAACTACACCACATCCACTGGTTCTCCCTTAATTATCCTACTAGTTATATCCTCAAAAATCTCCAGTAGATTCGTTAAGCATGATTTTCCTTTCATAAACCCATGCTGACTTTGTCTAATCCCGTTAATGCATTCCAAGTGTTCTGTCTTTTATAATAGACTCTAGCATTTTCCCCGCTACTGATGTTAGGCCAACTGGTCTGTAATTCTCTGTTTTTTCTCTCCCTCCTTTTTTAAATAGTGGGGTTACATTTGCCACCCTCCAATCTGTAGGAACTGCTCCAGAGTCTATAGAATTTTGGAAAATGATGACCAATGCATCCAATCTTTCCAGAGTCACTTCCTTTAGTACTCTGGGATGTAGATTATCAGGCCCTGTGGACTTTTCAGCCTTTAACTCCATTAATTTCTCTAGCACCATTTTTTCACTCAATACTGATTTTCTTCAGTTCCTCCCTCTCACTGGACCCTTGGTTCCCTAACATTGCTGGGAAATTATTAGTGTCCTCTTTTGTGAAGACAGAACCAAAATATGTCTTTAATTCTTCTGCCATTTCTTTGTTCCCCATTATAATTTCCCCCGTTTCTGACTGTAAGGGACCTACATTTGTCTTCATTAATCTTTTTCTCTTCACATATTTATAGAAGCTTTTACAGTCAATTTTTATGTTCCTTGCAAGTTTACTCTCATACTCCATTTTCCCTTTCTTGATCAATCTTTTTCTCCACTTTTGCTGAATTCTAAACTACTCCCAATCCTCAGGCTTGCTGCTTTTTCTGGCAATTTTATATGTCTCCTCTTTGGATCTAGTACTATCCCTAATTTCTTTTGTAAGCCATGGTTGAGTCACCTTTCGTGTTTTATTTTTGCGCCAGACAGGAATGAATAATTGTTGTAATTCATGCATATGTTCCTTAAATATTAGCCATTGTCTATCCACTGTCAATCCTTTTAGTAAGGTTCCCCAATCAATCATTGTCAACTCACAGAATCACACAGTGCAGAAGAGGTCCTTCGGCCCATCGAGTATGCACCTACCTACCTAATCCCATTTGCCAGCACTTGGCCCATAGCCTTGAATGTTATGACGTGCCAAGTGCTCATCCAGGTACTTTTTAAAGGAGGTGAGGCAACCTGCCTCCACCACCCTCCCAGGCAGCGCATTCCAGACCGTCACCGCCCTCTGGGTAAAAAAAGATTTTCCTCACATCCCCCCTAAACCTCCTGCCCCTCACCTTGAACTTATGACCCCTCGTGACTGACCCTTCAGCTAAGGAGAACTGCTCCTTATCCACCCTGTCCATGCTCCTCATAATCTTGTACACCTCGATCAGGTCACCCCTCAATCTTATCTGATCCAACGAAAACAACCCAAGTCTATCCAACCTCTCTTCGTAACTTAAATGTTTCATCCCAGATAACATCCTGGTGAATCTCCTCTGCACCCCCTCCAATGCAATCACATCCTTCCTATAATGTGGCGACCAGAACTGCACAAGTACTCCAGCTGTGGCCTCACCAAGGTTCTGTACAATTCCAATATGATCTCCCTACTTTTGTAATCTATGCCTCGATTGATAAAGGCAAGTGTCCCATATGCCTTTTTCACCACCCCACTAACATGCCCCTCCGCCTTCAGAGATCTATGGACACAAACGCCAAGGTCCCTTTGTTCCTCAGAACTTCCTAATGTCATGCCGTTCATTGAATACTTCCTTGTCAAATTACTCCTTCCAAATTGTATCACCTCACACTTATCAGGGTTAAATTCCATCTGCCATTTATCTGCCCATTTGACCATCCCGTCTATATCTTCCTGTAGGCCAAGACACTCAACCTCACTGTTAACCACCCGGCCAATCTTTGTGTCATCCGCAAACTTACTAATCTTACCCCCACATAGTCATCTATGTCGTTTATATAAATGACGAATAATAGGGAACCCAGCACAGATCCCTGTGGTATGCCATTGGACACTGGCTTCCAGTCACTAGAGCATCCTTCTGTCATCACCCTCTGTCTCCTACAACTAAGCTAATTTGAATCCATCTTATCAAATTACCCTGTATCCCATGTGCATTTGCCTTCTTTATAAGTCTCCCATGTGGGACTTTGTCAAAGGCTTTGCTGAAATCCATATAAACTACATCAACTTCACTACCCTCATCTACATACCTGGTCACCTCCTCAAAAATATTAATCAAATTTCTTAGGCATGACCTTCCTCTGACAAAGCCATGCTGACTATCCCTGATCAAACCTTGCCTCTCCAAGTGGAGATAGATTCTCTCCTTCAGAATTGTCTCCAATAGTTTCCCTACCACTGATGTGAGACTCACTGGCCTGTGGTTCCCTGGCTTATCTCTACAACCCTTCTTAAATAGTGGAACCACATTAGCTGTTCTCCAGTCCTCTGGCACCTCCTGCGTGGCCAGAGAGGAATTAAAAATTTGGGCCAGAACCCCTGCGATTTCCTCCCTTGCCTCCCTCAGCAGTCTGGGATACAAATCATCCGGACCTGGAGATCTGTCCGCTTTTAAGCCTGCCAATACCTCAAATACCTTGTCATTCCCTATATCAATTTGCTCAAGAACCTCACAGTCTCTCTTCCCAAGTTCGATACCTTCATCCTCATTCTCTTGGGTGAAGACGGATGTGAAGTATTCGTTCAACACTCTACAGATGTCCTCTGGCTCCACTCATAGATTGACTCGCGCCTCATATCCTCGTAGTTCCCTTTATTTAGATTCAGGACCCTAGTTTCGGATTCAACTTCTTCACTCTCCATCCTAACGAACAATTCTATCATTTTATGGTCGTTCTTCACCAAGGAACCCTCACAACAAGATTGTTAATTAATCCTTTCTTATTGCACAATATCCAGTCTAGGATAGCCTGCTCTCTGGTTGGTTCCTCAACGTATCGGTCTAAAAACCATCACGCACACACTCCAGGAAATCCTCCTCCACAGCATTATAGCTAGTTTGGTTTGTCCAATCTACATGTAGATTAAAGTCACCTGTGATTACAGTTGTACCCTTATTGCATGCATCTCTAATTTCCTGCTTAATGCCTTCCCTTACATCTCTATTACTGCTTGGGGGCCTATAGTCAACCCCCACCAACGTTTTCTGCCCCTTGGTGTTTCTTATCTCCACCCAAACAGATTCCACATCATGATTTTCCGAGCCCTTCCAAGTCCTTCCTCACTATTGCATTGATTTCCTCCTTTACTAACAATGCTGTCCCACCTCCTTTCCTTATTTATCTGTCCTTACTAAATATTGAATACTAAATATTGATGTTCAAATCCCATCCTTGGTCACCCTGCAGCCATGTCTCCGTAATTACAACTATATCATAACCATTTATATCTATTTGCGCTGTTAATTCATCTACCTTATTGTGAATGTTCCATGCATTAAGATACAATGCCTTTAGACTTGTCTTTTTAACCTTGTCTTAGCTTTATTTTGCACTATGATCCCATTTGGTTCTCACCCTTGTTTTTTCTGCCTTCTACTTTTGCTTCTTACTTTTCTGTTTTTCGTTTCTATCCTTGTTTCCCCCTCCTCTGTCTCCCTGCTCAGGTTCCCATCCCCCTGCCAATCTAGTTTAAACCCTTCCCGGCCGCACTAGCAAATACCCCCTTCCCCCGAGGACATTGGTCTCAGTCCTGCTCAGGTGCAACCCCTCCTGTTTGTATTGGTCCCACCTTCCCCAGAACCAGTCCCAATGTCCCAGGAACCTGAATCCCTCCCACCTACACCAACCACATATTCATCTGCTATATCCTGTTAATTCTACTCTCGTTAGCATGTGGCACTGGTAGTAATCCTGAGATTATGACATTTGAGGTCCCACTTTTTAACTTGCATCCTAACTCCCTATATTCAGCTTCCAGGACCTCATCCCTTTTTTACCTATGTCTTTGATACCAATATGTACCATGAGCACTGGCTGATCACCCTCCCCCTTCAGAATGCCCTGCAGCCTCTCTGAGACATCCTTGACCCTGGCACCAGGGAGGCAACATACCATCCTGGAGTCTCTTTTTCAGCCGCAGAAACACCTGTCTGTTCCCCTTACTATTGAATCCCCTATCACTATAGCCCTGCCACTCTTCTTCCTCCCCTCTTGTGCAGCAGAGCCACCCGTGGTGCCATGGGCTTGGCTTCTGCTGCTTTCCCCTGAGAAGTCATCTCCCCCAACAGTATCCAAAAATCTGTTAGAGAGGGGGACGGCCATAGGGGACTACTGTACTACCTGCCTCCTCTACTCTGCCTGGTGGTCAACCATCCCCTTTCTTCCTGTTCAGTCTTTACCTGCAGTGTGACCACCTCACTAAACGTGCTGTCCATGGTAATCTCAACATCGCGGATGCTCCACAGTGAATCTACCCACAGCTCCAGCTCCAAAATGCGGTTAGCCAGTAGATGCAACTGGACGCACTTCCTGCACACAGGATCACTGGAAGTGTCCATGGCTTCCCACATAGCGCAGGAGGAGCCTATCACAGATGCGAGCTCTGCAGTCTTTTAGATTAAGCTCGTTAGTTACTCCCTCTAAAGAATACTAATTATGTTAGGTGACTTATTCCACTCTAAACACTCCCACCACAGTCCAAAGTCCTCACCTTATTTTGTTTAAGTTCATGGACTGCAGCAGTTTAATTAGTAGAAAAAGTAGAAGTAGAAGAACTCACCTGACCCTACTTACCAATCAGCTGCCTCCCCTGCTTCGTCACTTTTTGAATCGTGACGTCTCCGTGCCACTTTCAGCCCCGAGTCCAGCTCCCGCACTTTTTAAATCTCCGCTGACTCTCAGCTCCCGCTCTTTTTAAATCTCCGCTTTGACTCCCAGCTCCTGCTCTTTTTAAATCTCTGCCAATCTCTCCTCTAGCTGCTGCTGACTGCCTGTCCCAGGGTCCTCCTCTTGCACTGTCCTCTCATGGGCTGATCAGGTTGTGGTGTCAACCCCACTTTCCTGTCTGTACTCCATAACCCTTGACTACCTTATCAATCAAAAATCTATTTAACTCAGCCTTGAATAAATTCAATGACCCAGCATCCACTGCTTTCTTGGGAAGAGAATTACACAGATTAACAACCTTCTGAGAGAAAAAAATTCTCCTCATCTCCATCTTACAAAGGAGACCTCTTAAACTGTGTCCCCTCGTTCTAGTCTCCCCCACAAGATAGAACAGCCTTCTGGTATTTATCCTATCAAGTCCCCCCAGGATCTTGTGTTTCAATAACATCACCACTCATTCTTCAAAACTCCAATGAGTATAGGGCCAACATATTCAACCTTTCTTCATTAGATAAGCCCTCCAATTACCCATAAACAATACCATTTCTTATACTAATGGCCAGGATTTTCCCGTTGGCGAGCGGGGAGTGGGGCCCGCTCACCAACGCATAAAATAACACGTGGTGACGTTGGGCAGAACTCCCGACGTCACCGTGCCCCATTTAAATTTTCAGGTAGGTGGGGACTCAGCAAAATCAGCTGTGCGCCTGCTGACCTGTCAATGGCCAACTGAGGCCATTGGCAGAGTAATTTAAGTAATTCATGGGCCTGCCCGTCCAACCTTAAGGTTGGTGGGCGGACCGGGAGCCCTGGCGGGCATTAGAAAAAGCATGAAACCTCATCCACGGGCAGGATGAGGTTTCATGTAGGTTTTGAAAAATTTGATTAAAGTGTTTTTAAAAGTTATGGACATGTCCCAATTCATGTGACAGTGTCAAATGAGAGGACATGTCAGGGAATTTTTTTTCTTCTATTTTTAATATTTTTTTTACAGTAGAGCCGATCTCCCTGAGGCAGCACTTTGTCTCAGGGAGATGAGTGTGCTCTTTCGTGCGCATGCGCAAAAGAGCACACTCTCGGGTTTAGGGATTCTCCCCGGCCCGCACAGGGAGCGCATAGCGCTTCCATGCAGATGTCACGCTGGGCAGGCCTTAGTTGGCCCGCCCACTTAAAATGGCAGTGCGCCCCCAACTGGGGGCGCCGATTGGAGGCGCGCCTCCGCGCGCCCGCTCTTCAACTTACCCCCCAACCGGGAAAATTTTGCCCTATGATTAGAAAAAGTAACAAAACCACATCTGTGAATTACCAAAACTTATGAAATAATATTTTGATTAAAAATATGGTGGTAGTATTAATGCAAATCCCTTCAGCTTAAACATTATTTTTAAAATCATAATTTTAAGCAGTTTATACCCAATGCCAATCTAACTGAATAAAATCTGAATTTTTTTGCACTAAAGAATTATTTCCCATCACTTACACAAGAAAAAAGAGACTGCATGTGCAAGATGCAAAATCGGTAGTAAATTCTGTGGTAACTGGTAAATTTTCAGACCAGGAAAGCATGACAGCAGAGTTCTAATGCGAAATGTTTGACAAAATGGGGTCCAGTTGACTTCAAGTTTTTAATTATGCTTCAGAAGTAGGACATTTGTCAACTGTAACTTCTTACTCTCAAATCGTTTACTGTAGGATCTGGCTGAACAAAGTCCTGAAGCGAGAAGGAGGCTGAAAGTATGGGCCCAATTTAAAGGTATGACAGCTGTGGCAGCCATCTTCCAATGCAATGGAAGGCAGAAGTGAAAAGAAGGAGAAGCAGAGGCCAGCCACCCAGGGCAGGGGTGCCCAAAAGTCAGCAGTCACATCAGCTGAGCAGCCTGGGGGCTGGTGCTCCTGAACATAGGGGAAATGCATACCCAGGTTAATCACTGATCCTTCAGCAAGTCTCAAAGCCCTAGCACTATTGAGGAGCTAGCAGCACTGATAAATGCAGCCTCTTATTTAAAGGAACGGCTGGAAATTGTGAGAGAGGCCAGCATTGCCTTATATCTCTCTGTCTCTCTCTTTTGCCCTTGTAGGAGAAGAGGGCGCAAAATGCTAGGGAGAGGGTGTGTACCAGAGGTGCAGTGTCTGAACTCGTCATTCTGGCTGCAATAGAGAAGGCAGCACTTCATATTGAGATGATGATACCTCATGAGGAAGTGGGCAATGGAGAAATGGGAATATCTGTAGGGGAAGGTGAAAAGTATTGCATATTATAGATGAAAAGAGTGCAGTGCACTCCAATCCATGCGAAGCATGCCAAAACTTCAGCTGAATTGCAAAGCCTAAGCCCAGCAGACTCATCAACTGTAAAAGACAAGTTCTCATGATCTCTTCCTTCTGTGTCCCACAGGGCCAGTTGTGGAGAGGGAACATGCCAGTTCCCTTGCAGCATTACTGGGAATCTTGGACAGTATGGAAGTCACAGACCCAGCATCATCGCATCATTCAAGCACACCAGCTAAGGTGTTCTCAGATTGGTAGATCCTTGTGTTACGGTTAGAATGAGTGGTACTGGCTAAAGAGCATGTCACTTTTGAGCAGGAAGGCATGAGAGAGGCAGAGGCAGCAATGGACAGTCCTCATTTGAGGATGAAGTACACAGCCACAGCCATGCTCACCTGGCACAGATGCAGAGCCTCGAGAATCTCAAAGGCAGTTCTACTTTCACCAGCAGTGGGAGATGTGTGCCTACATGCCGGAGGATCCCTGAGGCAGTGAGGTGTCATGGGTGTGGAGGAGTCCAATCAGCTCAGGTATGGCTCAGGTATTGAATGCATGATATCCTCCATTGAGAGAGTGACCAACCTCATGGAGAGCCATATGTGCCAACACGCTGAGTACATGCAGGAACAGAGCACTGACAAGTAGGCATTGTTGGCAGGGCCAGCATTTGTTGCCCATCCTTAACTGCCCTTGAACTGAGTGGCTTGCTAAGCCATTTCAGAGGGCAGTTAAGATACAAACACATTGCTGTGGGTCTGGAGTCACATGCTGGCCAAACCAGGTAAGGACAGCAGATTTCCTTCCCTAAAGGACATTAGTGAACCAGATGGGTTTTTACAACAATCAGTGATAGTTGTCATGGTCACCATTACAGAGACTAGCTTTATATTCCAAATTTATTCATTGAACTTAAATTCCATCAGCTGCCATGGTAGCAATTTGAACCTATGTTCCCAAAACATGAGCCTGGACCACTAGCCCAGTGATATTACCACTACGCCACTATCTCCCACAAGTTAACGCACATAATACAGGGTGAAGTTCACACTAACAACAAAATATGACCTTGCTGGATTATGTAGTTGTGAAGTGAAGCAAAGGACTACGGCAGCGCCTTGCAAACTATTTTAACCCATTAACACCTTTTCAAGGACAATTAGGAATGGGCAACAAAAGCTGGCCTTGCCAGTGATGAACAAATCTATATTAAAAAATTAACTCTTGAAAATTAATGACCCCAGAGGCCAGCAAAAGCAAAGCAGTAATAAAGCAGCATAGTAGCATTCAGTGCTATCAAAGTTAACGTATTATAGATCAACTTATAACACATCATATAATATGAAAATCTTTGGGCAGAATTTTCTCAGATTTGCACTAAGTGCAGTAGCGGCTGGGTAAAATGGAGTCCTACCCGCTGACGAAAATGGTGGGTTTTCACGCCATATCGTCCCGAGCCCACCTCATTATTTATTCACTCCCAGGAAACATGCCATTTCCATGGCAGGCAGGCTCACATTCGCCCGCCCGCTATCACCCAGCTGTGGCATCACGCCAACCACCATCTGTCACTTGCCATTTCAACACCCTATCCTGCTCTCATGCCCACATCCATCCTTGGCCTGCTGCAATGTTACAACGAAGCCCAACACAAACTGGAGGAACAGCACCTCATCTTCCGATTTGGCACTTTACAGCCTTCTGGATTTAACATTGAGTTCAACAACTTTAGACCATGAACTCTATCCTCCATCCTCATCCCCTTTATATCTCCATTTTTTCCATATTCATTCTCATTTCTTAATTTTTATCTTTTCATTTTTAAATTTTTATTCTTATCCACTTATTTTTATTTCTATTTGTATTTAAAATCATTTTTATTCATTGTTTTATCCTATTTTCAAACTTTTTTCCCTCCACCCCACCCCAACTAGGACCATCTGTCACTTGTTCATGTTGTTCTTTCCAGAGTGCTTACCCTTGTCCTGCCATTATCACATTCTGCTCTCTGACGTGAATGCCACCACTAGCACCTCCTTTAGTCAGTATCACTATCATTAACACCCCTTTGTCCTTTTGTCCATGACATCTCTGGCAATCTCTCCTTTGCCTCCACCTACCACTAGTCTTCTATCCAGCTTCACCTGCTCCACCCTCCTTAAACAGTATAAATTTCATTACATTTTACTTCTCTTTAGCTCTGAAGAAGAGTCATACGGATTCAAAATGTTAACTTTTTTTTTCTCCACAGCGTTTTTCCAGCATTCTCTGTTTTTGTTTCAGATTTCCAGCATCCGCAGTATTTTGCTTTTATCAGTGAGCAGGTAATTGCTTAGGAGGTGGAAATAGGTAATGTTTTCAACCATTTTAGTCTTTGTTTGTAAACAATATATCTCAAAAACTAATGGGTGGTTTTCAACGAAACTTGATTGACAGGTAGGCTATGGCCCAAGGAAAAGCTGATTCATTTTGGTTAATATCCAGATACTGGAAATTTTGAAGGATCTGTTAATATTAGGGAATGGGGCAAATTAATCGTTTTTAGAAGGTGTTAGGGGGCTAACACCTCACACTCTATATTTTCATAAAATATATATAGATATCAACACTAATTTCTAAAATTTAAAAAACTGGACCAGACCCTTTAAAATGGCTGAAGCTATGACTGTCAGTGACTTTTGAACAACAGGAGCTAACATGGCAGTATCGCTGAAACTTGCAACTAGTTACCTCTGAAGAAACCGTAACAATTCCCTGTGAGCTGCAGAGACCAAATTCAAAGGGAACTACTCAAAGGCCATCTACATTTCATAAGCCAGGCCTGGCCATCCAGAGCCAATTCATCTGCTAGGACAAAGGACCCCGCAACTTCATTACACCTTGGTTCAAACATGAGCAAAAGAGCAAAACTCCAGAGGTGAGGTGAGTGACTGCCCTTGACACCAACGCAGCATTCGGTCAAGTGTGGCATCAAGGAGCCTAGCAAAACTGAAGTCATTAGGAATATGGGAAAACTCTTCATTGGTTGGAGTCATACGTAGCACAAAGGAAGATGGTTGTGGTTGTTGGAGGTTAATCATCTCAGTTCCAGGACATCACTGCAGGAGTTCCTCAGGGTAGTGTCCTAGGCCCAACCATTTTTAGCTGCTTCATCAATGACATTTCTTCCATCATAAGGTCAGAAGTGGGATGTTTGCTGATGATTGCACAATGTTCAGCACCATTCGTAACTCTTCAGATACTGAAGCAGTCCATGTCCAAATGCAGCATGACCTGAATAATATCCAGGCTTGGGCTGACAAGTGGCAAGTAACATTCACACCACAGTGCCAGGCAATTGCCATCTCCAACAAGAGAGAATCCAACCATCTCCCCTTGACATTCAATGGCATTACCATCGCTGAATCCCCCACTATCAACATCCTGGGGGTTACCATTGGCCAGAAACTGAACTGAACTAACCAGATAAATACAGTGGCTACAAGATCAGGTCAGAGGCTAGGAATCCTGTGGCTAGTAACTCACCTCCTGACTCCCCAAAGCCTCTCCGCCAGCTACAAGGCACAAATCAGGAGTGTAATAAAATATTCTCCACATGCCTGGATGAATGCAGCTCCAGCAACACTCAAGAAGCTTGACACCACCCAGGACAAAGCAGCCCCCTTGATTGGTGCCACTTCCACAAACATTCACTCCCTCCATCACCGAACAGTGGCATCTACAAGATGCACTGCAGAAACTCACCAAGGCTCCTTAGGCAGGACCTTCCGAACACACAACCACTATTATCTAGAAGGACAAGGGCAGCAGATACATGGGAACACCACCACCTGGAAATTCCTCTTCAAGCCACTCACCATCCTGACTTGGAAATATATCACTGTTCCTTCACTGTCGCCGGGTCAAAATCCTGGAACTCCCTCCCTAACAGCACTGTGAGTGTACCTACACCACATGTACTGCGATGGTTCAAGAAGGCAGCTCACCAGCACCTTCTCAAGGACAATTAGGGATGGGCAATAAATGCTGGCCTTGCCAGTGACACCCCCATCACATAAATGAATAAAGAAACCATCCCTTTAAGTGTTAATGCTTTAATCATTAAATATCTCTGAGACCCAGACAAAGGGATTCACACCTTATGTCAAAGCCAGAGTGGAGAGGTGGGAGTCATGTGACATGAACTCCTAGGTGGGGCATGCATTAATATTGCCTTATGGAGCTGCAAAGCTCACTCTACCAATTTTCAATCCACCTATCAGCAGCACAGAAAAGGGGCTGTGCCAGGCTGAATACCTGGCCCCATCTACATTCTTTTCTACTAGAACTGCTGTACCATTGCCTACCAGACTGCTTCATCTCAGCATGCCTATCTCATTGTGGAAGTTAACGCTACTGGAAAAGTGAATTATCCAGGATCAGTTCAGCCTGCCGACCTCTGCAGGAATACACCATTGAACTTTGATTCTGGACTCTGGATTCACGTGAAACAATAATTATTTTCTTTGTGGTCTTTGCCCTGTAAATCTTTCTTTCTCTATCCCTCTTTTCTGTATGAAATCCCAGGGGGCTACATAACAAATCCCCCCTCGTGATTTATGTGTGCATATAAGCTAACCCTCTGAGTTCATGCTATCCCAAGTTTGTTGTGGGGTTATTAATAGAAAATTGGATCACAGCACAACTGAGGAGTTGGGATACAGACCACTGTTTATAAAGGGGAAGCAAATCAAAATACCTTTCTGTTTATAGACAGGTGATGAGAGGAGAAATCAAAGCTATTTAAATTAACCCCCACTCCTGTCCAAAACAAATGTTATGGGTTATTTTATTTAGAATGTACACATGGCACTGACCAGGACAAATATACAGGATTGAAAAATAACTAATACTTAGGAAATAATTTTGATTCATGGCTGCATGAGAATGTCACTTAGATGCTCCCACTGTGATTTCCTTCCTAGGCTCTCAATCTCGATTGAAATTTTGATTTTTTTATGTAGCCGGTACAGATGTTTTATATAATCTATATAATTTTATAATCTCTTTTAGTTTTGTGTCACAAGGCAGTGGTGAGGATCGGATATCCATTTCCAGTGAAGAACTTGTCAGTGGCTGAGTGTATCATGGTGCACTGTAATGTTAGTAACATCATATTTGGTGACTAGTATTAGGACTTCGTTGTTACCGTACATACTCGAGTAATAGCTGATCTCGTGTAAAAGTTGGCCCCTGACTTATGGCCAAAAAAATCATTAATTTTTCATTTACCTCGTGTAAAAATCGACCCCCAACTTTCCAAGGGCACATTGCTCCAACTCTGCTTACTGCCCCACTTTGTGTTCAGAGTAACACAGTAGAGATCAGCATTTGAAGCAGGAGTTTCCTGATCTCTCTGTATTGGTGCTAGATCACAGAGTGCAATTTGCCCACTGAGATATCGGTGAACTTTAGTAGAAGTTTAATTTCTTGTTGAGATGGCGGAGGTAAGATTGAACCAATCTGCAGAGTCAGTGTGCGTATGTGTGTGTGAGCAGCGAGCATATTAAACTTTCCCAGCAATGAAACTAAGCTCACTGAGCTGTCATGAACAGTCCTATGGCCCCACAGGATGAGAAAAAGAATTAATAAAAACTTAGCTTTTTAGGCTTCTTTCTTCCTCCGATCCACTTCCTTGCAAATAACAAGCATCTGAAACTAAGAGACTGAAAACCCAGCACAATTCTCTGCTGGCTGTGTGAGCCTTAAACATCAGTAGTTGAAAGTAAGCCCCTCAAAAACATTACCCATGTAAAAGTCAACCCCTTAACTTTTTGCCTAAAAAAAAGGTCTCAGAAATTCAACTTTTACATGAGCATATACAGTAATTGTTCTGGATATCATTTATGTTTAATTGTAACTGGGGATTTACCTGTGCCCCTATAAAAAGACACAGGCTGAAATGGTGGTTGTTGGGTTAGATTGGGTTATGATAATGTGTAAAAACTGTAAATAAATCCTTATACAAGTGTGTAAAAATTGGCCCCAGTTCAAAATTTCACCATCTGACTTTCTGGATTATTAACGTGGTTGCCGAGATTGGTTACCTAAAGGTGATGGTTGGAACCTAAGAATAAAAAATCCAGGCAGAAAACTACAATTTTATGTGTTTCCATGGAAAATGGCAGAAAGCAAGTGTAAATTGTGGACGTATGATTACCCTTCAATGTTCTCAGACTCCAAACTGATCAGTAGAAGAATGAAGTGGATATGTGGACATGGGTTACGTCCCAACCAAAGAGGAAACATTTTTAGCCCTGGCATTGTTGCTTCCTACCAGACGTCAAATTGTAAGTATTTTTTGAGAAAGATGCCTGTCATTTGGTTAGTGATGAAGCTTTTGGTCCATCTATTATAGTTTTTTGGTGAAATCTATAGAAAAAAAATGATCAGTTAAATGCCTATGAGACATGGTCAGATTTTGATAAATATCAGAAAATGGATAGCCATTCCATATTAAAAAAAAAATCATGTATATTAACAGGGTATATAAAGGATTGACAAAATCCAATTTAGGAAATCCCCCATCAGTCCTTGCATTTAGATTGCTGGATTGTGCTAAGGTGTCTCATATTGACAGGTTACTGATCCTAACCGGTGTTTGGTTCTTGGTGAGGGAGACCTGTTGAATCAGATGCTTTGTAAATAATCGTGGGGAAAGAGTCATTTCCTCGGGCCTTTGCGAAACAGATGGGACATTTTGTAGGTGGCACAAAGAATAGAGAAATCAATGTTGCCAGATTTTGAAATGGTCCAGATATTGGACTCAACACAATAGGAAGGATTAAAGACTGACCAAATGAGGATGAAAGCATCTTTATCAGATCTGGCTAGTACTGCAGAAAACAAAAGTGGAACTTCAATAACAGCTGAATGAATCCCAGGAACAGTTATTCAGTGTTCCAGGTGCAACTTGAGTATCAAGTGATGAACTTCCCAAAGTAAAGGGGCAGAATCCGTGAATGATAAATTATGAAGAGAATTCTGCGGAAGAGGATGAAGATAATGATGAATTTGAATAAATTATACTGGCCAAAATGAATTTTAGTTTTATGATGAATGTTTTCCTGTTCCTAATTCATAATTCATATGTTAGTTGCTTTAACTCTGAGTGCTAGATCATGCTTGCACTTCAACCTGTATCTGGCACTTCAACCTGTACCTGACACTTCAACCTGTATCTGAAAAAGACAGATTGTTTAAAATGTTACTTTGATCCTCATTACTTAATGAATCAATGCAAGGTTTAGGGATACAAAAGTACTACTTGCTTTAAGGTTTGGTCATGGCAACACATTGTTACTAAAGAGAATTGTAATTCCATGTAAAATAGTAGGAATAAGCCATTTCATAAGTAGTGATGTCATCCCCTGTGATATCCCTATTCTATTAAGTAAAACACAAACAACATTTGACATGGAGCATAGTAAGGCAATTATTTTGGAAAGTCTGTGGATTTGTAGTTTATTCTGTTAGGACACCTTCACCACATCTAAAAAGTACCAGAATTGACAATCAAGTAGGTATTTAATTCCTTGCAATCTAGCTGAAGAGGTGAATTAAAACATTGATACACAACTTGAAGGATCAGGAAAGAGTTTGATTAGTGTCTGATTCTGGCAATCTCATGTTTGATATGTAATGACAAGGGAGGTATTTTACTGACTTCTGGTGTTCAGCAAGGAAGAGGAAGAGATTTATCTCTGGATCAAATTACTAACGTATCTCTCTCTCTGGTAGTCTCTCAAAGTGAGAAGGATGTTTGCCATGGAGTATGTCTTGTGGCAAGAACGTTTGCGTGGAGTCTTTTAATGTGGGGAGGCTGTTGCGTTGCAGCTACCACACTGTTCTGGCTGACCAGGAGACTCTCCTGCTCTTACTGCCTGCCATAGGTGTATTGGAAGGATTTTCAGTCTGATAACCAACCTGAGTGGGACTTGAACCCAGAGCTTCTGGCTCAGAAGTAGGGATGCCTCCACTGTGCCACAAGATACTAACAAATCTAGAACCTGCTGGCTGACCTTTCTCGAGTACTAACACCGATAAATGAATGGAAATTCAGTGGCTACTGGCAAAAATCACCATTTGCACCTATAGAGGAAACATCTCGGAGTTACAGGAAACATTATTTAGATACCATAGAAAACACTAAGGATCATTTGTTAAAGTAAGAAAGATAGTGGCCTATTTTCTAGGAGTTGGGTACACCAGTGATAAATAGTACAGTGGTAGCTGAAAGGAAACAAACTTTCAGAAGCAAAAGTTGGTAATAGTGACATATTCTTTCCTTGAACTTGATAGCAAATTGTCCCAAAACTCTCAGGATGTTAAAGCAGTTATTTGTGTGTAGGACAAGGCCAATGTGTTGACGATTTAGTTGAAAATTACAGAAGCTTCTAGTTGTTTCAAATGGCAAACTGCCCACATTTTGAGAACATATACAGCTGCCATAACAAACAGGAAATGTTTCAGGGAAATGTTATACATGATGTTCCAGAAGACAGGTTACATGGTTGTCATTAACGTTGAATACCACAAACATCTGTTTATATAAATAGGTGTCTATCTCTAAAAACATTTTTTTCTTTTAACTGTTTGAGTTCTGGAGTACTGTACAAACAAAGAGGCAGCGTCTGGAGTACTGTACAAACAAAGAGGCAGCGTCTCACTTCTAATACTCTTACAGTAACTGCCAGTTCCAGCATTTTTTAAGGAGAAAGTCCACCAAAACTATCTCAGGGCATCTAGGATAAGAAATAGATGCGTCCTTGTCACCTGGTCCCAATATAATTTCAAAAAAAAATGGGCTGCACTAATAAACACATGTACTGATATAAGATTTTTTTTAAAACTACAATCCAATCACTAACTTAAAAACTGATCATATCAAAATCAATATTTCAATAAATATTTCAGATGTTAAACTATTAGTGCAATCTCATTTCTAATAACATGCGTTTGCTAACCATTTTTTCTGAAGCGAGTTATTTATCAGACCACGAATCTTACATGTTGCATCTCCTCCAGTAGATAAACATTATTCTAAATAGATTAAATCTTCTAAATATGGGATACATTTCTTTCATATGATAATAAAGATGATTTTAAAATAATTACCAAATACTTGTTTGTGCAGACATCTGCAAAAGTCAACATCAGTCAAACTGATTCCAGCTTCCTTATGAGCATTTAAATGAAAGCTGTAAGTTAATGATTGCTTAAAACTCTGAACCATTTCAAAGTAAATAAACTAGTTGCTAGGTAAAAATCAAAGTAGAAGTAGTAAAATTAATTCTTTGTATCAAAAAGAAAACAAGACACCTGCTTTTCTTCTAATCTTGGAGCACTAGTTGAACTATTAAATAGAGATATATTGAGCGATAAACACAGGAACAGGTCATTTCGCCCAATTGATCTGTGCACATATGGAGTATTATGAGTCTTCTCCTATGATAAGCTTCATCTAAACATACCATCTATTCCTTTCTCCTTCTTTTGCTTCTCTAGTCCCCCTTAAATACATCTATGTTTTTTGCCTCAACAACTCCATGTGGCAGCCAATTCCACATTCTTACCACTCTTTGGGTAAAGAGGTTCTCCTGAATTACCGATTAGATTTTTAAAGGCTATCTTATATTTATGACCTCTAGGAATGGGGATTCCCCCATAAGTGGAAACATTTTCTCTACATCTACCCTATCATCTTAAAGACCTCTATGAAATCACCATCAGGCTTCACTTTTTCTGGAGAAGGAGTCCCAGCCATAAATATGAGGTATATAAATCTCAGTTCTGTATCGTCCATGAATCTTTTTTACACCTTTCTGTACAATTGGTTAGAAAGCTGCTCTCTCAACCACTTCTTTAAATGTAACAAAATTCAAGTTTCAATAACATAACTCTATAGCTGACAATATTTAATACCTCCTAAAATAGGAACTTTGCCTGGAAAATTTAGCCACTAATTCTACTAATTCGCTGAGATGGAATCGTATGAAATTTGATTAATATGAAGGTTTTGGTCATTATGTAGCTGTACGTGAATTGTGAGAAGAACAGAATCAAGGTTTTGCACGAGAACTAGAAGCATGTTATCCACAGGAACAGGAGTAGGCCACTTAGCCTCTTGAGCTGTTTCACCATTCAATGAGATCATGGCTGATCTGCAACCTAACTCCATATACTCACTCTTGTCTCATTTCCTAGATGCATTTGGCTAACAAAAATCTATCAATCTCAGTTTAAAAATTAACAAGTGATCTAGCAACAATTACCATTTGGGGAAGAGAGTTCCAAATGTCCACCAACCTTTCCACAACTAAGTGTGTCCTAACTTCACACCTGAAAGGTCTGGTTCTAATTTTTTGACTATGGCCCATAACTTCAGATCTCCAGGGGGTTATACCCGGGAGGTACCCCAAAGATCAGCTGGGGGACCACCCCCTCCCCGGACCCTGTTGGAAGTACTCATGTAAGGGTTCCATAGCAATTGCCCGGGAAGTTCATACTTGCATTGGGCAATTGCCCTGTTCTGGGAATTATCCAATACTCCGATTTAAATCACAGATTTCAGATTGTTCTGACTGTCTTGAAGGAATAATTACCAGGGAAAGTTAGAAGAACTAAAACCATTTCTAACTCCTGGGTAACTATAGTACTGAAGGCCCCTGACCCCCACGGGACAACCCCCCCCCCCCCCCCCCCAACTCCCAACTAAATATGCAATCTGAGGAAAAACACATAAAAGGAATTTCCCCAAGTCATCCAGATGTAGAGGAGGAAAGAGATCTGAATAGACATACGTAAACTGCCTGACCAGCATGGACTTCTTGGGCCAAATGGCTGTTTCTGTACAAGTTAATAAGACTGTAAAGATTGCAAAATACTGAAGTTCATTTCTAGAGGAATAAAATGCAAAAGCAGGAAAGTAATTTAAAGTTAGATAGATAGAACCTTGCTTAGACACATTTGGAACGCTGTGTGCAGCTGTGGTCTTCATATTACAAAAATCACATTGAAGTACCAAAGAAAGTACAGAAAAGATTTATAAGAATGTTACCAGAATTGAATGGACGCAACTATCAGGAAAGATTGAGCAAACTGTAGCTCTTTTCTCTTTAACTTTACAATAAAATTGCATAGTGACTGTAAGAATTTATTTTCCATGATTCTCTATTTTACAAATGGGATTTTGCAAATACCTTTAACAAACTAGGCTTGCTGCCTGTGTATTTTTTTATTACTATAATGCAGATTTTCTTTGATTACCACACAGTCACATTTATATTATATTCATACAAGGTACAGTGTACATGACACAGGATTATAACAATTGAGCCTTACAAAATGGCTGTGTCAAGCTTGATGATGTGTTTGCCTGACTAGCTGATGTTTGGTATTGTAGTAATTATGGTTTTATTTAGTGTGTAATGTTCCTTTAAGAATAATACTTGTTAGGCAAGATCACATGATCCATGGCACCCAATAGGAGAGTAGCATGGGCTACCTCAGCAGTCAGTGCAGAGATGGAGTTGGAAGCACACCTGTAGTTGCTGCTGAGTATATTGTAAATAAACTTAATGTTTCCACCCAAGAAGTGTCTGCAGATCAACTCTATCATTAATAGCACAACTTGGCCACCCTACAACAGGTATCTTCTGGTTGTGCCTCCATTAATTATGGGATACAGAATTTCTATTAGCTTAACATTTAAAGCATTTCACTCTCACTTGGTATTAATACAACAGGACACATATAAAAACAATATTTTTCCACATTCAATCACAATAAGCACACTATTTCTGAGACAGCTAGTTTCATAATTCATCATTTTAAAGGCCTCTTTCAGGTCTTAAGTCATCTTTTCCAGAGAAAAGAGCTACAGTTTGCTCAATCTTTCCTGATAGTTGCATCCACTCAATTCTGGTAACATTCTTGTAAATCTTTTCTGTACTTTCTTTGGTACTTCAATGTGCTTTTTGTAATATGAAGACCACAACTGCACACAGCATACCAAATATGTCTAAGCAAGGTTCTATCTAACTTTAAATTACTTTCCTGCTTGTGCATTTTATTCCTCTAGAACTGAACTTCAGTATTTTGCGATCTTTACAGCCTTATTAACTTGTACAGAAACAGCCATTTGGCCCATAAAGTCCACGCTGGTCAGGCAGTATATGTATGTTTATCCAGATCTCTTTCCTTCTCTAAATTTGTATTCCTCCTACCAAAATAAATCACCTCATATTTCACTACAACGAAATGTATTTGCCATTTATCTACCATTTCTGCAAGCTTATTTATGTTTGCTTTTGTTCTCCTTCCTGCAATCTCCCACATTACTAGCTACACCCCCCGACATACTGGTGGCACATTATCCAGTCGACACGACAAAGTTCTCCTCACTACCATCTGGGGACTTGTGCAAAAATTGAGAAAGTTGTCCCACAAACCAAACATAAGCATATTCACTGAATTGTACATTGCAGCTGCTGGTCCAGACTCCTCTATCACCATCTGTTGTAGGATGCCGAGCTGTGCTATTAATGATAGAGTTGATATACAGACACTTCTTAGGTGGAAACATTAAGTTTATTTACAATATACTCAGCAGCAACTACACGTGCGCTTTCAACTCCAACTCTATCTCTGCACTGACTGCTGAGAAAGCCTGTGCTATCCTCTTATTGGTTACTACAGATCATGTGATCTTGCCTAACAAGTATTATTCTTAAAGGTACATTAAATAAAACCATAATTACTACTCCATCCTTGTCCCATTTGCAGGACAGACCCTCGAGAAGTGGTGGTACAGCAGTATACAGACAGGAAGGAGGGGGTGGCCCTTGGAGTCCTCAACATTGACTCATGGCAACCAGACAAACAAAGCAAAGAAAGCTCCTACTGATTGGTTTCCTCATCACCTGCCGCAGACCCAGTCTGGGAAATATATCCTTCAGGAATTGGCCAGATCGGTCAGTAGTGGTGCTATTGAGCCACCCCTGGTGATGGACATTGAAGTCCCCCACTCAGAGTACATTCTGAGCCCTTGCCACTCTCAGTGCTTCTTCCAAGTGGTGTTCAACATGGAGTGCTGATTATCACCCTCCATCCCTCCTCAGCTATACAGATAAATCATTGCTCTGCCATGTTGAACATTACCTGGAAGAGTCCCAAGGGTAGCACAGAGTGTACTCTGGGTGGGGGACTTCAATGTCTATCACCAAGAATGGCTCGGTAGCCACTCAGTCATTTAGTACATTCAAGACAGAAATCAATAGATTTCTAGATGTTATAGATATCAATGGATATTGGGATAGTGCAGAAAAATGGCACTGAGGAAGATGATCAATCATGCTCTGGTTGAATGGCAGAGCAGGCTCAGGGACTGAATAGGCTACTCGTGCTCCTATGTTCCTACCACTAATGACCATGCTGACAGAGTCCTGAAATATTTATCTGCCAGACTGCGCTAGTGGCAGGTGATGAAAGAATCAAGAAGGAAAAACCTATTTGGCAAGGATAGAAATAAAAGGGGTATAAGGTTTGTGGAGGTTGGCAACTTGTTTCGCTTCAGGCTGAATTTGGTGGTCTTGCGATTTTCCTTCAGTGGTCCCAATGCTTCTGGCACCATCATGATTCAAAGATGTAGACGGCAGATTTAGCTGTTCTTTGGGAGACAGTAGTGTGGGGTTGATTTTACTTCTAAATGTCTCTGTCTGCAGCAGGAGTGTCCCTGGGTGGTCACGGTCAACAAACAGGGTTCAAAAGCTTGTAGGTTGGGTTGGAGAAAGAGAGAGGAAAAAGCAGGGACCCCATTTGGGACTTCTCTCATCAGCGTCCCAGCTGCTTGTCCACTTACTGCAGAGAAAGCAGAAGCTTTAACACACAAAGGATGGGCCTGTCACAAGACCATCACCCAGTGATTCAAACATGGTCGTTATTCATGTATTCCTCCTCGTCACTTAATCAGTTCTTGTCTGGGAATTCCACCTCCCAACCCTCTCAGCCAGGGCTCCATTGTTCAAGTGACTGGATTTAAAGTGTAAAAGCAAAATAAAAGCAAAATACTGCGGATGCTGGAAATCTAGAACAAAAACAAAAATACCTGGAAAAACTCAGCAGGTTTGACAGCATCTGCAGAGAGAGATACAGTTAACGTTTCGAGTCCGTATGACTCTTCATCAGAACTAAGGAAAAATAGAAGAGAGGTGAAATATAAGCTGGTTTAAAGGGGTGGGTGGGACAGGTAGAGCTGGATAGAGGGCCAGTGATAGGTGGAGATTGCCAAAGATGTCACAGACAAAAGGATAAAGAGGTGTTGACGGTGGTGATATTAGCTAAGAAATGTGCTAATGGGGACATTAAGGGTGGAAAGCAGGATGAGCAAGGGACAGATAGCCCTAGTGGGGGTGGGGTGGGGGGAATCGAAATAGGCTAAAAATTTAAAGTGTATTCCTATTGTAGCTTGAAGAGTTCACATCTAGGAACCCCCTGTTGAATATCCTTGCTAATGGTGATAAGATATGTAGTTCACTCATTCTCCTGACGTCATTGTCCTTGATGGGCCTTTGCAGATGTGGTGTCTCCATCTCAGTGAACTGGAATGAGGGTACAGTGATGCAAATTCAGTAGCCATCTTTGGCTGCGAGCTGAAGTCACGCTTAGGGCGGAATCTTCTGTGCTTGCTGGTGTCGGTCATCATGGCAGGCGTGAGTGGACAATATGGCGGGAAGGCCAAAAATCGTTTTCATGGCGTTGAGAAGCTAGTTTGCAATCATCCGCCTGGCAATGGCAGGCCGCGTTTCCTGCCGCCACACATGGGGGATTTCATTGTAATACATCTGCATATCATTATAAGCCCAGCTTGCCAGAATCATCCCCACTGACACGCTGGATCATCCGGGCACATCGGCGTGTTTCACAACTGAACGTAAGCGACGTGCACCTGGCGAGCTGCTCTCCACTCAGGACTTTGAGGTTTGTTTGCCAACCTTGCTTCTGGCAGCACTCGCGGTCACCTGTGCCAAGCTTTGCAGGCAGCACCACATCACTTTTAGGGTGCTCACCAGCAGATCTGTACTTACAAGACCAGCTATAAGACGGGGGTGGCTTTTCAACAGCTGCAGGGCTATGGCTTGCTTGGGAAAGGGAAAGAAGTGGCCTCAGGCAAGGGAAGAGGCAGCAGGGCTAGGGCATTACTGGGGAAGATGGGTATCCCAGGGCATGTATGGGGACACAAGTTGACCTGTGCAAGTAGCCTCAAGAGGGTGAGGGTGAGGAGGCAGTCTCCAGAGGAACTGAGTCCAGATGGAGATATGAGGGTGTCTCTGAGAGAGTGAGTGGCGATGTCCCTTGAGCTGGCAGTGAGTGAGATGCCAGTGAATGTGTGCCAGGTTTGTGAGTGTGTGAGTTTAGATTGATGAGATAGTTGCCTTATCCTAGAGGCACGGATGAGATCATTCATCCTCTTGCTGCACTTGATGGCAAACCTCTTTGTAGCATTGGCACTGACCATCACTGCCACCACCTCCCAAGCCAGAGTGGTGACATTGATGTGCCTCCTGCAGCCAGAGCAGGGGTAGAGGACATTGAGGCAGGCTCCAATGGTGTCCAAAAGATGTCCCAGGATGCGTCACTGACTCGGGAGCTGCAGCCTTCTTGCTTTTCCGGGCCATGTCTTCAAAAGCAGCCCTGGGCTGGAAGCACGTAGGTGTGCGCGCGGCTGCACTCTAAATATGGCGCCCGGCATGAGAAAGCAGCAAGGTGACATTGTGGCAGATGAATCGGAGGCCGCCTGTCAGTGAAACAGCGTGTTTCCCAGGAATGCATGATTAATGAAGCGGGTTTGGGATGATACAGTGCGAAAACCCACCATTGCGGCCAGCGGGTAAAACGTCCTTTTTCCCACCCGCTACCGCACTTAATGAAAATCTGGGTTGATTCTGCCTTTAGTCTCTGTTTTAAAAAGTCTCTGTTTTTAAAAGTTCAATTTGGATTTCTAGCCAGTGGATTAAAAAAATCATTTGACATGAAGTATGTTTTTGTGACACCATCATCATCATTCCTGGGTATGTCCCATCTCACCAGCAGGACAGACTCAGCAGAGACAGCAGCACAGTGGTATGCATTCAGGAGGGGTTTGCCCTAGGAGTCCTCAGCATTGATTCCTGAATCCATGAAGTCTCATTGCATCAGGTCAAACATAGGCAAGGAAACCGCCTAATGATTAGCACCTACTGCCCTCTCTCAGCTGATAAATCAATACTCCATGTTGCACACCACTTGGAAGAAGCACTGAGGGTGACAAGGGCACAGAATGTACTCTGGGTGAAGGACTAAAATGTCCATCACCAAGGGTAGCTCAGTAGCATCACTACTTACTGAGCTGGCCAATCCTTGAAGATCATATCTGCCAAAATGGGCCTGTGGCAGGTGATGAGGGAACCAACAAGTGGAAAAAACCTACTAAACCTTGTCCTCACCAATCTACCTGTCGCAGATGCATCTGTCTGTGACAGTATAGGTAGGGGTGACCACTGCACAGTCCTGATGAAGTCCCATCTTCACGCTGAGCACTACCACCATGCTAAATTGGATAGATTCAGAACAGTTTCAGCTGTTCAAAACTGAGTATCCACGAGGCAACATGGGCCATCAGCAGCAGCAGCAGAATTGTATCCAACCACAATTTGTAACCTCCATGGCCCAGCATATCTCTCACTCTATGATTACCATCAAACTGGAGGATCAACCCTGGTTCAATGAAGAGTGCAGGAGGGCATGCCAGGTGCAGCACCAGGCATACCTAAAAATGAGGCGTCAACCTGGTGATGCAACCACACAGGACTATTTACATGTCAAACAGCGGAAGTGGCATGCAATAGACAATCGCGATCCCAGAGTCAACAGGTCAGATCAAAGCTCTGCAGTCTTACTACATCCAGTTGTGAATAGTGGTGGACAATTAAACAACTAACAGGAGGAGGAGGCTCCACAAATATCCCCATTCTCAATGTAAGGGAGCCCAGCCCATCAGTGCAAAAGACAAGACTGAAGCATTTGCAATTATATTCAGCCAGAAGTGTCAAGTAGCTGATCCAACTCGGCCTCCTCCTGAAGTCCCCAGCATCACTCTACGCAAAATCAAGAAACAGCTGAGGCATTCAATACTGTAAATAATGGGCCTTGACAACATTCCAGAAATAGTACTGAAGATTAATGCTCCAGAACTAGCCATGGCTCTAGCCAAGCTATTCCAGTACAGCAATACTAGCACCTACCCGACAATGCAGAATATTGCCCAGGTTATGGCCTGTCCACAAAAAGCAGGACAGATCCAATCCGGCCAATTACCATTCCATCTGCCTCCTCTCGATCATCAGCAAAGTGATGGGAAGGTGTTGTCGACAATGCAATAACCTGCTCACTGATACCGTTTAGCTTTCGCCAGGGCCACTCAGCTCCTGGCCTCATTACAAAATTGGTCCTAACATGGACAGAAGAGCTGAACTCAAGAGGGGAGGTAAAAGTGACTGCCCTTGACATCAAGGCAGCATCTAACAGAGTGTGGCATAAAGAAGACCTGGCAAAATTGAAGTTAGTGGAAATCAAGAGGAAACTCTCCAGTAGTAGGAATCATATGTAGCACAAAGGAAGATGGTTGCAGTTGTTGGAGGCCAGGGCACTGCTGCTGGAGTTCATCAGGGTCATGTCCTAGCCAAACCATCTTCAGCTGCTTCATCAATGACCTTTCCTCCATCGCACAGTCAGAAGTAGGAATGTTTGCTGATGATTACCCAATGTTCAGTACTATTTGCAACCCTTCAGATACTGATGCTGTCTGTGCCCATATGTAGCAAGACCTGGACAACAATCAGGCATGGGCTGAAAAGGCACAAGTGCCAGGCAATGTCAATCTCCAACAAGAGAGAATCTAAACATCTCCCCTTGACATTCAATGGCATTACCATCTCTAATCCCCCACTATCAACATCCTGAGGGTTTCCATTGACCAACCATACAACTACTGTGGCTACAAGTGTAGGTCAGACGCTGGGAATTCTGAGGTGAGTAACTCACCTCCTAACTCCCCAAAGCCTGTCCACCATCTACAAGGCATAAGTGGGGAGTGTGATGGAATACTCTCCACTTGCCTAGATGACTTCAGTTCCAACAACACTCAAGAAGCTCAACATCATCCAGGACAAAGCAGTGTGCTTCATCAACTCTCCAACCACCAACTGAAATATTCACTCCCTCCACCACCAATGCACAGTGGCAGCAATGTGTGCAACATACAAGATGTACTGCAGCAACTCACCAATGCCCCTTCCAAATCCACAAAGGACAAGGGCAGCAGATGCATGGGAACACCACCACCCTGTGCAAAATCTATAATTAAGGCTTTCTGGCAGAAGAGTCAATGTATCCACCTGTTGCAAGAAATGCACTGGCAATTGGGGTTTTCATGGCATCAAGTAAACTCAAAAGATCAAATCTCACCAAAACCGACTAGAGTTTTTCTATTATATATCAATATAACTTTTTTAGGATTCAAAACATTCTTAGCATTCCCATTCAGTGGAAATTGACCATATTGGAGCAGGAAATCTGATTTGTAGCAAGCCTGTTGAATCCCTGTTGAAACTTTTCCACATGCACTAGATCAGTCAATATATAATATGGTATATTGCTCAATTAAAGAGTGTACAAGACTTTAATTGAGCAACTACATTGAATCAAATTTAACCCATAGGATTAAAGAGGTAATGGCAGCATGGATATAAAATTAGCTAAGAAACCTGCAGCAAAGTAAGAATGAAAAGTTGTTTTTCATATTAGAGGGAAGGGTACAGTGCAAAGGTAAAATCAATAGGATGTTGGAAGTCTGAAATAAAAACAAAGAATGCTGCAAATAACATAGCAGGTCTGACAGCATCTGTGGAGAAGGAAAAAGAGTTAATGTTTCAGGTTGCCTTCTCATCAACCTGAAGTTGCAGGACAAGTTGATAAAACTGTTAAATAAACATGGGCAGAATTTTACGTCCTGCGGGCTGGCACATGCCGTACCCGATCGGGCATAAAATCACGCGAGATGACGTCGGTCAAGCATCCCGACTTCATCGTTCACGCACGCAATATTTCGCTCGGCGGGTGCATGCAAAAGTCGGAAGCGTGCCCGCCAATAATTAAGTGGGCAATTAAGCCCATTAACAGCACAATTGTGTTTTCCATGGCCCGTCCAACCTTATGGTTGGCGGATGGGCGAATCGGCCCAGCAACCTTTACATTTTTCATGAAACCTCATCCAAGGGCGGGATGAAATCTGTTAGGAAATAAAATAAAAAATAGCTGGGGACAGCATTTTTACGAGGTATGCTTTCAGGTGCTTGATTGTGATGCTTTTTTTGCAGCTTTTTTAGTGCTTCACTTCATTATTTGCAGGACTGCAGCTCCCTGAGGCAGCTGTCTGCCTTCAGGGAGCTCTCTCAAAGCGCACACCTGCACTCACAGTGACGTTGTTGCCCGCCCTCTTCCCGCCTCCAACCCAGCAATGCTGAACTTTTCAGCGCCGTTTCATACTGGCTGGCTGTTAATTGGCCAGCCAGCATGAAATCGCAGTAGGGGGCCCGTTTCCTGGCTGCTCCCGGGCCCGTCGATCACACGTGCCCGATAAGACAAAAATTCAGGCCACAATGTCCTTAGTTTCATAAACAGAAACTGAAGCAGAGATCACAAAAGCAAGGAAACTATTTTAAATTTTTATAAGTCACTGGTTAAGCCTTAGTTGGTGTACTGTGTCTAATTCTAGGCACCACAATTTTAAAAATAAGAAGGGTTGTTAAAAGTATTTTAGCTGCAGAAATACTGGCTCTTGTGGAAGCAGTGGACTTGGGATTCTTTTAAGTAAAATTATATATAAGGGGTGTACTGAAAACGGTTTGCCCATTGACTGTTACATAGATAATTGTTTCTTGTGGGATAACGTATACCTAATGTGTAAGTGAAAAAAGATTAAGGATTGACCTTACTAGTGTGAAACAAATATTAGAAAAAAAGAAAATCTCCAAGTCAAATGGGTTGATGCATGTCATTAATTAATAATTGTTTCACAAAATAAAGTGCTTGTGCCAAAAGATTACTGGGGATGCTAGAAGAGCAGCATCTTGTAATGTGAAATGCTTTATAGAAAATATTGAAATATTTTTTTCTTTGATTTGTTTTGAAATGTTGTTTGTGAATAATAAAGATTTTTTTAAATTAAAAAGGCATCTGCTAATCGTATAAATCAAAGTTGTGTATATAGGTGGGGGCACTCTGAATAATTACTTGTTTGCATATAAAGAAACACTTGCATTAAAGTGCCTCTTTAAGGAGATGTCAATTAGTTAATTAGGTTAATTGTTTTTAGTTTGCTCAAAAGAGTATTAGGAAACACTTATTGACACTGGTTGTAGAGTTGGGAGCTATACATTTGTAATGTTGCACTTTGCGAATAAATCTAAAATGGAGTAAAGATTGACTTCTGATCCCTTCCTTCGTCAACAGGCTGTCAGATGTTTAACAGCAATGGCCATAATCTTCCCATCCTGCTTAGGTACAGAGGTGGTGCCAGAGGACTTGGGAATTGCAAAAGTTACACCTCTGTTTAAAAAAAGGGAGTAAGGATAAACTCAGCAATTAGAAGCGAGTCACTTTAATCTCTGTGGTGGAAAAACTTTTAAAATGATAATCTGAGATAAAATTAACAGTCACTTAGACAAATGTGGATTAATTTAGGAAAGCCAGCATGGTTCTGTTAAGGGCAAATAGTGTTTAACTAATTTTGAGTTCTTTAATAAAGTAACAGAGAGGCTTGATGAGGGTGATATGGTTGATGTAAGTGGACTTCCAAAAGGCATTTGATAAAGTGTGACATAACAGGTTTGACAGCAAAGATGAAGCCATGGAATAAAAGAAATAGTGGCAGCAAGGGGACTCAGTTGGCTGAGTAACAGGAAACAGAGATTAGTGGTGAGCAGTTAATTTTAAAACTGGAAGAAAGCATATAGTGAGGTTCCATGGGGTTGGTATTAGGACCACTGCTTTCCTTGATCGATGTTAATGCAGGGCACAATTTCAAAATTTGCAGGTGATACAAAACTGAGAAAGATACTGATAGATTTCAAGAGGGCATAGACAGGCTGATTGAATGGGCGGGTGCATGGTAGGTGAAATTTAATGCAGAGAAGTGTAAAATGATACATTTTGGTAGGAAGAACGAGGAAAGACAAAAAAAAGGATACAATTCTAAAGGGGCTGCAGAAGCAGAGGGACCTGGAGGTCCATGTGCATAAATCGATGAAGATGGCAGGACAGGTTGAAAAAGCAGCAAATAAGGCATCTTGAGCTTTATAAACAGTGGCATAGAGTACAAAAGCAAGACAGTTATGGTGAACCTTTATAAAACACTGCTTCGTACTCAACTAGAGTACTGTGTCCAATTCTGGGCACCATATTTTAGGAAGGATGGTGAAGACATCGGAGAGGGTACAGGAACAATTGACAAGAATGCTTTGAGGGTGTGAATCTTTAGTCATGAGGATAAATTGACAAAGCGGGAGCTTTTCTCATTAGAAAAGGTTGAGACCAGGTTTCACAGAAGTGTTTAAAACCATGAGGGTCTGGACAGGGTAGATTCGGAGAAACTTTCCCATTGGCAGAAGGGACAAGAACCAGAGGACATTGATTTAAGGTGACTGGCATCAGCAGCAACGGCAACATGAGTTATTTACATAGCAAGTACAGTAAGTCCTCACTTAAAGTCATGGCTGCATTCCTGAAAATTATGACTTTAAGTGAAATAACTTTAAACTTGATTCCTATGGGAGCCCATGATTCACTTAAAGCCGGAGTTAGGTTCCTTTAGACATTTTTTGCCCAGAAAACACAATGTACAAGTTGAAATTCTGTATCGTACATGTGCAACACTGTGCGTTCCTAGCTGGAATAACTTGCAAAATAAAATAAATTTACTGAATATAACAGAAATACTATATAAATTCAAAATCAATAATACAAAATCAACCAAACAAGGCCCGAGGTAGCACAGCTTCTGTGTCTCACCCACAGCACTCCTGTGATGAAGGCCCACGATGCTATAGTAGATCTTTGCAATCACTGCTTGTGGAGGGGAGTAGAGGGGGAGGAAACAATCTTGATTATTCCGCAAGTAAAACATAAGCAGAAAGAACAGATAGCTAGTTTACGGTCATTTGGTTTAACCGACTTAGTGGAGTCAGTCTCTCCTGAGTTTACAGAATCATAAAATTGTTATGGTGTAGAAGGAGGCCATTCAGCCCATTGTGTCTGCACCGGCTCTCTGAGCATTTTAACTTGGTACCAATCTTCTGCCTTTTCCCCATAGCCCTGCATATTGTTTTTATTTAAATAATAATCCAATGCCCTCTTGAAGGCCTCAATTGAACCTGCCTCCACCACACTTCCAGGCAGTGCATTCCAAACCCTAACTACTCGCTTCGGGAAAGAATAACACTGAATGTGGAAGCTTTCACCTGGCACAAGAATGACTGTGGACAAGTTAAAGGGGTGAAGGTTAGAATTGATAGTGACCCCATGACAAAGTGTATATCAGACCCCACCATCCCTAGATGGAAAACGAACCAAGGGAAGGAGACTGATATTTTATGGACCAAACTTGTCTCATGTGGTTCCGATGTGATCTTAGTTGTAAACAAGGAGACCTGCAGATTATGTTACAATGGGGAGCCCCACAGAGTGTTTTAAAAACTATAATACATGTTCAGTACGTCTCAGGGTGAGTGGACCAGATTGTCAGAAACATGGGGAGGGACCAAGAAATGGTTTGGTCTTGATCCCAATAGGAAAGATTTTATAGCATAATGTACATCACAAGATGATTCCTGTGATGCTGAATTTGACGGGGATGACATTACCAAATTGGTGGAAGGCAAGAACTTGAGCACGAAAAAGAATTTGCTACACCAAATTGGGCATAAAATTAGACAGAGGGCCAGATTACTGGAAGCAAATTTATATTCCGAACAGAAGTGCATCCAGAAGTAAAAGGGGGTTGATAAATAATTTGGTGACAGGGTTTAATACGAGAACTTTAGTGGTAAATAGTAAAGATCTGGCCACACTGAATGGTGCAATTAAAACTTTTAAAAAGCAACTCAAAAATATTCTCCAGGAAGCGAACACCAATCAGGACATTTCAGGGCATTTCCACTTGCAGCAATATAACAAGTTTATTAATAAAAAGATTGTATGTATAAAGATTACCACATGGTGGGAGGATTTATGGAATTGGGGCATGAATGTGAATGTTCATCCATGGATTAGGATTATATCGCATGTGTTAGTCTTTATTCATTTATTAATAATTCTGTCTCTGCTAGTTAATTGCTGTATACAACGACACGTGAATAAACTATATGAATAACTGCCCTCACGAGTAACTGAACTCGGCCTGCGACCTTTACAAGCTTTGAAACCCCAATGAGATAATAAAAAAGATCATTCCAACTGGATAAATTATAAAAATTAGTTATCTTCATTAGGAAATGCTGCTGTAATTTGTATTTTAAAGGGGCAGGTTGTGTGCCTGAGGCCTGCAATCACTAATTTTTTCAATGTTGTATTTTGCATTTTACTTCTGCTTTGCTCTTGATTTTAAGAGAACATGTATTTAATTTTAAAGGTTACATTGTAGACCTTGATTTAGTGTGATTGTGCTCTGATTAATTGAAGTAATTAATCAATTATGTAATCAATAGTAATCAGTAGTGATATTATTAGCTGTGGACTTGCTTTTTCCCCCAAGGACTCCTTTGCTTTGTTTTCGTGCTGGTCAAAACAGGCCATGTTCACAGCTGTTATTTTGTCTAAACTACTGTTTTTCCTCTTCTTGGAAGATTTGCTAAAAGTTGTTTTCTATTGTTTAACAGGAGTTAGTTCTTACTGCATTCAATGGCCCTTGAACTACAAGCCAGGACAATGGATAACCTTGTACATGGGGTGGTCAATGATAGTGTGGAATCAGAAGATGGAGTTGGATTGATGGACAGTATGACCTGATTGATGGCAGGTGAGAGGTATCATCAAAAAGATGTGCAAACAGCCCGAGTCCTGCGGAGACTGTAAACTTCGCACCGCCTGTGAGAAGAATTTGATTAGAACTCATGGTTGTCAGACTCTCATTTTGAGAAAGTCTGGATGGAGGCCATGGAAGGCTGGAATGGGGCCAGAAGTTAGACTTAAAGGAGCACAGCATCCAGCGTTTGGGGCTAGAGCCAGAGTGGACTAGTCAATCACTGAAGATTTCAGAGGAGGGGATGTCAATGGAGTGACTGACTGGAGATTCCATCTCCGTGCAAGGTTTATCTGGAGACTTTGTGATGTATGTACCAAGGGGAACTGTACCATTTTAGGGAACTGTCTTGAACAGACCAATTTGGGGTTACCATTTGTGCTATAATAAAGTTGCCTTTCTTCCTTTATTTTAAAATATAACAAAGTGTTTTTCTTTTCTTCCTTTCTTTCTTTTTATTTTATCTTTCTTTCCTTTTATGATTAATAATTATTTAATATAAATGTTGTTTTCACACATTATTTGGTATGGAGTCATGCATTCTTGTTACATCCAGAGTACAGCTCCAAGCTTAAGTGAGACTCCACAAGGGACTCTCACGCCCTACACCCTGTCTCTGTCTGTCTATCTCTCTCCTTTCCCACTCTGTCTTTGTCTCCAGAAGCTAGACCTTTTTCTGACAGTCTACAGGGGCTGAGCCCCTATCCCGGGGTGCTATGGATGGAGCCAGGGGAGCCACTGATGGAGGCAGGAGGGGGATCGCGGCAGGAGCCGGGTGGAGGTGGCATGGAAACAGCCGGGTTCGTACACGAGAAGGGGCATGGGGGGGGCAGGAAAGATATGGGGGGGGAAGAGGACAGAGGCCGTGGAAAGAGCCGAGGAGGGCTGCAGTAAGAGACTGGGTCCCCACTCTGGGTTACTCACACTTCATCACCTGATTGACAACATCCATGCCCTGCGCACCTGCTCCTGGATCTCG
Source organism: Cetorhinus maximus (assembly GCF_964194155.1). Lineage (NCBI taxonomy): Eukaryota > Metazoa > Chordata > Chondrichthyes > Lamniformes > Cetorhinidae > Cetorhinus > Cetorhinus maximus. The sequence goes on from NC_135893.1 coordinate 97,503,018, forward strand.
GGCCTCACGCTTTCGCCACAACCGGGGATACTGGCGACTGTGACAGCTCCAGCATCAAAACATGGCAGTGGCTGGCCCAGAGTTCAGCTAGGCGGGGGAGAGGCATGGGGCAGGGCCAGAGTGCAGACGACGTAAATCTGAAAAAGCTGACACAAATCGAAATAAAGGTCCTAAAGTGTAAACGACATTAAAGCAAAACCACTTTAAGCGGGGCAACTTAAAGTAAGTACTTACTATAGTTAGGATCTAGACTGTGAATGTAACATGATAGAACTTCACATTCAGTTTGAGGGTGAAAAGTGTGGGTCTAAGGTTAGTGTTTTAAACTTAAAGGCGATTACAAAGTTATGAGGACAGAGTTGGCTAAAGTGAACTGGGTAAATAGGTTAAAAGCTGAGACAATAGTGAAACAGTGACAGACATTTAAGGATATATTTCATAACTCTTAACAAAGATATATTCCATTGAAAAAGAAAGAAAGACTCTACGAAAAGGATGCACCATCTGTGGCTAACTAAGGAATTTAAAGATAGTAACAAATTTGAAAAAAAAGCCTACAATACTGCAAAGATTTGTGGTAGGTCAGAAAATCGGGCAGATTTTAGAAACGAACAAAGAATGACTAAAAATTAATGAGGGAGAAATTAGACTATGAGAGAAAGCTAGCTAGAAATGTAAAAACAGATAGTAAAAGATTCTACATGTATTTAAAAAGGAAAAGAGTAATTAAAGTGAGTGTTGGTCCCTTAGATGCTGAGACTGAGGAATTATTAAGGGAAACAAAGAACTGGCAGAAGCGTTGAACAGGTATTTTGCATAGGTTTTCGCTGTAGAAGACAAAAATCCCAAGAATACTTGAAAATCAAGAGGTAAAAGGGAAATATCATTTCCCTAGGTACTAGGGAAATGATATTGGGCCTGATGGCTTGCATCAAAGGTGCTAAAGGAAGTGGCTACAGAGGTAGTAGTTTGTGATCTTCTAAAATTCCCTAGCTTCTGGAAAGGTCCCAGCAGATTAGAAAATCATTAATCTAACACCCCTATTCAAGAAAGGGAGGAGAGAGAAAGCAGGAAACTATAGGCTAGTTAGCATAACAATTGTCATAGGGAAAATGCTAGAATCCATTATTAAGGAGGTAATAGCAGGGCATTTAGAAAATCACAATCAGGCAGAGTCAGCACGGTTTTGTGAAATGGAAATTGTGTTTGACTAATTTATTACAGTTCGTTGAGGAAATATCAAGCAAGGTAGATAAAGGGGAAGCTGTGAATGTGGTGTACTTGGATTTTCAAAAAGCATTCAGGAAGTTGCCACATCAAAGGTCACCACACAAAATAAGAGCTCATGGTATAGGTGATAACATATTAGCATGGATAGAGGATTAGTCAGCTAGCAGGAAGCAGGGAATAGGGATAAATGGGTTGGTAAGCTGTTACTGGCAGAGTGCCACAGGGTTCAGTGCTGTGCCCTCCACTATTTACGATTTATATAAATTACTTGGATGAGGGAATTGAATGTGCGGTAGTTAAATTTGCTGATGACACAAAGATAGGTAGGAAAGTAAGTTGTCAAGAGGAGATAAAGAATCCACACAAAGGGATAGAGATAGGTTAAGTGAGTGGGCAAATTTTGGCAGATGGAGTATAACGTGGGAAAATGTCAGGTTGTCTACTTTGGCAGGAAAAATAGAAGTACAGCATAATAATTAAATGGAGAGAGACTGTAGAACTACGGTACAGAGGGATCTGGGTGTCCTGCTCCATGAATCACAAAAAGTTAGTATGCAGGTACAGCAAGTGATTAAGAAGACAAATAGAATGTTGGTGTTTATTGTAAGGCGAATCAAGTATAAAAGTATGGAAGTGTTACTAAAGCTATACGGGGCCTTAGGCTGCATCTGGAGTAACATGTACAGTTTTGGCTTCCTTATTTAAGAAAAGATATAACTGGGTTAGCAGTTCAGAGAAGGTTCACTCAACTGATTTCTGGGGTGAAGGTGTTAACTTATGGGCCAGGATTTTTCCTATGGCGGGCAGGCTGGGCAGGAGTGGACGCGGAGCTGATTGCTGCCCGCGATTGGATCTGCGCTGCCATTTTACACAGGCGGGCCAATTAAGGCCTACCCAGCATAATTTACAGCTCCCGAGATCAGCAGGAAGGGGTGGGCTGCGGCGGAAGGCCAATGACCGTTGGGTCCGATGGCAACCCGGCGGCCCATTCAAAAATGACACAGGCAACCGTCCTAAGGCTGCCACTGATGTCAGGCAGGAGGATGTCGGATAACATCATCGCAGAGCAGACCAGGCGGGAGGGCAGGTCGGTAGGGAAGTTGGGCCCGAGGTTTTCGGATGAGTGCCTCGCTGCCCTCCTAGAGGTGGTGGCAGCACGCTGTGAGATCCTGGTGCCAAGGGATGGGAGGTGGAGGCCCCCCCCACATAACAAAACACGCCTGGGAGGAGGTGGCAAAACAGGTCAGCTCCCATGATGTGGTGAGACGCACCTGGGTGCAGTTCCGCAAGCGGTTTAATGCCCTCTTGTGATCGGGAAGGGTGAGTACCGAGTTGGCATGGGTCACTTAGCACAGCAGTTAGGTTGGCATCACCTGCACCCCCCACAACTCAGAATTTTGTTTCTGTATTCATTCATTCACAGGATGTGGCCTTCACTGGGTGGGCCAGCATTTATTGCCTATCCCTTGTTGCCCCTGAGAGGGTGGTGCTGAGCTGCTTTCTGTATCCGCTGCATGTGGTGCAGGAACACCCACAGTGCTGTTTGGGGGCAAGTTCCAGGATTTTGACCTAGTGACAGTGGTGGAGCTCTGAAACATTTCAAAGTCAGGATGCTGAATGACTTGGAGGGGAACTTCCAGGTGGCGGTGTACCCATCTATCTGCTGCCCTTGTCCTTCTAGGTGGTAGTGTTCATGGGTTTGGAAGGTCTTAGAATATGAGTGGCAAATGTGATGGAGGCAGCATCTGGGGAAGGGGGTCAGCCCTGGCTGCTGGGAGTGAGTGTATGGCGGCTCCAGGGTCACGAATCAGATGAGCCCTGCATGGTTTCCCTCAGGTTGGGGTGGCAAGGCTGCAATGGCAATGAAGGTACAGGGTGGACTAATCAATGCTCCTCTCTCCTTTCAGGAGAAGACAGCACACAATAGTGCAGAGTGGCTGCAGACTGGCGGAGGGCAGCCCCACCTTCTCATCATAACCAGATACGAACAGGAGGCACTGAAGCTGGAGAGACGCCATGTGCTCAGGTCAACCGGCTGCGGTGAGGTTGGGGTGCCAATGGGAGGTAAGAGTGCCATGCACTGAGGTCACAATGTCCGTCAGTGCAAACATTCCACTGTTGACTGTATATTGATTTCAGCATCCAACATGGGTTGCCCATTGATAATGAAAGCAGGAGCGCATCCTGATCCGGGTGCCAGGCATGCAGATTAACAGTGTAACAACTTCTACTAATCAAATGTCTTGGTTCTTCCTTTCGGCCTCACCAGCGCATGCCAGGACTCAGGAGGCAGAGGGACCACCGCTAACCCCTGAGGGCACAGAAGATATAAACGCACCAGTGTCACACCCTCTTAGCCAGGCAGGCACCAGCGCAGATAGCACCTCGGTGGGGATAAGATCATCAGTTAGTATTTCGGTGCACAGCGGTGAGGACACTTCACACTCTCTTGAGGTGCAGGCAGACACAGAGAATACCCAGGGCGCCGGCACTCAGAGGGATGATGGGGACCAAGAACATGCTCAGTCGGTGGCTGATGATGTGCTCTGGAGTCGTTCCTGAGGCAGCAGATGCTGGAAGTCCAGCAGGGTGTACGGCAGGATCTGGCGAAGATACATGAGGGAATGCATGCCATGGTCTCCGTGATGGAGGAATCCATGAGGAACATGAGCAATGCAATGACCCTCATGGCCAAGCGCAATGCCTCCTCCATGGAGAGAGTGGTGACTCTCATGGAGAGGGTCCTCCAGGAGAACAATCAGGGCTTCCTGGGGATGCGCTCGGAACTGCAAGCCCTCACAGCAGCATTGACTTCAGGTAGTCAGTGTCAGTGTGGGAGATGGATTGGGCACCCAGTATCCCAGCTGGGTGCCCATCCATCAATGGTGAGCAAGGAGATCCAAAGCGATCTCACGTTGGCACACAAGCTGCCTGTTGTCTCTGGGGTCCTCTCAGAGTGCTCCGGATGACAGCAGCAGTTCTTCCACCCCTCTGCCAGTGGCCGTGGCATCTGATGAGACTGCGACGACTGGGGAGATGCCAGCCATGCCACTGGCTGCTCCCTACCAGTCGGGGCCAGAGGACATCCGCCAAGGTCATCAAGGCCAACAGGGCAGCAGAGTAAGCAGGCTGCCTCCAATGCCGGTGCCAGCGAGGGGGGAGCACCTAAACGTAGCACCCGCAAGCATAAGCAGAAATCACCTTCGGTACAACACGGGCTTATCACTAGTGATTTTCTTTTGCCCCACGTTTAAGTTGTTTTTAAATTGGTGTGCTGTTCAACACCTTTTAGTGTACTTTGATTTCTGTATGCAAGTTGGCAATCATTAAATGTTTTGGTTCTCAACAAGCCTCTGGGTGCTTCATTAGTTCTGCAGGTGATGGGGAACCCATGATGTTATGAGTGACTTGTTTGTCATTGAGCTTTATCGAAAAGGCACATAGTTAATGTTCTTGACCAGGCAAATGTTGCTCTCAGGTATCAAGTATGGAACCTGCAGCCCTGACATGTGTTGGTAGTTCATCTTTGGTAGACTAGCTGAAGGAGGGTTGGTTCAAAGCCTCCCGGGTGTCCCTGCCTCCCTGGAGGTTGCCCAGCGTTTATCCCCTCAGCATTCTCCTGTGCGCGCTCATCCTCGGACTCACTACTGGACTCATCGTCTGCAGCCAGAGCATCAGCGTCTACATCTTCTTCCTCCACTGCGTCCCCCCTTTCCAGCGCCAGATTGTGGAGAGCGCAGCATGCAACCACTATCAATTACACACGATCTGGGGGGTATTGGAGTGTGGCCCCTGAATGGTCCAGGCATTGTGAGCACATCTTCACTGTCACTGGGTCAAAATCCTGGAACTCCCTTCCTAACAGCACTGTGGGTGTACCTACACCACATGGACTGCAGCGGTTCAAGAAGGCAGCTCACCACCACCTTCTCAAGGGCAACTAGGGATGGGCAATAAATGCTGGCCCAGCCAGTGAAGCCCACATCCCGTGAATGAATATTAAAATAAAAAATTTTAAGAAGACCGATGGTTCTCTCTACCACGGCCCTTGTGGAGGCATGGCTCCTATTGTACTGCTGCTCGGCCTCTGTTCTTGGATGGCGGAGATGCGTCATGAGCCATCTTTTGAGGGGATAGCCCTTGTCACCCAGCAGCCATCCATCCAGCCAGGCTGGAGCACTAAAGAGCCGTGGCACCTGGGAGTGTCTCAGGATGTAAGTGTCATGGGAACTGCCTGGGTACCTTGCACAGAGTTGGAGAATCTGCATCCTATGGTCACACACTATCTGCACGTTCATGGAGTGGAATCCCTTCCTGTTGACGAAGGTTACCGACTCAGCCTTGATGGCCACATGTGTGCAATCAATTGCACCTTGGACATGGGGGAACCCAGCAAACACAGCAAAGCCTCTGGCTCACTCTGCCTGGGTGGCCTTGTCTGAGCGGTAGTGAACGAAAGTCAATGCACGCCTGAACAGAGCGTCTGTCACCAGCTTGACACAACTGTGACAGCTGACTGGGAGACTCCACAAAGATCACCCATCAACCCCTGGAAAGAGCCGAAGGCATAGAAGTTAAGGGCAACTGTGACCTTCAGCGCCACTAGCAAGGGGTGTCCACCCACACTGTTGGAGCTGATCTCAGGACCAATCATCTAACAGATGGAGGTCACTGTCTCCCTTGACAGACGGAGCCTCCTTCGGAATTGCACCTCAGACATATTGAGTTAGTTGCATCGCCGCCTGTAAACCCTGGCAGCAGGATGGTGGCGTCTTCTGCGGCCCCTTCCGCCTTGACTTCCTGTTGGCCCTGCACCCCTTGTGCCTGATGGCTTCCCTGGAGGCTGAATATGGGCTCCTGGCCTCCTCCCCATTCTGGCCCTCTCTTCCTCTTCAGAGGAGGTACCTCCAGTGGAGAGCACAATCCCCATTCCCAGGGTAAGGGAAGGCTGTCTGATGCCTGAAAGGCCCCAAGTGTTATGATTCCTCCAGAGTCCTGAACTGAAGCCTGTTCTTTCTGTCAAAGCAGCTCTGAAGAGAATTGGAGTTGTCCTGTTCACACAAGCAAATAGCAGTAAGTTTAAAAACTAAAGTTCTAACTACTCGTATTAGGGAGCCCACTCACCCCTCTTATCCCACCTGTGGATGAGGTTTTAAAAATGTGGCCTACCCGCCTGTGCGAATCACTGAAAATCACACAGGCTGCGAAAAATCGTTTTCAATTGCTGCCTCAAGGGCCTTAACTGGCCCATTAATGGCGGGTGCACCTCGGAACTCATAGCGCCCGCCTACTGAAATATCGCGATGACGCACGCCCGACCTCATTGCGCGTCATTTAACACATCAGGCCCACCCCCGCAAGCTAACCTGAAAGTTCCGCCCATGACGAAAGGTTGAACGTATTGAATCTATACCCACTGGAGTTTAGATGGATGAGAGGTGATCTTATTGAAACATATAAGTCCTGAGGGGACTTGACAGAGGGTGGATGCTGAGAGGATGTTTCCCCTTGTGGGGAGTCAAGAACTAGGGGACACTGTTTAAAAATTAGAGGTCTCCCATTTAAGACTGCGATGAGGAGAAATTTTTTCTCTCAAAAGGTCGTTAGTCTGCAGAATCCTCTTCTCCAGAAAGCAGTGGAGGCTGGGTCATTGAATATATTCAAGTCAGAGTTAGATTTTTGATAGACAAGGGAGTCAAGGGTTATGGGGGCAAAATGCAAAGTGGAATTAAGACACAGCAAGATCAGCCATGATCTTATTGAATGGCGTAGGAGGCTTGGAGCACTCCATGGCCTACTTCTGCTCCCAAATCCCATGTTCCTATGAATCTTGAGGCGTAGTTCTGTCAGGTGATTGTTGGGTGTTCAGATTTCTTCTTTAAACATTAATGGTCCATAACAGGATTGTAACATTAGATGTGTAACAATGCAGGAAGAGGGAGTGAGGGGAGGGGGTGAAAAAAGGGAAGGTCTATAATATGGTGGAAGGCAAGACAGATTAAATGATGGTGCAAGGCAAAAGGAGGTGATAATGACCCAAGTAAAGAATCAAAAGATATGTCCAAAGGGGCTGTAAATGGTAAAGCAGAATCATGCTGGAAATGCTGGAAAAACTCAGCAGGTCTGACAGCATTTGTGGAGAGAAAAGCAGAGTTAACGTTTCGAGTGCATATGAATCTTCTTCAGAACTCTGTCTTTCTCTCCACAGATGCTGTCAGACCTGAGTTTTTCCAGCATTTTTGCTTTTGTTTCAGATTTCCAGCATCCACGGTATTTTGCCTTTATCATAGATCTAGCAATCACTGTTGCATAGATTTCCCCTTACTGGACATCGGTTTCAATCTGATGCAAAGTCAAAGGGATCTAGGATGTCCAGCAACAGTGATATCATCAAGCTGGTTAAGCACCCAATCAGATTGAAGTAAGACCATAAAATGTAGGAGCAGAAGTAGGCCATTCAGCCCGTCAAGTCTACACCATCATTCAATGAGATCATGGCTGATCTGATAATCCTCAACTCCACTTTCCTGCCTTTTCCCCATAACCCTTGATTCCCTTACTGATTGAAAAGCTGTCTATCTCAGCCTTGAACATACTTAATGACCCAGCTTCTACAGCCCTCTACAGTAAAGAATTCCACAGGTTCACTACCCTCTGAGAGAAGAAATTCCTCCTCATCTCTGTCTTAAATAGGTGACCCCTTATTCTGAGTTCATGCCCTCTGTTCCTACACTCTCCCACAAGGAGAAACAACCTCTCAGCATCTACCCTGTCAAGCCCCCTAAGAATCTTGTATGTTTCACAAAGGTTGCCTCTCATTGTTCTAAACTCCAATGAGTACAGGCCCAACCTACTCAACCTCTCCTCATAAGAAAATCCCTCCATACCCAGGATCAACCTAGTGAACCTTCTCTGGACTACCTCCAATGCCAGTATATCTTTCCTTAAATAAGGGGATCAAAACTGCTCACAGTATTCTAGGTGTGGTTGAACTCGTGCCTTGTATAGTTTTACCACGACTTCCCTATTTTTATACTCCATTCCCTTTGAAATAAAGGCCAACATTCCATTTGACTTCCCTATTACCATTGAACTTGTATGCTAGCTTTTTGTGATTCATGCACGAGGACCCCCAAATCCCTCTGTGCTGCAGCTTTTTGCAGTCTTTCTCCATTTAAATAATATTCAGCTCCTCTATTCTTCCTGCCAAAGTGCATAACCTCACATTTTCCCACATTATAGCCCATCTGCCAAGTTTTTGCCCACTCACTTAACCTGTCTATATCCCTCTGTTGACTCTTTGTGTCATCCTCACCACTTGCCTTCCCACCTATTTTTGTGTCATCCGCAAACTTGGCGATAGTACATTCACATCCCTCATCCAAGTCATTAATATATATTGTCAACAATTGTGGCCCCAGCACTGATCCCTGTGGCACTCCACTAGTTACAGGTTGCCATCCTGAAAATGCCCCCCTTGTCCCAACTTTCTGTCTTCTATTAGTTAGCCAATCCTCTACCCATGCTAATATGCCACCCCAACATCATGGCCTCTTATCTTATTAAGGAGCCTTATGTGCGGTACCTTATCGAATGCCTTTTGGAAATCCAAATATATTACATCTACTGGTTCCCCTTTATCTATCCTGCTTGTTACAGTATTCTCGTAGACAGCAAACCAGTTAGTAAAAACAATGGACTATCTTGCACTCCTGATTACATTCTACAAAGAGCAAAATAAATGATTAGGACATACATATGGAATCAATGTAGAAGCTGAAATATCGAACAAACTTTAAAAAAAAAGGTGAATTATATCATAATGGAGAGATCTGACATTCCAATTATAAAATTAGTATTCCAGGGCTAGTGAGACTGTTCAGCGGCAATCATGAATCTTGTACACCATTAAAAATTCAGTTACATCTCATTCAACAAGGTGTAACTTTTTCAAGAGATTTACAGAAGGGCTAATAGCATACATAAAAGGACAGGTTCTCATCAGTTTAGTTATTTCTACTTGATTTCAATCTGCAGGGATTTCAACAGCGCATCCTACAGAGAAGCATAGAATCACTGACAGCAACTTCTCGACTTCTCCATTTAAACGTGCATTTGCAGACTCAAGAATGTGTTGTCAATTTCAGAGGTGGAATGACAGCTAACATTGACAGTTTCATTACTACTACAAAATCTGGGCCATCTTCTTGGAGCGTCGGAGGATAAATTCCACCAGAGACAAGTATCCCTGGATTACATTTCCAGGGATACATCGGATGAGAACTTCAGTTCTTGAACAAACATGAATCACCACCAACAATTTCTGCACATTATTAAACCATTCTGGTCCCCTTATTTCTCCTTATATGAATGCAACTCAAGATACTAATTCTTAATAAATAAGTAATATGTATTATGATTCTAAATTCAACTATAAGTGTGATAATTTTTTTAAATGTTGTAAAATGAGATAAACATTAACTCGAAGTCCAACAAAAATATAATAAAATGACAGTGAACGCTGATAACACTACCCACAGAACTGTTGGTACTAGAGAACAGTTAACTTCCCAAATAGATTTTTTAAAACGGAAAATGTAACCTTCAAAGCCCTGAGGTATAAAATTGACTTCTAGAGCACTGCTGTTGTTTAGCAGCTTCTCTTGACGATTGCACCTGCATCTCATTCATTGTGGTGTTCGTGCTGTTATCCCTAGGGTCATGAGGCTCAGGGTGAGCAGCAGAGCAATGCAGGTGCTGCAAGTTATTTTGCTGAACAAGATCTGAAGCAAAACACGGACTGGATGATTGTTTCACATTATCCCTGTGTATTTCAATTTATTGAGCGTGAACAATGAAAGATCATAAAAGACAACTGCAAACCATATATTTATCATTTTAAATTATATATATTGTTTAATATTTTAAGACTTAATTTAATTTAATATTAATAATTTAAGACTTAAACTTATTGCTCAGAAACTTATTTTGAAATACTTTTCCATTATTTGTGCAACAGATTTTGGGGGTGGCAATCAGAAGTGTGGTTTTAAGATTTTTATCATATAATAAGGATACATTTTGCATATAATGGTATGCTGTTGCTAAGACTTTACATCCAGTTTAATTGATTCCTCAGAAATGCAGCTTGTCATTCATTGTTGATTTTACATACATATATCAACTTTCAGTAATGGTATCTACACTGGGTCTAAATTTTCTCAAAAGTTAGAATATACAAAATCACAAAAAAAATGCATATATATATAGTTACTTTCATTACATCTACCATTCAGCCCAACTGGTCTGTGCCAGCATTTATACTCCACAGAAACCTCATCTAACTCAATTAGCATAACCTTCTAATCCTTCTTTCCCCTCATGTGCTTATCTAGCTTTCTCTCAAAAATACACCTGTTATCTACTTCAATTGCTTATTGCGATAGCCACTGTTTCAGGAAGTGTCTTCTCTTGAATTCTCTATTGTATTTATTTGTGCCTATCTTCTATTTATAACCTCTAATTTTGGTCTCCCAGCAAGTCATGACACCCTGGAGATCAACAAATCAAATTTACCAAACAACTTTAATGATAAAAAAAAATGGACAAGATTTCACCTCTTTATAACTTTTACTTCAACAATCAAATCAAAATTAACAGTTCATGTTTAATTTAATAGGCAAATCAATATAAGTCATCAATGCAACAAAAGATAGATCTCACAAATTTATCAGGCAGGCCATATGGCACCAAAGTCCTTCAAGACTCTGATCTTCCTCAGATGGAATTCCAGCTCCTTTTCTTCAAAGATTTAGCCACTGATTCTCATCCCACATAACCTGAGTTCCATGGATTCAACCTTCAACAAAATGGCGCACTTCTCCAGGACCTTCTCAACTCTGCTCCTATTCGTCATGATTGCGTGGATCTGAACTATCAGTAATGACCTTGGGCACTGTATGGCCAATTCTGGTCATTCGATTATTTTAAAGTAACAGAAACAGCAGCAGCAACCTTATTTTTGCTTATCGCCCCTCCCAGATCCAGCCTTCATGTTCTCCTTCCATGACTGTGCCATACCTTCCACTCCCACCCAGGGGCCACTACCTCTTTTTTTTCAAATATTGTAACAGTTGTTGCAACATTAATGTACCAGACATTCCCAGTGTAACAGTATTTCATCACAGGATGGAATCATTTTCTCCACTTCTACTCCAACAAGCCTTGTGTCAAAGCAACAGCCAACCAATCTAATAATTTTGAAGTGAACTGTTTTTTTTTAGGCAAGCACAAATTCTATTTGTACACAAGGTACCCCAAGCAGCAATGACACATGACCAGGTCAGTTTTGCTAGTGTTGTTTAAGGCATAAATGTTGGCCAGGACACCAAGAGGACATGCTTGCTCTTATTCTGAATACTGCCATGAAATTTTTTACGTTCACATGAACAGACTAAACAGGGCTGCGGTTAAAGATCTCATCCAAATGACAGCAACTCCAACAATGAAGCACTCTCTTAGTATTGCACACAAGTGTCAGCCTGGATACATGCCAATTCCCGAGTGGGGCTAGGACATTTCTATCAACCTTGTCAAAGGAGACACCTACACTAGGTATTGCACTTCGCTGGCCCAAAAGGACCTGGCATAAAACACAAGGCCAACAAATCAAAGAAAGGTAAGTCATACCAGCCCTCACAAAGGCCAGACAATTGGCCTATACTCCCAAAATTAAGGTATAGAACTTTTTTGGACAAATTTTACAAACTCCATGGAATTCAAAACACTGCCACCTCCCCCATCCCAACATTGACAATGCACTAGATTTGCTGGCAGCATGGAAATGGTGTGTGCTATGGATATACCTGTGAAAGGATCACAGAATCACAGCACCAAAGGAGGTCATTCGACCCATTATGCGTATGTTGGTTCTCCGAAGGAACAATTCACCTAGTGCCATATCCCACCTTCTCTCTGTAGCAACGCACATTCTTCCTTTTCAGATAATAATCCAATTCCTTGAATGCCTCAACTGATCCTGCGTCCACCACATTCTCAGGCAGTGCATTCCAGATCCTAACCACTCGCCATGTGAAAAGATTTTTCCTCATGTCGCTATTGCTTCTTTTGCCAATTACTTTAAAGCTGTGCTCTCTCGTTCTCAATCCTTGCACCAATGGGAATAGATTTCCCTATTCGATGCTCATCAACCTCAAGCTAATTACATGCTCTCTCAATGACTCCTGCAAAGTATAGTCAGTGCCGGAAGACACTGCCAGGATAGCAGCCTGAGTATTTTCAGGACCAGGCACTCTTATTTGAAATACAGGAGGAAAAATGCCTTCACTAAGAAGGTGGCGTCACAATTTACAGTATCCTAGAATCTAACCTCCAGCCAAGTTCATCTACAGAAATAATACCAGTGGGTGTCAAGTTACCCAGTCCTGATCTTCAGAACACAAGAAATGGAAGCAGGGGCAGACAATGTAGGCCATTGATCATTCTCCAATATTTAATAAGATCATGGCCGAACTTCTGTATTTTCCTGCTATATTTCCAAATTCCTTAATTCTCTTAGTGCTGAAAATCTATCAATTTCAATCGTAAATATATCCATCAACTAAGCACCTACAGCCCATTGGGATAAAGGATTACAAAGATTCACAACCCTTTGAGTAAAGACATTTCTCCTCATCTAGGTTCTAAACAGCCCTTTACCCTGAGACCATGGGCTTAATTTTCAATGGCTATGGAGGCAGGTCTGAAGGCAGAGGGGGAAGGGAGTGCTGGGGCGCCCAAAAATGGCAGGGAAATCCTGTTGTCATCTTCATGAAAAGTTCCCATCTCAACAGGCTTGTGCAGGGGTGGGGTGATGGCAGGAATGGTTATCCGCCCTTGTGGGCTTAATTAAGGGCGCTCTCCCAACACCAATTGGTTTTTTAAGCCACAAGACAGGTTACCTGTCGCATGAGGAACCTGTCGCATCCGTAAAATGGTGGCACCATCCTGCAATGGGCCAGGTAGACATAGAAGGCATAGAAGGCACCGTTCCAAAACTCGTGGGACCCCTTCCTGTATGTCAACCCTTCTGGCCCTCTTAGTTAACCCATTTGTGGCTGGTGACCATGACTGGAGGCGCCCTCATGCCTCCCTACATACTACAACAGCACCAACTTCTGATTGTGCATCTGCCAATCTGTAATTGCTAGACACCCTCTAATTGACCTTCCAGGCTGAGGAGGCTACCATCATCCTTAATTAGACAGGGCACCTAGAGGCAGCCTCTTAATTAGATTCCTCCTCCAAAATTGCCCTCTGTGTCCCCCCTGCCTCTGTGTGTTCCCAACCCAGGATTGAAAATCCTGGCCTGTCATTCCTAGTTCTAAACTTTCCAGTCAGAGAAAAGAGCCCCTCAGTCAGATCTCAAAGAATTTTACATATTTCAATTAAATCATCTCTCATTCCTCTGAAATCCAGAAAATATGGGCCCACTCTACTTTCTTCTCACGGGGCAGCCCTATCAAACCAGGAATTGTCTAGTGGAGTGCAATGAAGACTCACTAAGACAAATATATCCTCCCTTTGGTAGGGAGACCAAATCTGTATACATAACTCCAGGTGTGGTCTTGCCAAAGCACTATATAATTGCAGTAAGACTTCCTTATTTTTATATTCCAACTCCCCTGCAATGAAGATTAACATACCATTTGCCTTCATAATTGTTTGCTGTACCCATGTTAACTTTCTGGCACTTATATACAAGTACTCTCAAATCCCTCTTAAGATCAACAATTCATCTTTCATCTTTTAAATATTTCTGCTCTTCAAACCTTCCTGCCAAAGTGGCTAATTTCACACTTCACATTATTATACTCCATCTACCATGCTCTTATCCAATCAGTTAACATCAAAAACATAATCTTCCATTCATAAAACCGTGTTGACTCTGCCGATTCATATTGTGATTTTCCAAGTGTCCTGTTAACAATAGATTCTAGCATTTCCTCCGCTACTGAAGTCAGGCTACCCGGCCTATAGTTGCCCATTTTCACTCTCCCTCCTTTCCTGAACAACGGGGTTACATTTGCTACCTTCTGATCCACAGGGACCATTCTAGAGTCTAGGGAATATTGGAAGATCAACAACAATGCATCCACTATCTCTGAAGCCAACTCTTTTAAAACCCGAAGGTGCAGGTACAGGGGATTTGCTAACTTTTCACCTGACTAATTTTTCCAGTACTTTTTATTTACTAATATTAATTACTTTAGTTCCTCACTCTCATTAGACCTTTGATTCCCCACAATTTCTGATATGTTCTTTATGTCCTCTACAGTGAAGACAGACACAAAACATTTGTTTAACATAGAGATAAAAACAAAAAGCTAAAAGCTACTGCGGATGCTGGAAATCCAAAACAAAAACAGAATTACCTGGAAAAACTCTTCTCCGCCGATGCTGCCAGACCTGCTGAGTTTTTCCAGGTAATTCTGTTTTTGATTTGTTTAACATTGTTGCCTCTTCCTTATTCCCCATTATAATTTCTTCTGTCTCTCTAATCTGTTGTTTTTTTAAATACTTGTAAGAGTTATTAGAATCTATTATAATTTTGTTCATTTATCCTCATATTTATTTTCTCCCAGTATTAATTTTAGATCATCCTCTGCTAATGTTTAAAACTCTCCAAATCCTTAGGGTTACTACTTTTTTGGCAACATTGTAACCTGCTTCTTTTAATTAATACTATCATATCTTCTCTCTGTAGCCTTGACTGTACCACTTTTCCAATGAAGCTTTTATTCCTCAAAGGAATTCTTCACGAATACTTATAATTTCCTTAAAAGTTTACCATTGCTTATGTACAGTTGTATCTTTTAATCTAATGTTCCCACTGCAGCTCAGCCATTGTAAACCAAAGTCATTCATTTTGCTTAAATTTAAGGCTCTCATATTGGACTAAATTATACAACTTTCAAAATTAATTTGAAATTCTATCTTTTTTTAATTCTTTCCTGGGGTGTGGGCATTGCTGGCTAGGCCAGTATTTATTGCCCATCCCTAATTGCCCTTGAGAAGGTGGTGAGCTGCCTTCTTGAACCACAGCAGTCTATGTGGTCTAGGTACATCCACAGTGCTGTTAAGGAGTTCCAGGATTCTGACCCAACGACGGTGAAGGGACGGCAATATATTTCAAAGCCAGGATGATGAGTGGCTTGGAGGGGAGGATGTTACCATGCATCTGCTGCTCTTGTCCTTCTAGATGGTAGTGGTCGTGGGTTTGGAAGGTACACCCACATGATGTTGCGAAAGGAGTTCCAGGATTTTGACCCATCAGCAGCGAAGGAAAAGCGATACAGTTCTAGTCAGCATAGTGCATGGCTTGGAAGGGAACTTGCAGCTGGTGGAGTTCCCATGCATCTACTGCCCTTTTCCTTCAAGCTGGTAGAGATCAAGAGTTTGGAAGGTGCTGTCGAAAGAGCCTTGGTGAGTTGCTGCAATACATCTTGTAGATGGTGCACACTGCTGCCACTGTGCGCAAGTGGTGGAGGGAGTGAATGTTGAAGGTAGTGGATAGGGTTCCAATCAAGCGGACTGCTTTGTCCTAGATGGTGTCGAGCTTCTTGAATGTTGTTAGAGCTGCACTCATCCAGGCAAGTGGAGAGCATTCCATCACACTACCGATTTGAGCCTTGTAGATGATGGACAGGCTTTGGGGAATCAGGAGGTGAGTTACTGGCTGCAGAATTTCCAGCCTCTCACCTGCTCTTGTCGTCACAGCATTTATATGACTGGTCCAATTCAGTTTCTAGTCAACTGTAATGCCATTGAATGGCAAGGGGTGATGGTTAGGTTCTCTCTTGTTGGAGATGGTGATTGCCTGCCATTTGTGTGGTGCGAATGGTACTTGCCACTTATCAACCCAAGCCTGAATGTTGTCCAGGTCTTGCTGCATATGGACATGGACTGCTTCAGTGGCTGAGGAGTTGTGAATGGTGCTGTACATTGCACAATCATCAGCGAACATCCCCACTTCCGATCTTATGATGGAGCAGCTGAAGCTAGTTGCATCTAAGACACTACCCTGAAGAATTCCTGCAGCGATATCCTGAGGCTGAGATGATTGATCTCATACAACCACAACCATCTGCCTTTGTGCTAGGTATGTCTCCAACCAGTGGGGAGTTTTCCCCCTGATTGCCATTGACTCCAGTTTTGCTCGGACTCCTTGATGCCACAGTCGGTCAAATGCTGCCTTGAAGTCAACAACAGTTGCTTTCACCTCACCTCTTGCGTTCAGCTTATTTTTCCATGTTTGTACCAATGCTGTAATGAGATCAGGAGTTGGGTGGCCCTGGTGGAACTCAAACTGAGCATCACTGAATTGGTTATTGCTGGGTAAGGGCCGCTTGATAGCAGTGTCGATGAACCCATCCATCACTTTGCTGATGATCAAGAGTAAGCTGATGGGGCAATAATTGGGCTGGTTAGATTTGTCCTGCTTTTTGTGGGTAAAAAATGTGATTACTCTTCCCCAGAGAATGCTTTGCAATAAGATTACAAATTAATTCTGTTTCAATGTTAAGACCTTCACCTTGATTTCCCATCTACCGAATGGAAGTCATGGAATGGTTACAGCACAGGAGCGGTCATTTGGCCCCTCGTGTCTGTGTCAAAATTCTGCAAGATTAATTTAGTATTCCTATTCCCCTACCTTTTCCCTACAGCCCTGCAATTTATTTTCACTTCAGACAATTGTCAAATTCATTTTTGAAAGCCACAATTAAATCTGCCTCCACCACATTCTTAGGCAGTACATTCCAGATCTTAACAACTTGCTATATCAAAAAGCTTTTCCTCATGTCACCTATGGTTCTGCTGCAATTCATTTCAAATTGGTCCTTTATCGAATGGAAATTGGATGTCCCCATCCTCATGATTTTGAGCATCTCTAGTCACATTTCTTTTCGCTCTTCTCTAAGGACAACAGCCCCAACTTCTCTAATCTATCCCCATTGCTGAAACCACTCATCCCATGAACTATTCTCATGAATCTTTGCTGTACCCTCTCCAATGCTTTCACATCCTTCCTATAGCGTGGTGCCCAGAATTGGACACAATAGTCCAGCTGAGGCCAGTTATACTCTATTCCTCTATTTATAAATCCCAGGATCCCGTATGCTTTATTCACCTCTTTCTCAACCTGTCCTGCTAATTCCAACAATTTATGGACAGATACCTCCAGGTCCCTCTAGAACACAAGAATTAGGAACAGGAACCATTTGGCCCCTCAAGCCTGCACCACCATTCTATAAGATGATGGCTGATCTGATTGTGGCCTCAACTGCAGTTTCCTGTCTGCCTCCCATATCCCTTTGAGTCCCAGGTCAATCAAAAAATCTAGCTTAGTCATGAATATATTCAATGACACAGCCTCCACTGCTTTCTGGGAAGAAGATTTCAGACTAATGAGCCTCTGAAAGAAAAAAATTCTCATCTCAGTCTCAAATGGGAGACCTCTAATTTTTTACTCTAGTTCTTGACTCCTCCCACAAGGCAAAAGATCTTCTCAGAATCCACCCGCTGTCAGATGCCCTCAGGATCTTATATGTTTCAATAAGATCACCTCTCATCCTTCTAAACTCCAATGGGTATAGGCCCAATCTGCTCTACCTTCAAAAACCCTTCATCCCAGAAATCAGTTGAATGAATCTTCTGAGCTGCTACGAACACAGTTTTATCCTTTTATCCATAAGACATAGGAGCAGAAATTAGGCCATTCAGCCCATCGAGTCTGCTCCACCATTCAATCATGGCTGATAAGTTTCTCAATCCCATTCTCCCGCCTTCTCCATGTAACCTTCGATCCCCTTACCAATCAAGAACCTATCTATCTCGGTCTTAAATACACTCACAGCCTTCTGTGGCAATGAATTCCATAGATTCACCACTCTCTGGCTAAAGAAGTTTCTCCTCATCTCTGTTCTAAAAGGTCTTCCCTTTACTCTGAGGCTGTGCCCTCGGGTCCTAGTCTCTCCTACTAATGGAAACATCTTCCCCACGTCCACTCTATCTAGGCCTTTCAGTATTCTGTAAGTTTCAATCAGATCCCCCCTCATCCTTCTAAACTCCATTGAGTATAGACCCAGAGTCCTCAAACGTTCTTCATATGTTAAGCCTTTCATTCCTGGGATCGTTCTCGTGAACCTCCTCTGGACCCTCTCCAGAGCCAGAACATCCTTCCTGACATATGGGGCCCAAAATTGCTCACAATATTCTAAATGTGGTCTGACCAGAGCCTTATAAAGCCTCAGCAGCACTTCCCTGCTTTTATATTCTAGTCCTCTCGAAATAAATGCCAACATTACATTTGCCTTCCTAACTATCGACTCAACCTGCAAGTTAACCTTAAGAGAATCCTGGACTAGGACTCCCAAGTCCCTTTGCACTCCAGATTTCTGAATTCTCTCCCCATTTAGAAAATAGTCTATGCCTCTATTCTTCCTACCAAAGTGCATGACCTCACACTTCCCCACGTTGTATTCCATCTGCCACTTCTTTGCCCATTCTCCTAACCTGTCCAAATCCTTCTGCAGCCTCCCCGCCTCCTCAATACTATCTGTCCCTCCCCCTATCTTTGTATCATCTGCAAACTTAGCCAGGATGCCCTCAGTTCCTTCATCTAGATCATTAATGTATAAAGTGAAAAGTTGAGGTCCCAACACTGACCCCTGCGGAACTCCACTAGTCACCGGCCACCATCCTGAGAAGGACCCCCTTATTCCCACTCTCTGCCTCCTGCCAGACAGCCAATCTTCTTTCCATGCTAGTACCTTGCCTCTAACACCATGGGCTCTTATCTTACTGAGCAGCCTCCTGTGCGGCACCTTGTCAAAGGCCTTCTGGAAGTCCAAGTAGATAACATCCATTAGCTCTCCTTTGTCTAACCTACTCGTTACTTCCTCAAAGAATTCTAACAGATTTGTCAGGCATGACCTCCCCTTGATGAAACCATGCTGACTTTGCCCAATTTTACCATGCACTTCCAAGTATTCTGAAATCTCTTCCTTAATAATGGACTCTAAAATCTTACCAACGACCGAGGTCAGACTAATCGGCCTGATGTCTTTTGCCTCACTCCCTTCTTAAACAGGGGGGTTACATTAGCGATTTTCCAGTCCTCTGGGACCCTCCCTGACTCCAGTGATTCCTGAAAGATCACCACTAATACCTCCATTATCTATTCAGCTATCTCCTTCAGAACTCTGGGGTGTAATCCATCTGGTCCAGGTGATTTATCCACCTTCAGACTTTTCAGTTTTCCTAGCACCTTCTCCTTGATAATAGCCACCATACTCACCTCTGCCCCTGACTCTCTTGAACTTTGGGGATGTCACTCGTGTCTTCCATTGTGAAGACTGACGCAAAGTACCTATTCAGTTCCTCCGCCATTTCTTTGTTCTCCACTACTACTTCTCCAGCGTCATTTTCCAGCAGCCCAATGTCCACTTTTGCCTCTCTCTTACCCTTTATATATATAAAAAAAACTCTTGCAATCTTCTTTTATATTACTGGCTAGTTTACCCTCATATTTAATCTTCTCCCTCCTTATTTCTTTTTTAGTTGTCCTCTGCTGGTCTTTGTAGTCTTCAGTAAGGAGACCAAAACTGTACAGTGCACCAGATGCAATCTAACTAAGGCCCTATACAGCTGTAGCAACACTTCCCTACTATGATACTCAATTCCCCTTGCAGTAGACACCAACATTCCACTTGCCTTCCTAATCACTTGCTGTACCTGCATACTTACTTTTGTGATTTATGTACCAGGATACCCAGATCCTTCTGTATCGTAGTTCTGCAGTCTCTATCCATTTAAATATATCACTTTTCTATTCTTCCTGCCAAAGTGGACAACCTCACATGTTCCCACACTATACTCCATCGGCCAATTTTTTCCCACTCACTTAGCCTATCTAAATCCGTATTGTTGAAATAAAGAGAGAAATTTTGTTGAAGCTTTTCATCTTGCACACATCAGGACAATTTGCAAGAATACCAATGTAAGAGAAAACAACAAATTTTTACTGTATGAGAAGAGAATGCTGATTGGTTAGCAAGTGGACTTTGATCGGTAGAGGCATTGCCATGAGAATGCACCAGTTGATGATGACTGACAGTTAACTGCCAAGCTTGTTTGAAATTTTAAACCAGGCAGCTAGGCTCTGATTGGTTCATTCCTCGTGGCAATGCCTTGACCAACGAATGGTTGTCATTTATTTTGTTTAGCTGAAAGAGGTGCAACGTGTTTTTTTTTATTCATTCATGGGATGTGGGCATCGCTGGTAGGCCAGCATTTATTGCCCATCCCATTTTAAGAGTCAATCACATTGCTGTTGGTCTGGAGTCACATGTAGGCTAAACCAGGTAAGGATGGCAGATTTCCTTCCCTAAAGGACATTAGTGAACCAGATAGATTTTTACAACAATTGGCAATGGTTTCATGGTCATCATCAGGCTTTTAATTCTAAATTTTTATCAATTTCAAATCTCTGCCACAGTAGGATTTGAACCCACGTCCCCAAAGCATTACCCTGGGTCTCTGGAATACAACTATGCCACCGCCTCCCCGCATGTACATACTCTTTCTGTCTGCAAGGAACAGGGCCCTGTGCATTAATATATGTAGCTTCCAGTACACGCAAATGCCCCATACTGAAAGCCTGACTGACAATCTTAAAATGGTTGTCAGCCTAATTCTTAGCACACTGAGGATTATTTAGCAAATGTTGTCCAATTGCAGAATCACATCTTACGTTGGAGTGTATTTCAGTCAAATTAATTCCCTTTCCTTGACATACTAGTTGAGAAATCTTCCAGAGTTCTCTACCACAGTCTAACGCAAGCCTACCTTCACTGGTTTAGATATGTGTTGGGATTCTTACAGTTCCACATGCTATAAGATTGGCCTTATCGGCAACCTCCTAAATAGGGCCTGAGCTATTTGCTCATCATGGAATAGGGCGCATCAAAATTATCCTGTGGGATAATGGCTTCCCTGATCAGATCATTTTGCGCTGTATATCGCACCAACTCGAGTGGGCCTAAGGCTGTCACTTTCAGCCTGAAAAGTGTCCAGTCTACCTCAGATTACCCTAGAAGGGCAAGGTATCACAAAAATTTGAGCAACAGGTGAAGCTAGCAGTTTCACACTGCTACTATGCAGGAGCAACAGGAGTGGTATTTGCCACTAACAGGATGCTGCCGTCAAACCAAAAAGACTTTCTGTCTATCACACAAATGAATTATGTGGTTTTGAATTTCAGTGCCAGTGTGATGCTAGGTATTAAGGCCATACGTCCCAAGACTGGCAGATCATATCAAACAGCATGTCCCAGCCGCTATTTGCAACGGGCAAGGTACAGACCGTACCCAACCAGCCCATGCTTGCAGAACTCAAAATACAGTGTCCAACATTGTATGCGATTGCGTGTTTGGACAACATTTGCTAAATAATTCTCAGAATGCTCAGCATTGTGCTGACAACCAATTTAAGATTGTCAGTCGGGCTCACAGTGTAACACACTTGTGTGTACTAGAAGCTACACATATTAATACACAGGGCCCTGGTCTTCGCAGACAGGAAGAACATGTACACATGTTGTACCTGTTTCAGCTAAACAAAATAAGTAACAGCCATTCGCTGACTCATTCCTCAGGGCAATCCCTTGACCAATTAAATTCAAGTTGCCTGCTTAAATTTCAAACAATGCAGGCGGTTAACTGTCAGTCACTATCAATTGGTGCATTGTCCATGACAACGCCTCTACTAGAGTCCACTTGCCAATCAGATTCTGGAATGGGTAGAGTGCACGTATGATCTAACCCCACTACTCCGCAGGCCGTACCATTAACTTAAAAGTTTAATTTTCTCACCAAAATAGCCAATCATCTATTTCCCCATACTGGTGCCCAGAATAAAAGTCTTCAACCAGGCTTCTTTCAATAAACTCAGAACGATTGTTTATTATGAAACAACATTTATTTTTAAGAAGTTTCAAGTATTGGTTAACACACAATTGTAATCGGGAAGTATAACCATCTATCTCTTCCTAAAGAATTTCCCCAGCACACACAGACAAACAAAAGGACAAACAGATAGAGTCTCTCTGCAGAGATGAGCTTTAGAGGACGGGCGTTATAAAATAAAGGATAAAGTCCGCAGGGTCTTGACGCTGTCGGCCTGGAATTCCTTCATGTGAAAATGGGCAGCCGGTCCCGGTGGACGTCTGGAAGTTCTCACCAACTGGTCTCAGCTTTGCAGGTCCAAATTCAGACCAGCTACACTCAGATGTTGGTTCTCTGGCTACAGGTTGATAGCCATATACAATTTTAGGCAAGGTAGAGAAAGAGAGCCAGTTAGGACAGCCTTCCTTCCTCAGCCTGTTCCCCAACAAGACTGCCTTCAAAACCAGCAGGTTCACATCTTAAATTTTTTCCTCTCTCCCATGTGATTTCCAGCAAGTTACAAACGTTTGCCTTTTCAGTACTTTTCCCCATCAATTCAAGTGATTGCTGTTCAAAACAAACCATAAGACCATACGACATAGGAGCAGAAGGAGGTCATTTGGCCCATCGAGTCAACTCCGCCATTCAATGAGATCATGGCTGATCTGATAATCCTCAACTCCACTTTCCTGCCTTTTCCCCATAACCCTTGATTCCCTTACTGATTAAAAATCTATCTCAACCTTGAATATACTTAACGGCCCAGCTTCTACAGCCCTCTCCTGTAAAGAATTCCACAGATTCATACCCTCTGAGAGAAGAAATTCCTCCTCATCTCTGTCTTAAATGGGTGACCCCTTACTCTGAGATTATGCCCCTCTGGTCCTACACTCTCCCACAAGGGGAAACAACCTCTCAGCATCCACCCTGTCAAGCCCCCTAAGAATCTCGTATGTTTCAATAAGGTTGCCTCTCATTCTTCTAAATTCCAATGTGTACAGGCCCAACCTACTCAACCTCTCCTCATAACAAAATCCCTCCATACCTGGGATCAACCTAGTGAACCTTCTCTGGACTGCCTCCAATGCCAGTATATCTTTCCTTAGATAAGGGGCCCAAAATTGTTCACAGTTGTGTGGTCTAACTTATCTCTTGTATAGCTTTAGCAAGACTTCCCTATTTTTATACTTCATTCCCCTTGAAATAAAGGCCAAAATTCCCTATTACCATTGAACTTGTATGTTAGTTTTTTGGGATTCATGCACAAGGACTCCCAAATCCCTCTGTGCTGCAGCCTTCTGCAGTCTTTCTCCATTTAAATAATATTGAGCTGCTCTATTCTTCCTGCTTCTTCTCTATTCTTCTTTCTTCTAAACAACCAGATCTTCCTGAAGTACCATAAAGGGCAGGTGATTTCTTAGAAGAGGACTGCTTGCTGACAGTTCCAAGGTGAATTTATGACCTTTTAAAAAATAACCCAGGTTAGCATCCAAATGTACAGATAATGCCATGTCCTTCCATTTTGTAAAAGAAATATTCAATCTCGAGAGATATGATTCTAACATCTCATACAGTATAAATTGTTGTTTTCCCCTTATGTTGATATTCTTGCGAAGTGTCCCGATGAGAAAAAGCTTTGACGTGTCTCTTTTCTCAACAATACTCAAGTTTTCCTAACACCATTTCCCAAGTGGTTGTGATTGCTTTAGGTTCCTCCCACTATTTTACCTCTTGGTTGGGATTTCCCAGTCCTGCCTGCCGCAGGAATCGTCACGGGCAAGACAGAAAATTTGACGGACCATTTGACGGAAGTATTTCATTTCAAGTATTCTTGGGTTTTTTGTGTCTTCTAGTGAAAATCTACACAAAATACTTATTCAATACTTCTGCCTTTTCCTTGTTTTCCATTATTAATTCCCCAGACTCACTCTCTAAGGGACCAACGCTCACTTTATTTACTCTTTTCCTTTTTAAATACTTGTAGAAACTTTTACTATCTGTTTTTATATTTCTATCCAGCTTTCTTTCATACTCCCTCAATATTTTTAGTCATTCTTTGTTGTTTTCTGAAATATGCCCAATCTTCTGATCCACCACAAATCTTTGCAGTATTGTATGCTTTTATTTTTCCAATTTAATGCTCCTTCTAAATTCCTTAGTTAGCCATGGATGGTGCATCCTTCTCATAAGGACTTTCTTTCTCAATGAAAGGAATATCTCCTTAAATGTCTGCCACTGTTTGTTTACTGTCCTATCTTTTAACCAGTTCACTTTAACCAACTCAATTATGGATTTGTGCTTGCCTTTAAGTTTAAGACACTAATCTTAGACCCAAACTTCTCACCCTCAAACCTCATTGTATACCTTTTTCCAGTCTGAAAACCAACCGCTAACCATGTCTCGACCTCCCCCTCCAGTAGTACCAACTCACCCTATCTCAAAGCTGTCCTTGCCCCCAGTTTCATTTTATTCTTTGTCTCATCCAACGACTTAACAAGAAACTTTGTCTCTTTCTTTCAGGTGCTAAGGAACGCAAGCTCCAACAACTCACTGATACCAATGCACATCCAGGACCCTCCACCCCTTCCCATCCCTCTGACCCCATCCCATCTTCTAATCCCAGCCCTTGCCATATATTCACCATACCTCCTGACCTTTCCCTCTCTGATGCTGAATGTTCAGTACTCAGCAAAGGACTCAGTTTTATATCCTTACGCCCTCACTTCAATGAATTCCGAGCTCGGCATGGTGCTGAACTCTTCTTCCGCCACCTTCGTCTCCATGCTCATTTCTTTGGGCAGGAGTCCTCCCCCCGTTCTAGGGATCCTTTCACCCGCCTCCAGTATTCTCCCTCCACCTGGACCCCTCTCTCTGGCCTCTTACCTGCTCTTGGTCTTTTCATTGAGAACTGTCGGCGTGACATCAGTCATCTCAATTTCTCTGCTCCTTTCACCCACTCTAACCTATCTCCTTCTGAACTCGCCGCACTCCGTTCTCTCAGGTCCAACCCTGACTTTGTTATCAAACCTGCTGACAAGGGTGGTACCGTTGTTGTCTGGCGTAGTGACATGTACCTCACAGAGGCTGAGCACCAACTCTCAGACACTTCTTCCTACCTTGGCCTGGACCATGACCCCACCACAGAACATCAAGCTATTGTTTCCAGGACTGTCACTGACTTCATCTCCTCTGGAGATCTTCCCTCCACAGCTTCCAATCTCACAGTCTCCCAACCTCGGACAGCCCGCTTTTACCTCCTCCACAAAATCCACAAACAGGACTGTCCCAGTAGATCGATCATGTCAGCCTGTCCCTGCCCCACAGAACTCATTTCTTCTTATCTTGACTCCGTTCTCTCTCCTCTTGTCCAGTCTCTTCCCACCTACATCCGCGATCCTCTGATGCCCTACATCATATCAACAATTTCCAGTTCCCTGGCCCTAACCAACTCCTCTTCACCATGGACGTCCAATCCTTCTACACCTCCATCCCCCACCAGGATGGTCTGAGGGACCTCCGCTTCTTCCTTGAACAGAGGCCTGGACAATGCCTATCCATCGCTCTCCTCCATCTGGCTAAACTTGTCCACTCACTGAACAATTTTTCCTTAAACTTGTCTCACTTCCTCCAGCTAAAAGGTGTGGCTATGGGTACCCGCATGGGCCCCAGTTATGCCTCTCTCTTTATGGGGTATGTGGAACATTCCTTGTTCCAATCCTACTCAGGCCCCCTCCCACAACTCTTTTTTCAGTACATCAATGACTGTTTTGGCACCGTCGTCTGGACCTGGAAAAAATTATCAATTTTGCTTCCAATTTCCACCCCTCCATCACTTTCACATAGTCCATCTCCAAAACTTCCCTTCCCTTCCCTTCCTTGACCTTTCCGAGTCAATTTCTGGTGATAGACTGTCCACCAATATTCATTACAAGCCCACCGACTCTTTCCGAAACAGGGCTTCTGACTTGTCTTCCTTTTTCCTTAACCGAGGTTTCCCACCCACTGTGGTTGACAGGGTCCTCAACTGTGTCTGATCCATCTCCTTCGCCACTGCCCTCACTCCTTCCTCTCCCTCCCAGAACCATGATAGGGTCCCCCTTGTCCTCATTTTTCACTCCATCAGCCTCCACATTCAAAGGATCATCCTCTGCCATTTCCGCCAACCCCAGCATGATGCCACCACCAAACACATCTTCCGTCGGCATTCCATAGGGACCATTCCCTCCGGGACACCCTGGTCCACTCATCCATCACTCCCAACACCTCAACCCCTCCCACAGCACCTTCCCATGCAATCGCAGAAGGTGGAACACCTGCCCGTTTACACCACCCCCCCTTACCATCCAAGGGCCCAAACACTCCTTTCAAGTGAAGCAGCGCTTTGCTTGCACGTCGCTCAATTTGGTCTAATGCTTTCGCTGCTCCCAAGGCGGTCTCCTCATCATTGGAGAATTGGAGACCAAACGCAGACTGGGTGTCCGCTTTGCAGAACACCTTCGGTCTGTCCGCAAGCATGACCCAGACTTTCCTGTCGCTTGCCATTTCAACACCCCACCCTGCTCTCATGCCCACATGTCCATCCTTGGCCTGCTGCAATGTTCCAGCAAAGCTCAATGGAAAATGGAGGAACAGCACCTCATCTTCCAATTAGGCACTTTACAGCCTTCCGGACTTAACATTGAGTTCAACAACTTCAGACCATGAACACTCTCCTCCGTCCATCTTTTTGATCCCCCCCCACCCCCCCCTTTTCTCTATGTTCATTTTTATTTATTTTTTTTCCCACTTACTTACATTATTAGTTTTTAAATTTATTTCCATTTTTATTCATTGTTTTATCCCCAGCTTTTAGTCTTTTCGATATCTTTTCCCTTCGCCGTCCTCTCCCCCCACCCCACCCCCACTAGGACCATCTGTCACTTTCCAAAGTGCTTACCCTGGTCCTGCCATTATCACATTCTGCTTTCCACTCCAAATCCACCATTAGCATCTCCTTTAGCCAGTACCACCACTATTAACAACCCTTTGACCTTTTGTTTATGACATCTTTCGTAATCTCTTCTTTGCCTCCACCTATCGCTGGCCTTCTATCCAGCTTCACCTATTCCAGCCCCCTTAAACAGTATATATTTTACCACATTTCCACTTCCCTTTAGCTCTGAAGAAGAGTCATACGGACTCAAAATGTTAACTCTGTCTTTCTCTCCACAGATGCTGTCAGACCTGCTGAGTTTTTCCAGCATTTTTTGTTTTTGTTTCAGATTTCCAGCATCTGCAGTATTTTGCCTTTATCTTAGCATTCACCACTTCTCTGTTTCCTGTCACTCAGCCAACTTCGCATCTATGCTGCCATTTTCCTTTTTATTCCATGAGCCTCAACTTTGCAAGCAAGCCTGTAATGTAGCACTTTCTCAAACTCCTTTTAGAAGACCATGGACACCCTATCAATCGCATTACCCTGATCAACTGTTACGTCAAAAAACTCAAACAAGTTAGTTAAATACCATTTGCATTTAACAAATGCTTGCTGGCTTCCCTAAATTAGCCTATATTTGTCCAAGTGACTGTCAATTTTGTCCAAGATTACTGTTTCTAAAAGCTTTCACACCGATGAGATTAAACTGATTGCTGTGGTTGCTGGGCTTATCCTTATATCTTTTTTTGAACAAGGATGTAACATTTGAAATTCTCCAGTCCTCTGGCACCACTTCTGTATCTAAGGAAAATCTAAGGATTATGGCCAGAGCCTCCCAATTTCCATTCTTACTTCCCTTATCCTCAGATGCATCTGATCAGGTCCCGGTGGTTAATCAACTTAAGTACAACCAGCCTTTTACTACCTTTTTATCAATTTTTAACGCATCCACTGTCTCAACTACCTCCTCTTTCACTATGGCTTTGGCAACAAGAGAGAATATAACCATCACCCCTTGGCATTCAATGGGATTACCATCCCCCACTATCAACATCTTGGGGGGTTACCATTGACCAGAAACTGAACTGGACTAGCCTATAAATACTGTGGCTACAAGAGAAGGTCGGAGGCTCAGAATCCTTTGCTGGATAACTCACCCCTTGACTCCCCAAATGCTGTCTACCATCTACAAGGTACAAGTCAGGAATGGGATGGAATACTCTCCACTTGCCTGGATGAGTACAGCTCCAACAACACTCAAGAAGCTGGACACCATCCAGGACATTGCAGGCCACTTGATTGGCACCACTTCCACAAACATTCATTCCCTCTACCAATGAACAGTGGCAGCAGTGTGTACCATCTACAAGATGCACTGCAGAAACTCACCAAGGCTCCTTAGGTAGCACCTCCCAAACTCATGACCGCTACCATCTAGAAGGACAAGGGCAGCAGATACATAGGAACACAACCACCTGGAAGTTCCCCTCCAAGCCACTCACCATCCTGACATGGAAATATATCACCATTCCTTCACTGTCGCTGGCTCAAAATCTTGGAACTCTGTCCCTAACAGCATTGTGGGTGTACCTACACCACAGGGACTGCAACGGTTCAAGAAGGCAGCTCACCAGCACCTTCTCAAGGGCAACTTGAGATGGGCAATAAATGCTGGCCTCATCAGCGATGCCCACATAAGTAAATTATTTTTTAAAAAATCTTCTTCCTTGGTAAAGACAGGTGCAAAGTAGTCATTTAGAACCTCATCCATGCCCTCTGCCTCTATGGGTAAATTTCCTTTTTGGTCCCTAATGGGCCCCATGCCTCCTTTTGCCACCCTTTTACTATTCATATGCTTATATAAGACTTCTGGATTCCCTTATAGCTGCTTGTTTCTTTCAATACTCTCTCTTTGATCTAGAAAATTATCCTGAAAACACTTCAGAACTTCTTCCCCCTCACCACAATTACTATTCTAGTTTATATAGGATAATTAAAATCCTCCATTATCACGACTGTATAGTTTTAGCACCACTCTGTCATTTCATTGTAAATTTATTTTTCTATATCTTTCTCAATAGTTGGTGGCCTACAGAATACATTCAGTAGTGTAATGCTACCACTATGGTTTCTTAGCTCTACCCAAATAGATTCTGTCCTTGACTTTTCTAGGATATCTCTTTCCAGAACTATAATATTTTCCTTGATACTGCCACCTATCCTCCTTTCTTTACTTCTCTATCTTTCCTAAATACTTTGGTCAGGATTTTCCGTGTTCGCTGGAGGCAGGCATGTTCGGTGGCGTGAGCGGACAATATGGCACGATCGGTTTCACAATAGCATGAAACCAGTTTGTGATTGTCCATTCAGCCCGCCAATGGCTGGCCGCGTTTCCTGCCATTGGGAACCTCATTATAATATATCTGCATATCATTATTAGGCCAGCCTAGGTGAAGTCCCTTGAGCTGGCAGTGAATGAGATGCCAGTGAATGTGTGATGGACTTGAGTGTGTGAGTTTAGAGTGATGAGATGCTTGCCATACCCTGGTTGCACAGATGAGATCATTCATCCTCTATCTGCATTGGATGATCAACGTCTTCTGTGAAGCACTGGCATTGATCACCACTGCCAATGCCTACCAAGCCGGAGTGGCAATGTTGCTGCCCCTCCTGTGGCCGGAGCAGGGGTAGAGGACATCACAGTGGGCCTCCAAATGGTGTCCAAAAGGCACTCGAGGGCTGCAGTCTTCTTGCTTTTCAGGGCTATGTCTTCTTTGCTGCAGTCCTGGGCTGGAAGCACTGAGCGCGGCTGTACTTTAACTGTAGTGCCTGGCGTGAAGAAGTGGCAAGGTGATGATGTGGCAGGCGAATGAGAACCTGCCTGCCATCGAAACACTGTGTATCCCGGGAATGCATAATTAATGCGGCGGGTTTGGGACGAAACGGCATGAAAAGCCGCCATTGTGGCCAGTGGGTAAACGGTCGTTTTTCCCGCCTGCTACCGTACTCAGTGCAAATCTGGGACTATTCCGCCCCTTGTATCCAGGAATATTAAGTACCCAGTGCTATTCTTTTTTGAGCCAGATCTCGATTATTGCCACAATATCATATTTTCACATGGCTATCTGTAATTGTAGATCACCAATCTTATTCATCACACTCCGTGCATTCACATACATGCACTGTAAACCTAATTTAGGCCTTATTGCACTACCTCTTACCCTGACTTTATTATTTATTACTTTGGTACTATATGTCTTTCCCAATTCTTTGTGCACCTTGTTTTTCTTCTCCAATGTTACCTCCGAGTGCCTGCCAAATTAGCTTAAACCCTCCCCAAGAGCACTAACAAACTGCCCCCAAGGACATTGGGCCTAGCTCTGTCCTCTACATGTGCAGAACATAGTGGTCAAAAATAGATAACTTCACTAAGTCAACTGCTAATAACCCCATTCTCTTTATCTACCATTATCTTGTTCTACTACATCCCAAAAAACCTCTCAACAAATTTCAAATGAGTACAACCAGATTGAAAATACTAAGTGATTTGTGTAAATGCTTAGTAATTTTGGCACGTACTTGAAATGAGAGAAGGACCAGATGCGCACTTAATTTTTTTTGTTCAACTCATTCCCATATTCCTATTGTTTCTCCTCAAAGAGGTAAAAATGAAGACACTCCTAGCTAATTCAAGAACCTTTGGTCAAAAAATAGCTCCCTCATCCCTCAAAAGGTAATCAGGTAAGCCCCAGGAATCTCCAAATCCATTAGTTATAACCCTGAACTTGACCTTCCTTCTGTCATAATCACAGTATTTCAAAAATGAGATCCTCGGAAAAAATGAGTCTTTTGCAGGCTCGAACCCTAACCTTATATTTATCCAGGTGCATCACTTCTTACAGAAGTGGTGGCGAGCACTGGACGTCAGTCCAAGCTTCTTGCAGTGTACCCCACTAATTCTTTTAGTAGATCATCAGCTGGTTTTATAACTGTCTCAGCCAGATTTATTACTGTGATAGCTAACTGATCCTGCTTGATTTATACCTGTGAGGTTTTATCATGTGAGGAGGGTGGATTGAGTAGGCGGATATTGCCCTAAGAGGAGGTAACAGTCTTGTCCATGGCTACTCCAACTATGCCCTTGCTTCTGGGCATCCTTCGCCATGCCTACATGCTTCATTTGTGGGAGTAGCAAGATTATTAAAGGTGTGCATCAAAGTCTCTCAATCCAATTACAGCACGTCCAAAAGAAACTGCATTATAGTTGGAGTCTGCCACCACTTATTACGAGAAAGGGTACAATTTTGTTTTTGGATGAGGGGGTGTTTAAGTGCCAAACAGGTCAACTTTGCTCACAACAGCCTTCATAGCTAGACACAGAATTTGACAGCCAAACGCTGTCACTTTCCACTTATCCATACTTTGTGCCTCCACAAAAAAAAAGACGTGCTTTTATATAGCATTCGTCACGATCACTCCCACATACAGCAACATGATGATGATCAGATAATCTGTTTTTGTGATGTTAATTGATCAGGATAACGGGGATAACTCCCCTGCTCTTCTTCGAAATAGCGCTGTAGGATCTTTTACACCCACCCAAGCAGGTCTTAGGGCCTTAGTTTAACATCCCAACCAACAGCGCAATGCTCCCTCAATTCTGCATTGTGCTCAAGACCTGGGGCGGAATTTTCCGTGCCCGCTGGCGGTGGTGGTGTGCGTGGACGATATGGCACATTCTATTTCACGTCGGCAGGAAGGCAGGTCCTAATCATCAGCCCACCAACGGCGAGCCGCATTTCCCGCCAATGGTCGTCCAGGAGATTGTTATAATGCATCAGCATATCATCAAAAGGCCATCCCACCAGGCTCTTGGAGCCCCACCAGATGGTCCGTCCACATCAGCAGGTAAATACGTTGACGTGTTTCGCAACAGCACACAGGATACGTGTACTTGGAGGCCTTCACTTTGGGGGAATTGGAGGTGAGTGAACTGCATCATTCTGCAGAGCTCGCCAGGGTGGCCTGTTGCTTTGCAGGCTTCAGGGACCGGGGTGAAGTGCCGCCCTGCCACAGAGGCAACAGTTGTCTGCGGGGGGCGGCCAGCTCGCAACTTGGTGGAGCAAACCATCGGGATGCTGAAGATGAGGTTCCAGTGCCTGGACCGGTCTGGTGGAGCCCTGCAACACAGTCTGCAGAGGGTGTCTCGCATCATCGTCGTCTGCTGCGCCCTTTACAACTGGCGTTCCAACAGGGAGACGAGCTGGCTGAGGAGGAGATGGAGGAGCGGCACATTTCCTCCGGTGAGGAGGACACTGATGGGGATGAGGGTAAGGAGGTCCTCGGAGGTTACAATAATGGAATGAGGCCCTCGCATTGGCTAGATGAGGTAGGCACGCTCAGGAAGCCTTCATAGCTGTAAGTTTTGTGCACCACATGCAGTGAGGTGGCCCCATAGATCCTCACATCGCATTTGTGAACATTTGACTCCAGTCTGGCTTAAGGCAGCGCAAATACCCTCTGTGAGAATGCTCCTGTCATGGAGATGCAGTGGAGGCCCTGATAGTCATTCGATTGCAGGAGGATGATGACGACATGCAGTGAGGACACTCCATAAATCTTCACATAGCCACTGAGAATGTCTGACTCCAGTCTGGCCGAAGGCAGCTCGCTTGCGCTTGATGAGGGTCATATCATAGAGACGTTGTCCGGTGTCAGCTGTGGCTCAGTTCATAGCACCCTCGCCTTTGAATCAGAGGGTTGTGGGTTCATGTCCCACTCCCGGAAACCAAGAACTGTGATTGTACTCGAAAGAGTTGCAATCTGTGACTGTTGATAACTCGAAAGAGTTTCAGCACCTGAGCCCTTCAGGAGGTGGAGCAGAGCATCAGTGGTCACAGATGCTGAAGACATGGGGACCAGCCCCCCTTAAAGGTGCTGAGAGCACATTGACCATAAGACCATAAGACATAGGAGCAGAAATTAGGCCATTCGGCCCATCGAGTCTGCTCCGCCATTCAATCATGGCTGATAAGTTTCTCAACCCCATTCTCCCGCCTTCTCCCCGTAACCTTTGATCCTCTTACCAATCAAGAACCTATCTATCTCGGTCTTAAATACACTCAATGACCTGGCCTCCACAGCTTTCTGTGGCAATGACTTCCATAGATTCACCACTTTCTGGCTAAAGAAGTTTCTCCTCATCACTGTTCTAACAGGTCTTCCCTTTACTCTGAGGCTGTGCCCTCGGGTCCTAGTCTCTCCTACTAATGGAAACATCTTCCTCACGTCCACTCTATCCAGGCCTTGAGAGATTGAGAGAACTCTACAGTGCCTGCCCACTACATTCTGGCATCAATGACAAGCACCGTCGAGGTGCAGGCATCAGTAATGTTTGCAGGGAGCATGAGGCCAGACCATCACTTTAGTCTGAAGGCTGCACAGAGCACAGGGAAGAGGCCCTGGACTGAGACTTTATCTTGTGCAGAAAGGTTTCACATCTGAGTGACAAGAACACTGCTCATCAGAACAAGGAGCCATAGGCAGGCAGATATTCTTGGGAGTTTACAAGAGCTACTATTTTGACAATAGTGAACAGCATGTACAAGTGATTACCACCCATACCCAGGCTATGCAACTAATACTCCTTAATTTTCCTAACCCTGCCGCTACATCTTGTTGCTCCCCAGATATCCACAGCGGAGGCGGAGGCAGCCTGCTGACTGCGATGCCCTGTCTGTGATAACTTTGGTGAGTGTCCTCTGGAGGGTCGAAACTTGGAAGGCCCCGACCTGCTTTCGGGATCATGCTGTGTGGCAGTGGCACCCTCCTCGGCCTGTGGAGCTGGAGCTGCTGAAGTCACAGGAAGGGGGGAGTCGGGTGGGCCGGACACTCCCGGAGTCACCTGGGTGGAAGGCCCCGGGGTGTGCACCTGGCTGATCCTCCTCCCTCTGGGTGCCAGAGGGCCCCTGGCTGACTCCTTGAGGAGAAGGGGTAGCTGGAGTGGGGTCAAGCTGCCTGGCACCCTTCTTGCGTACACAATATTGGGAGCCAACTTTGGCATTCAGTCTGCGCAGCAGTGCAGGAGGGAAGTCCTGGACCAAGGTCTCCATGATGGTCACCACCCTACCAGTGTTGACCTCGGTGCATCGGCATGCTGGCGCTATCACCTGAGTCTGAAGGCAGACGGACTCCTCCATCATGCCTTGAAATCTGAGGAGTGCAGCGGACATCCCTTCCTGATGTTCCCAAGCTTGCCTTTGCAACTCCAGCAGCTGTGACATGACCGAGTCCAGAGGTTCATCATCTGACTCGGACTCAGCACCATTTTGGCCTTCAGCAGTCCTCCTAGTGCCGGACACCTGAGCACCTGCCGCCGCCCGCTGTGGATCAGAAAGTGCGATATGCTCACCAGATTGTGATCCCAGAGCTACTCTAAAGCTAAGTTCCACCAAGTTGTGTGTCTCTGCGCTGGCGGGGGAGTGTGGGTGAGCACTGTGATGGGACTTCAGGGAGGGTGCCTCCAGACTCCTCTTCAAAGGTTTCTTCAGGGCGTGATTGGAGGCCCTGGGTCATGCACTCTGTCGGCTGTTTGGCAGATGCGCCTGCGAAAGCAAGGAGAGATAATTAGTGCATGGCAGTGGCCTGTGAAAGAAGACGCATCACTCACAGCATGGTTGTCTGATGGACGTTGCACTGCTGGATCCTCACTTGGTACAGCAGCGCCGACCTCATCGTCAGCACAGGACATGATTTCGGACATTCCGCCACCGGCCTGCAACCTCTCTCTTGTTGTGTGCCAGCTTGACTTCATGGATAGAGATGGAGAAAATGTAAGCAGGGTGCCTGCCAGGCCAGATGATAAGTATGCCTGGCCTGTGTGGGTGGTGAGTGGTCTCATGGACAGGATAAGGACAATGACGATGAATGTGACAGAGCGAATGGTGATGTCCCTTGAACTAGCAGTGAGTGAGGGCCCCGTGGATGTGTGGTGGTTTTGTGAGTGTGTGAGTTGACAGTGATGAGAAGAATGACTTACCTTGGGTGGAATGGAGGAGATCATTCATCCTCTTTCGGCACTGGATGCCTGCCCTCTTCTGAGGGTGTTGGTGCTGACCACCGCTGCCACCGCCTCCCAAGCTGGACTGGTCATGTCGCTGCCCATCCTGCAGCCAGAGGTGGGGTACAGGACATCCTGGCAGGCCTCCAAAGCATCCACCAGTCACTTGAGGGACCCGTCATTGAAGCAGGGGCCTGTGGTCTTTTTACCTTTTCTGGCCATGTCTCCCAGGCAGCGGTGTTGAGCTGGCGGCGACAAACACTGTGCTGGCAGCTGCCTTTTAAACATGACAGCCGGCATGATGCAACAGC
Organism: Cetorhinus maximus; assembly: GCF_964194155.1. Classification (NCBI taxonomy): domain Eukaryota; kingdom Metazoa; phylum Chordata; class Chondrichthyes; order Lamniformes; family Cetorhinidae; genus Cetorhinus; species Cetorhinus maximus. Next base: position 97,538,538 of record NC_135893.1, read on the forward strand.
GGTGTGATGGCGAGCGGGTGAATGAGAGCCCGATTGCCATGGAAACGGCGTGTTTCCCGGGAATGCATAAGTAACGTAGCAGGTTCGGGATGAAATGGCGTGAAAACTCGCTGTTGCCGTCAGTGGGTGGAAAGCCATTTTGCCTGCCCGCTACCACACTTAGTGCAAATTTTGGAAAATTCTGTCCCTGGAGTGAGACTTGAGCCTGGAATCTTGTGATTCAGAGGCAAGTGTGTTTCGAACTGAGCCACGGCTAACATAATCAAATTCTTTTTGCTTAATTTCTGTATGGCACACCTCCAGTAAACAGCTGATTCTCAAATCATTCGATTTGAGGGAATTACTGAGTTTAATTAATCTTGCCTATTGATTCAATTGCATGATTAGTGGTCAACTAACCCTACAGGCGCATTTGCTTACAATATATAGTTTATATCTCATGATCACATTTTTATGTCCACTTAGAACATGATTTCTTTTTCATACTCTGGCTTCTCTTTTCTAATGAGAGCTATTTGATCTACATTTTTCAAGCTTGTATTCCACTTGTTAGGACCAGTTCCCTTGGCTTGCTTGCCATATCTGGATGATAAGGTCAGACATCTGAAGTCTGTTCTTCCATATCTTGTTTTTAGCCATCCTCAAGGTCCTTTCACTTATTTTTCAGCTATCCATTATTTTTGATTTAATTGGAGCTGTTGCCTTTGTTTGAAAGCACATGTATTTTAATCTGAACGAGTATTTAACCCTTTGTGGCGTAGTTCAATTTTTATAGAAACTTAGGCCCAAATCTTCTGGTCAGCCTCGAAGTTGAGCTCATTGACACTGCTTGCAAAGATTTCTGTGACCCTTTTATGATATTTTGGCCCTATTTTTCTGAAGCATCCAGTTGAAGCACTGAAGGGTCAGCGCAGCCATCGCCAGAGATCGTCGGGCACATGAAGAAATGGAAGAAGTGAGGACACACCCCCTTTCCATGGCAGTAGGTGCCCTTTTCAGGTAAGTTTTTAAAGGTCTATGTCTTTCAGTAAGAGAGTGTGGGCAAGAGACAGTGTGGGTGAGAGGAGTAGTCAGATCGGGGTGGGGGGGTGGTGGGGTAGTTGAGTGGTCGATGGGGTAGTCAGGTGGTCAGGAGTAATCGGATCAGCTGGGAGGGTTGAATGGGGGGGTTGGGGGGGGGGGGGGGGGGGGGGGGGGGATCAGTTGTGCTGCTTAGTTGAGTTATGCTGATTGATCACTGAGTTAGACCAGATATTAAACTGTGCAGCATTTCCAGGATAAGTATGCAGGTTATCCCTGCATATCTGGCTCAAATCTCCGCCCTGAGCTGAGGGTCGGAGACATTTGCAAATGTCTGTACGGTGCTGGCAAGCATCTCCCCCAACTTACATCCCGTCTCTAATAATTCAGAGACCAGAAGATTTAGACCTTAATTTTAGTGAGTGTAGTACAAGGATTGAAACATGTACATACAACATACATAACAAGGAATAAAAACAGAAAATGCCGATACTTACCTTTTATAAATAAAAGCTCATGGTGTAGGGGGTAGCATGGATAGAAGATTGGCTAGCTAACAGGAAGCAGAGAGTTGCCATAAATGGGTCTTTTTCTGGTTGGCAGAATGTGTCAAGTGGCGTGCCTCAGGGATCAGTGCTGGGGCCTCAACCTTTTACAATTTATATAAATGACTTGGATGAAGGGAGCAAAGGAATTGTTGCTAAATTTGCTGACGACACAAAGATCGGTAGGAAAGTAAATTGTGAAGAGGATGTAAAGAGGCTACAAACTGGCATAGGTAGGTTAAGTGAGTGAGCAAAGATCTGGCAAATGGAGTATAATGTAGGCAAATGTGAAATCGCTCATTTTGGCAGGAAGAATAAAAAAGCTTATTACCCAAATGGTGAGAGATTGCAGAGCTCTGAGATTCAGATGGATCTGGGTGTTCTAGTGCATGAATCACAAAAGGTTAGTATGCAGGTACAGCAAGTAATTAGGAAAGCGAATGGAATGTGATCATTTATTGCGAGGGGAATTGATTACAAAAGTAGGAAGGTTATGCGACAGTTGTACAGGGCATTGGTGAGACCACACCTGAAGTATTGTGTACAGTACTGGTCTCCTTATTTAAAGAAAGATATAAATGCGTTAGGAGCAGTTTAGAGGCTAATACCAGGAGTAGGCGGGTTGTCTTATGAGGAAAGGCCAGACAGGTTAGGCTTGTATCCACTGGAATTTAGAAGTGTAAGAGATGACTTAATTTAAACCTTTAGGATCCTGAGGGGTCTTAGCAGGGTGGATGTGGAGAGGTTGTTTCTCCTTGTGGGAGAATCTAGAACTAGGGGTCACTGTTTAAAAATAGAGGGTCACTCATTTAAGACAGAGATGAGGGGAATTTTTTTCTCTCAGAGGGTTATTAGTCTTTGGAACTCTCTTCCTCATAACATAGAGGAAGCAGAGTCTTTGAATATTTTTAAGGCAGAGCTAGATAGATTTTTGATCAACAAGGTACTGAAAGGTTATCAGGCGTAGGCAGGAACGTGGGGTTGAAGTTACTTTCAGATCAGTCATGCTCTTACTGAATAGCAGAGCAGGCTCGAGGGGCCAAGTGGCCTACTCCTGCTCCTAATTTGTATGTTCGTATGAAAAACTCAGCAGCTCTAGCAGCACCTGTTTTTATTTCAGATTTCCAGCATCTGGTATTTTGCTTTTGTACATAATGCGGAGGTAGGCCCAATCATTTCGCTGCCTTACACCACAGAGTCCACCAATCCCCTCTGACCACAAAGCAGCCTACTTGACCAACACTTCAGCTACTTAGGTTAAACAGTCACCCCTCCATAATGTGGCCGCAGTGTTTACTATCTACAGGAATCACTGTAGCCACACACACCAATGCTTTTTGAGCAGTGGTTCAAAAAGGCAGCTCACCACCTTCTCAAGGGCAACTAGGGATAGACAATAAATGCTGGCCTAGACAATGACACTCACACCCCATGAAAGAATAAATTAAAAGAACCAGCTAGGCCTGCAACCTCCATCACACAGAACGAGAATACCATCATTTCCCCAAGTTAAACTGATCACAGTTCAATGTCAAAATCCTGGAACTAATGAGAGAGCACATTCACCATGTGAACTGCAGCAGCTTAAGAAGGCCCATTACCTCTCAAAACCTAAGCAACACCTACGTTGAAAATAAATTAAAAAAAACAATGTTCTGAATCTTTTTAAACTTTGTTTCACAGCATGATTTTGAACCACCAGAAATTTCAGTCATTGAAAAAAATATAGCAAATGAAAATACTTCCTGAAAATAATTTGGGGAACTGTGGTTTGGAGCAGTGAATATTTGAGTGTTGTAAGGCAACATGTCAGGTCTCTAGCACTGAAACTCCTACAACAGCTCCACCCCAGCTGGTTACTGATACGGAGACAATTATCTGCGATTCCCCAAGTTTACATAGGAGTTTTCAATGTATTTTGAAATGCGATAGATACGAGTTTTCCATATGGCTTTCACCACGATTAATGCATGACTTTTTCGCATAGAACAATCCTATAGGCTTACAGGGAAAGGCAGAAAAACACGATTTAATTAAGTCTGGCAGTGCCTAAATTTAATTCGCCTGGGAAACCAGCACTTACTTACCTGTTAATCCACTGATGCAGTAAAGCACGTGTTTTTCTATCTGTGTTATCTCTGGCTCTGAGTATATGCAAATAAACAAAGAGCAGCGAGCAAAACGGCGACACGACAATATATAATACATATATATATATATATACACACACACCATATAAACTCCGATTATAACTGTTCAGGAAGACGATAACTATTGCTGACACTTGGAAAAGCGATATTTGTAAGTAAGGAAAGATTTTTTCTTCTTCTTCTCGTCGTGGGTTTCGGTTATATTACTATTGCAAACTTTTTTTTAAAAATATATATGCGCTGGATGTGTGGTACCTGCAGGGCGCGTTTTTTTCTCTCTCTCTCTCTCTCTCTTTCTCGCTTTATTCTATCAATGTGAAACTTCCACCGAGGGCAAGAAATAAAGTGTTTTCGATCGAGCTTCACCAGCCCTTCCTGAGCCGAGGCTCCCGCCGAGCGCTCGAGCCCAGAGGGCGGTTGGTGACTGCGCGCGAGAGGGGAGGGGGGCGTCAGGACCTATTTGAATTTTTCGAAAGCCGGGTCCATTCCTAACGATTTTTTTTTCCGCCTTTGTCCCTATAACAGAGTGGGGGGGGAGGGGCAGTGGGGGGGAAATGCCCTTGTGTAACCCAGCCCGCAATCCCTTAACCTAATTCTTCGCCCGCCACACCACACAACACCCCCTCCCCCCCGCCCCCCATCCCATCCTCTTCAATGCATCAGTGTATTTTGAGTGAAAGGTACGTATTTACAATTTAGTATGAGTACTGCATTGATATATATTCTATAACGGATTTTTATCCCCACACACACACACCAAATCAAGAGTCATAAACATTCCTAGCATTATTGAACGTTTGCAAACTTTCAATAGATTCAACAGCTCAAACGTTCAGTTAGTTGTACGCAAATTGCACGTTGGTCAGATTTTTTTGCCTGTAGGCAATTCATCTTGGTGAATGCCGTCCTGCAGCATTTTTTTGTTAATTTGGACGTGTTAGGAAAATTCATCCGCTCAACTACTTTGTTAGTTGTATTTAATAAGTGGGGTTTAGCCACTGCCTTTAATAATAGGGTTAGCTAAGTATTTTAGTGGACCAGACAACATTGCAGATTTCTAGAAACGTTAACTGTATCTCTCTCAGCAGATGCTGTCAGACCTGCTGACTTTTTTTGCAGGTATTTTTGTTTTTGTTCTAGATTTCCAGCATCCGCAGTATTTTGCTTTTATATTATTGCAGATTTCTATGCTGACTGGAGAGATGGTGGTTGGGGCCCCAAATCTCTGTTTTTTTGTTTTTAAACTGCTCAGGAACACGCAAGTGACATTCTCTTGTGTACATACACTGGTTGAGGAAGGGGAACTGATTTCAAGGTGAGCCGTTCTACGTAAGTGTTTCTCTTGTACAGAATTGTGGAGCTCCTTGGAACAGAAAGTACTCCTAGGTTTATCTTTTTACCTCCCCCACATGTGATAGAACTAGAAGTGATAGATAATCACCCTACATGTGACAACAAAAAAAGCAACACAACTGCAGATGCTGAAAATCGGAAATAAAAACAATGCTGGAAACACCAGGTCAAGCAGGATTGGGAGAGGGAGAAGCAGAGTTGAGTTTGATAAATGTTATTGAAGAAAAGAGCTTTAGAAGTCATAAGTATCCAGCATCAAGTTGAAATGTTTTACTAAATTAATTTTAAGCTGGTAATTGAAATAGTGCTGTTTTAAGGGGGTTTTTAGAGGGCATATGTTCAAGATCCATGCGCCTTTTTAAGAATAAGGTTGGCTGGATTGAAAGTTGGTCTAGCAGCCTGAAACAAAGAAATGGAACTACACCAGTAACTGAGTCTCTACAGTTCACAATCATAAAAATAAGGAAGAGAAAATATACTTTTTAGGAGCCAAAGATTAAGCAACCCACTTGCAGACAAAAACTTGCAAATGTTTCAATAATTGCAAATCATGTTTCTCGCTGCACTTTAGCGTTGATTAATATACACTCGAACAGAAAATAAAGACCCATACAGTAAAGGATTTTTCTTAAATCATTTCCATCTTAAGTCCGATCCCACTGAAGTCATTCTGAAGTTCCCTCTGAAGTTCCCACTGCACTATCTTGAGCATTTGACTGCAAGTTCGAGAAAACTGATTGTGTTTGGGCCAAAGTGCATCATTCTGGTCCAATTCTTCAAAAGGATAGTGATGCTATCCTAGAAAAACAAAACATAACCACCTCACCATTTGAGGTCTTGTCTGTAGTATCAAATTACTTTGATCCTCTAGTTGCTGTCCTGCTATTTGGGGTTACAAGTTTCTCTCATGGGTCTTCATGTGACTGAACATGCCGATTCTCAATCCACAGATCTTTTGAGCACATGGCCCAGGATGTCCCATGAGATAGGGTGCAGGATTAGCTTTCAATGAGCTGTTGCTGTTGACAAGCTGTTGCTAATGAGTGATAGTGAGCTCTTCTCAGTCAGGGCTTGTAATATTGTTTGAAGATAAAATTGAACACCCACGTGATTAACAAATAATCATGCCACAAGATTTCATGCTTTTAAACAAAAAACAACTTTATATATTAAATACAAAAGCGCACACTTGGGGTATATAAATCCAGTTCCTCTAATTCCACTTGAGTTTCATTATATATATTTCAAGATCTTGAGGGCTTGCTTACTTCGGAACCAATGCAAAGATATGCCACAGCCCTCTGGAATTCACTTCAATTTCTCAATTTTCCAGCTACTCTTCTGGGTAGAAGATTTATTCCATTAGCTTTTGGTTAAGCCACTGCCAACTTTTTTAAAGACCTCACAAAGGGACTTCTCAGCTCATGCTTAAATCTCGCTGCATTTGTGATCCATGATTTTTATTTTTAATTCAGCAACACCTTGTTCCCCATGGCCTCTATGCCCCTCGTTTTGGCTTTGGATGGACACGGTTCCTGGCGGACTTTCTCTTGTGCCTTCTTGTAGCTCCAAGCGAGGCAAATATTCCAGCCTCTTCCCTCATGAGCTGTCTCCAAACAGAACTGTTAAGTTTTCACCTGCATTCTCTGTGCTGATGGTTAGTATTTTCTCTGCTCTGCTTAAGGTGCTGGCCTGGCTAACATTTCTCTTTTGCTCCCTTGACTCATTAAGCCTGTCTACTCCCAAAGCAAACTGCTGACTGCTTGCTTCTGTGAGCAGGAAAAAAGATTAAACCAAAAGAACCTTCCTAACCACCTCAGCCCATCTACATGGCAATGTGGCATACTTGAGATTGAGATGTTACAAACAGAAAGATAAACTGACTTTGTTACCTCAAAACCAAACCTTTGTCTTAAGGTCTGCATAAATATTTCACCCCTCTAACCAATAGGACAATGCAGCTTGGATACAGTCTACAGCTAAACAAGTCCACCTGCCATTTTATAGCATGCTCCCATCTAACCTGACCTTGAGGTCACCCTTTGAACTGCAGTCACCCCAAGTCTCAGTTCCTCAACCAAGCGTTTCCACTTATCTACATTTAACACTTTTTTTTCCCTAAAACTAAGTTATACCTCTGAAGCTCTCCTTGAAGCTCAGCTGCATTGACACTGTTGTCAATATCTGATTCCATAATTCATGTGTTTTATTTTCCTTGTCTTCCCCTGGATCGCTTGCCATTTGCAAAGAGGAAACAACCTGGTAGCTGAGATGTTTTTGCCATCCAGTGCCAAGTCCATTGAAGTTGATTTTAGGTGGGGTGGGGGGTGTCTAATGTGGAAGTTACAGGAATTCGGTAACTAGGCTGGCAGATAACCTTTTGTGAGCAGGATTGAGGGTTTATTGCCTACCTGGTGCCAGGGTGAGGGCATAGATAATAGTTAAAACTCAAAGAAAGGGAAAGGAGTAGAATAATTGTCATTGGCATCTATCCAATAATTTGCCCAGATCTGCCCTGTCTGTGAAGCAGGGCAAATCCAATGTGGCCAATTACTGCCCATCAGTCCCCCACCACTCAATCATCAGGAAAGTGATGGAAGGCATCATTGACATGCTGTCAGGTTATACTTACACAGCAATAACCTGCTCAGTTTGGGTTCTGCCAGAGTAACTCTGCTTCTGACCTCATTACAGCCTTGGTGCAAGCATGCTCAGAAGAGCTGAATCCCAGAGGTGGGATGAGTGACTGCCCTTGACATCAAGGCAGCATTTGACAGTGTGGCATCAAGGAGCTCAAGAAAAATTGGAGTTCAGGGGGATACTTTCTTCAGATTGGAATCATACCTAGCACAATTGGTTGTTGGTCAGACATCTGTTCCAGGGCATTGCTGCAGGAGCTCTTGGGCATTGTTCTAGGCCCAATGACCTTCCTTCCATAAAATTGGAAGTGGGGATGTTTGCTGACTGCCCATTGTTCAGTACCATTCGCAGCTCTTCATACTGAAGCAGTCTATGCTAATATGCAGTAAGACCTGGACAACATTGGGTTGATGTATTGTGTGAAATGTTACTTGCCAATTAATTGCCAGGCAATGACCATCCCCAGCAAAACTATTGCCCCCTTGACATTCAGCTGAATCTCCCACTATTAGTATCCTAGGGTTACCATTGCCCAGAAACTGAACTGAGCCAGCCATATAAATACCATGGCTACAAGAGCAAAGGCTGAAAATTCCTGAGGTAAGTAACTTGTTTCCTGACTTCCCAAAGCCTGTCCATCTACAATGCTTAGCAACATTGTGGGTGTCCCTGCACCAGCTGAACTGCAGCAATTGAAAGTGGCAGTGAGCCACCTTCTTGAACAGCTGAGGATGGGCAAATGTTGCTGAGTGGTACTGAGGTCTGTGGGCACCGCTTGCCCCCAGTCATGGGCACAATAGTAGCAGTTCCCCTTGGGCTGTAGCGTACGTGGGGGTGATGGTGCAGAGGCAACAAAAAGCAAGCTACTTATAGAGGAGATAAGGGTCCTCCCCAGGATTCCAGGAGCATTGCTTTGTACCTCCTCTTAAGGTAGTGTTGTGTGGGTGGCAGTCAATTCAGAAATACTGCTCCCAGAACTCCTTCCTGCTTGGAGAAGCAAGAACTGTAGTACACCTGTAAAGTCACTGCCCCACTGATAAGTTATGTTAATAACTTAATCTATCAACGTTTCCTGAGTTACTTCACTAAACTGTCTCCTGTTGCTTGAATAACCAAAGCCTCAAATGAACAAAATTGGAATTCAAATTCAAAAGAACTTACAGGACACAGTACCTAGTGGCTGCTAAGTGATGTTGGGATGCTTCCAGGTAGGAATAGCTGACATATCAACAGCTGCCACTTTGCATCAAAGGAGGTAAATGACTTTCATTCATTCATAGGTTGTAGGTGTCACTGGCTGGGCCAGTGTTTATTGCCCATCCCTAATTCACCATGCAGGTGGTGAGCTGCAGTCCAAGTGGTGTAGGTACACCCATGGTGCTGTTGGAAGAGTTCCAGGATTCAGGACTTTCACATGGTGACAGTGAAGGGACAGCAATATAGTTCCAACTCAGGATAGTGAGTGGCATGGAGGGGAACTTCCATGTAGTGGTGTTCCCATATGTCTGCTGCCCGTGTCCTTCTGGATGGTAGGGTTTGGAAGGTGCTATTTAAGTAGCCTTGGTGAGTTCCTGCAGTTTCTTGTGGGTGGTGTACACTGCTGACACTCAGTAGTGGAAGGAGTGAATGTTTGGAGTGGGCTGCTTTGTCCTGGATGATGTCAAGCTGCTTGTGTTGGAGCTGCACACATCCATTCCACACATTCCATCACAATCCTGACTTGAGCCTTGTAGATGGACAGGCTTTGGGGTCAGGAGGTGTTACTTGCAGGATTCATAGCCTCTGACCTGCTCTTGTAGCCACTGCATATATATAGCTAGTGCAGTTCCTTTTCTGGTCAATGGTAACACCCAGGATGTTGATGAGGATTTGGTGATGATGCCACCGAATGTCAAGGGAAGGTGGTTAGATTCTGAGATGGTCATTGTGTGGCGTGAATGTTACTTGCCATTTGTCAGCACAAGCCTGGATATTGTCCAGGCCTTGCTGCATTTGCACATGCTTCCATATCTGAATCACAGCAAATGGTGTTGAACATTGTGCAATTTCACTGAGCATCCCCACTTCTGACCTGATGATCAAAGGTCATTTAAGCAGTTGTGGACTGAGGAGCTCCTGCAGTGATATCTTGGAACTGAGATGATTGACCTCCCAACAACCAGAAACATCTTTGTGCTAGGTAATACTCCACATACCTAGCACAGTTTTTCCCCCTGATTCCTATTGATTCCTTGATGCCACACAGCCAAATGATGCCTTGATGTCAAGGGCAGCCACTCTTCTCACCTCCTGGAGTTTGGCTCTTTTGACCATATTTGAACCAAGGCTGTAATGAGGTCAAGAGCCGAGTGACCCTGGAAGAACCCAATCTGAGTATCAGTGAGCATATTTTTGGCTAAGCAAGTGCCACTTGATAGCACTGATGACCCCTTTATCACTTTACTGATGATCAAGTATACTGGGGTGATAAATAGAATAAATACAACCTGACCAATTTATGAGCAGGGCATAACCTGGGCAATTTTCCACCTGGTTTGGGGGAATGGTAGATTTGGTGATATGCCATGTTGAGGTTACAGATTGTGGCTGAGTACAATGCTGCTGATGGCCCACTGCCTCATGGCTGCCTAGTCTTGAGTTGCTAGACCTGTTTGCAATCTATTTCGCATGTGGCGCTACCACCATGCCAATTTGAAGATCACCAGGGTGAAAATGGTCCTTTGTCTCTAAGGACTGTCTGGTGGTCACTCCTACCAATACTGTCATGGACAGATGCATCAGCAGCAGGCAGGTTGGTGAGGATGAGGTAAAGTATGGATTTTTTTCCTTGTTGTTTCCCTCACCTGCCACAGACTCAGTCTAGCAGCTATTGGTCCTTTAGGACTCAGCCAGCTCACTCTATGGTGGCGCTACTAGTCCACACTTGATGATGGACATAAGTCCCCTACCTGGAGGACATTGTGCCCTTGCCACCCTCAGAGCTTCAAGTGGTATTCAGCATGGAATACTGATTCATCAGAGGGGAGGGAGTGGTGTACATGGGCAAGGAAACCTCCTGATGCCATGAGACTTAATGGGTCCAGAGTTGCTGTTGAGAATTCCCTCCTGACTGTATAGCACTGCCACCACTTCTGCTGGGCCTGTCTTGCCAGAGGGAAATGCCATGAAAATGGATTTGAGCTAAGGGGAAATGGTTGAAAGATGCATGTGGCTTTTGCCAGGCTAGTGAGGTTCTCCATGATATAGGGTACCTTTGATAGCTTGCACATGCTGTACAATATTCCTTCATCTACTACAAAAAAAGTTACCACTCATTGTGCCTTTGGTCTGACCTCACCCAACACATTATGCTAGTGATCCATTATCTGTGCAGAATGAGTGCATCATAACTGCTGCAAAGTCCACCAGAATCACAGTGCAGAAGAGGCCCTTCGGCCCATTGAGTCTGCACCAACATGTGAGAAACAGCTGACCTACCTACCTAATCTCATTTACCAGCATTTGGCCCATAGCCTTGAAGGACCAAGTGCTCATCCAGGTACTTTTTTAAAGGATATGAGGCAACCAGCCTCCACCACCCTCCCAGGCAGCGCATTCCAGACCGTCACCACCCTCTGGGTGAAAAAGTTTTTCCTCACATCCCCCCTGAACCTCCTGCCCCTCACCTTGAATTTATGTCCCCTTGTGACTGACCCTTCAACTAAGGGGAACAGCTGCTCCCCATCCACCCTGTCCATGCCCCTCATAATCTTGTACACCTCAACCAGGTCGCCCCTCAATCTTCTCTGCTCCAACGAAAACAATCCAAGTCTATCCAACCTCTCAAGTGTCCCATATGTTTTTTTCACCACCCCACTAACATGCCCCTCTGCCTTCAGAGATCTATGGACACACATGCCAAGGTCCCTTTGTTTCTCAGAACTTCCTCGTGTCATGCCGTTCATTGAATACTTCCTTGTCACCACTCTAATTTTTCCACCAACTGTCAAACCAGAAGTTGGTTGCTGGGTGAGCGCTGTACACCTAGTTCATGACTCCTCTTTATGCCTGCCAGCCACATGTGGTTGGGTTACAAAATTAGAGGCATGCTGCCACAAATCATTTGAGCAGAAAATTGGGGTGCTGGAGCAACACTTTTGACTGTTGACCATTCCAGGGGAGCCATCCAGTACTTGGTGGAGCACATGTCTTGATTTCTGTGGCGAAGTGCATTATCACATCATTGTCCACAACCTGCATCATGAGGGCACAGCACCAGGTATGTCCAACCGTCTTGAGGAATGGAGGAAATAGCACATCCACTCTGGGCAGGCTGTCTGAGCACTTCCCATTTAACTCCTGTTCTCACGAATACAACTGCCAATCAACATTGTCCAAGAACCTGGCCACTGACCAGTTAGGGATTATCACTGCATCCTTTTGACACCAATCCTGAAATAAGTCACTGGAAAACCCAACAGAACATCTAATACACTCCAACACAACTAATCACCCATGTGCATTGCCTTGGTATCTGTCTTGTGCTACCCCAGTGGCTAGTGGAAGGCTACTGACTCTGGCGGAGACTGCAGGACAACCTCAAGCAGCTGTGGACTAGAATGCCTGGCTTAAGACTACCACCTTGGCATGGGCAGATAGCAAGGCCAGTAGCAGAGTGACAGTGGTGGGACTATGAATGATAGCAGCTTTTATGGGAGCCCAAACTTGCTCAGAATGCTGAGGCACCACCTCTGGAGTCAAAAGTAATTTATTGGACTAAGACCCTGAGAAGCACCTTTTTTGAACCCAGGTATCCAGTGATTGAAGCAGATTGATTTATCAAGTTGAAGTTCCAGGCAGACTACTTAGCTGCTACCACAAGACTTTTATGTAGTCATCTTATTGGGGCATTAGCACCAACTGGATCTGATCATCATGACATGGTGTTCTGAACAGCATTCTCAACACAGCTACTGCAACTGATGATCACTTTTTTTATTCATTCATGGGATGTGGGCTTGGTGGCTGGGCTGGCATTTATTGCCCATCCCTAGTTGCCCTTGAGAAGGTGGTGAAGATGAAGCTGCTGCCTTGAACCGCTGCAGTCCATACGGTGTGGGTATACCTGCAGTGCTGTTAGTGCACCAGGATCAGGATGCAACCCTTAATTTTTAAATACAAGAACTACATTTCTGTTTGTACCAACATCTGCCATATCTGCCTAAACAGGTAAACCAACAGTTTCATGATTTCAGTTGGACAGGTGCCCTCTGGCGGTCCCATGCAGCACAGAAGCAAAATGGAGCAGGTAGACCCTGTCTACAATACTGTATCATCAACATATGGAAAACAAGAGGAAGAATGCTGGCTAGTTTGAGGCTACCATCACTAATGGAACCTGTCATAGCAGTCTGCTCTAAGGGGTCTGAGCAAGAGAACTGTGCACTTGAGAGCCTCAAAGTCCTAACAGCCTGCTTGGCAGTGTGCCAATGATTGCTGATTACAACAGCAAAGAAAGCTGCTTCATTGAAAACAAGGGCAGGGAGTTGTCATCAACTACAAATAAAGCATCTTGGGTTGTATTCTTGGAGAACGCTGGCTCTAGATGACACAAACTGCCTGTCTGTTATGGCAGAGCTGGATATTGAACCTACAGTGGAAGAGCTGAAAGCTATTGAAACACTTGCCATGGAAACTCTAGCTGCTGATGCTATACTATCTGAACTTAGCACAAGAAACCAGCATGCTCAAAACATCTGCATAAACTTCTCAATGCATGAAGCAAAGATTGTGACCTGTACAAGAACCAGGGCAACCACAGCCATTGGAATAATGGAAGCATCGTCCTGCTGAGCATTGGTACGGGCAAAAGTAGTGTTTGCCCTAGTCAGACTGAAAATCCTGGCTAAATGCATCCATCCCTAATACCAGTGTGATTTAAGGACTGGAAGAAACCATGAATGTGATCTTCAGTCCAGCAGCTGTAAGAGAAATACTTTGAACAAAGGCCACTATATATTGTCTTTGATCTCACTGAGGCATTTGACCATGAGCAGCTAGAGAAAATTTGCCTGCCACTGAAGCTGCACAATGTGATCCATGACAACATGATGGGCAAGGTCAGCTTGACAGGGAAATGTCAGAACCCATGGGATCACAGGGTTGTGTTCTGGCACCAATAACCTTTGCTGTCATATCTTCAGGCCCTCCCGATGCTGTTTGCTTGCATATTAGAACTGATGGCACATTTCTTTGTCTTGGATCTCGGGCAAATAAGGTGGAACAGCTTTCCAAGTCCTCAGACAGTTGATCTGATGTTTTATTTCCATACTGAAGAACACCAAATGAAAAGACTCATGCCTGTAAGTTTAATTTGCATCATATCCTGTCCTGGTCTAAGATAATACCGTCTATCAGCATTGTGGAGCTTAGATATGTGAAGCTAACCACCTCCATTTGGATTCTGAAATCAATGCTAACTACAGAGGAGTATTGTCGAAATTGGGAGTGGTCAGAGTGGCCAAGCAACAGCCTAACAGTCATATGTTTCTGCCAATGCCCAACTCCTATTGCTAACCCCAGGCATGTCCTATCCCACCAACAGGACTGATCCACGAGAAATGGCATAGTTGAGTTTCTTGGGGTGTGGGCGTCACTGGCAAGGCCAGCATTTGTTGTCCGTCCCTAATTGCCCTTGAACAGTGGCTTGCTAGGCCACTTCAGAGAGCATTAAGTCAACCACATTGACCTATGACTTCAGACTCAGCAGACCAGGTAAGGATGGCAGATTTTCTTCCTAAAATCACTGTCATTAAAAGCCCATCTGGTTCAATGATATCGTCAATGGCTTCATGGTCACCATTACTGAGACTACATCTTAATTCCAAATTTATAATACAAGAAGAGCAGGGGTAGACCATTCAGCCCATGGAGCCTGTGCCACCATTCAATAAGGCCATGGCTAATCTTGGACTTCGCTTTCTAGCCCTCTTTTCCCCACCCCTCTTCCAATCTACAACCCACGGGTGGAGAATTCCAGAAATCTCAACCCTCGGTGAAGAAATTTCTCATCTGTTCTAAATTGGTTCCTTTATCCTGATTTGTGTCCTAGATTCCCCAGTCAGGGGGAACTATCTTTTTTGTCTACCCTTTTCAGATGAGATCACCACCTCATTCTCCTAAACTCCAGAGAATCTAGGCCTAGTTTATGCAACCTCATCCCAGCAATCCATCTAGTGAACCTTTTTGCTGTACCATCGCCAATGCAAGTATGATGTGTATTAATTCCACCAGCTAATAGTCCAGTGACATTAGTACATCACTATCTCCCCAGTGGCCCTGGGAATCTACAATTGACTCCAAATGCCATGTGGTCTCATGGCACCAGGCCATAAAACACTGACGTCAAAACCTCCCATCCAATTATCAGCCCTCCTTTCCTTCATTTGAATTAATATTTCTGGATCCTGGATACCACTTGGAAGAAGTACTAGGGTAGCAAAGGCATAAAAGTACTCCTGGATTGAAAATTTTAAATGTCCAGCCCCAAGAGTGGTCTAATAGCACCGCTACTGACAGCTGGCCAAGTCCTGAAGGATATGGCTGTCAGACTAGACTTCTCACCACTTGCCATAATTATACCCCAAGGCCATTAGAGGGAGGGGGTATTGTGAGTAAATGTTTGTGCTTATCTACCTGCCACAGATACATCTATTCATGACCATATTGGTAAGTGACCACAGCACAGACACTAGAGGCAAAGTCCCATACTAACATCAAAGCCATGTGTAGCACCCAAAAACAAGGGTTCCTGCCAAGCTCCATGATTTGTTTTCAGGTGACTGAGCAGGCCAATCCTAGAGCTACATGGCTTTGGGCATAGTTGCCCTGAGGAAAGGGGTTTCAAGTTGAGGTTCTACTCTGATGCTTCTGTCACTGCTTGGCAGCAGAGTTAAACAGTCGGTTTCCAACTGGCTTGTTGGATGAGGTCTATCACATGGTATGATTTGTGGCAAGTTCCTTCATGCACTAATGTCAATTTGTTCCTTTTTTTTTCAATGAGGCCTTCCGATCCAGTGTCATCGTTGGGATAAGAGGATCTCCTTCAGAAGCTAGTTTGTATTTGGCATGCAGATGTTGTGTCCAAGCCAATGGAGCTGATTTCATGTGATCGTGGTTGAAATACTGGAGTTGGGTTGCCTGTCTTCCTGCTTGACTGAGTATCCTGGTGGAGACGCTGAAAATCCTCCACTTGGAGGTGCCTTCGGTAGGTGACCCAATTTTGCCATGTAGAAGTGGGGTGGTGATTATAATTGCAATGTAGGCAAAGTCAGGGGATCTTTCTGAAGACCTGGCTGTGTCAGTCAAGATATGGGAAGTGATTGAACACTTCCCAAGGTTTCCCCATCAATAACGGTAGCTGGAGGTGTAGTTGCTTATCCAAGGGAGGCTGGGTGGAGGATTTTAGTCTTTGGTGAGACCCATCCCTCTTATGCATACAAAGAGGTTGAGGGTGGCCTGAATGTCACTTGCATTGTGTGCCACGACTATCGTCATCTCTACAATAAGTTGTGGAGATGTTGGAGGGTCACCTATTTTTTGGTCTGGCTTTCAGCTGGCAAGAGGTTGAAAAGCTGCTTACCCCCTGTCAAGTCAACTTGATACTGCCCATTGTGGAATTTGGTCACAGGAGTTCTGTGACCAGTCTAAAGTTGAAGAGTTGTTGCAATCATAATCTTGGCACTCATCCAGATACAAAAAGGTGCTGTCTTTGATTTGCTGTCCGCAAAGCGCAGTTGCTGTTGTTGACATGCAGTCTTTACAAAGGGCTTAGCAGTTGGAGGCTTTGCATTTGGAGTCTAAGACCTTTGACCAATTTTTTTTTCAGATGTTGAGCCCTTTTTGCATTGTTCCAGATACTTTTTCCATGTCCCATGGTTCCCCTGGATGGCTGGAAACTATATTGGATCTCTAGAAGGTGCTTTTCCTAATGGGTAGGAGACACTCCAGGAGAATTCATGTGAATCTTCCCCACAATGGATAGAAGCAATATGTCTCTAGTTTCCACGTTGCCATCAAAGATAAAAGTGAAACATCGTGGAATTGTGCTGGTACCTCTTCCCAGATATTTTAAGTTCCAAGTTTGAACGAGAGTTCATAATCACCACCTTTTATAGATCTCTGCAGGAATGTTGTTTGGACCACGTGCCTTGTTTTTGGATAGCCTTTTGTATCTTGAGTGGCAGCATACCACAAATTGTATCCCAAATTGCTGAGAGATTGGATGATTTTTTATTTGCCTGATGGGTGATTTTTTTTTTATTTGCCTGATACTGTTGACTCCTAATCTGTTCCTGGCATGCTCTTTCCAATGCTCAGAGGGCTGCACTGTCTGAGTATTGCTGTCTTTCCCTTCTGAGTGGAGATGGACTTTTTTTGTCTTTAACTAGAAGCTGCACATGTGCCAATCTTTCTAGTGTTGAATTCATTTTGGCCCCTTCTTCACACCACTTGTGTATCATTCTCCCCACCTTAGTATTCAAATCCAAAGTCTTCAAGTTTCTGCTGTGGTGTAGGGTGATTTTTGCCATGTAATGAAGGCTTGGTGTTTCTGAGGAGAGCCAGTTTTACCTGTGAAATTCAAACCCTATGATCTGAGTGCGGTCACTGATCCAATCCATCCATTCACACTAACACCATGTTGTATGGCAGCTACCACTCATCTAAGAGATTTTGCACAGATTTGCAGCTCATAATTCTGCTGTTGCCTGGCATATCTCTCATTTCTAGAATTATTGTAACGCAAGGCAGGGGACAAACTCAAGAGTGCAGGAAGGCATGCAAGGAGCAGAACTAGTCATCACTAAAGGTGCCAACATCATGAAGCAACAACTTGAGACTATTTGCATACATACAGTGGAAGCAATGTGATGGAACTAAATCCCACAATCAGTTGGTCAGATCAGCCATGAATCATGATGCCTCTGCCTCTTCCCATAGGCTTTGGACAATTTTTTTGATTCATGCGCACACTGGATGCAACCAAAGCTATGGGTCCTAACAGCATCCCTGCTGTAGTACTGAAGATTTGGCTCTAGAACTAGCTGTGCTTCTAACAAAGCTGTTCTAGTGTAGCCATAACACTGACTTCTAATCAATTGGCCAAATGTGGCTTTACTACAAAAAAAAAAATTACCATGCTCTTGAGCAGTAGTTTGATGGAAGGTTTTGGCAAATTGCATTTAGTCATCAAAAAATCTGCTGTTGGATTCTGCCAGGCCCACTTGGCTTCATACTTCAGTACAACCATGTGATATGTGGTTTCAAAGCTTGTGTTTAAGACTACCCTAATTGAAAAGGGAAACTTGGGGCAAACAGATGGGAGACTGAAACCCTACAAAAGGACAGCTCAGATTCCAGTGGTGCTGTACAGGCAGGTTGGAGACTAGATCCAAAAGTGGAGAATAGGCAAATACATAGTTATGGCTGTTTCTGTTATTTCAAGATGACTATGTGCAGAACCTCAATCATGTGTGCATTTTTGAAGTGCCCATGGAACTCTCCTGTATGCTGGGGATCAGGCTAAATCCTGGAAGAGGATTTGAAATTCTCAGTTCTGAAGGATGTTGTTGCTGAGATTGACAGTGGACTCCATCTTGCTTGTAACTGACATTTTAACATGTAACACTGCAATTTGCCTGATTTTAACCTGTGTTGATACTGGGTTTTAAGAATTTGTACTTGTGTTGATTTTGTTTGACTCTTCCATAGTTTCTTAAATTGGAATCTTGTGACCCTGACTTGGATTTCAGTTACTGGTCTGAGAACATAACATACAACATGGAGATGTGCAGTGTGACTGTCTTAACATCAGGGTAGCTTTAGACTGGTGTGGTATCATGACTCAGCAAAATTTGAAGGAAATGAAACCAAACATGCTAGAAATAGATCAAGTAGCATCTGGAGTAAGTAAACATGTTGGGTCGCGATGACCTTTCGTCAGGACAAAACTGAAGGCACAGGGGCTCTGTCTCAAACAGTCTGGAGTTATATCTAACACAGGGAGGTCAATTATCTCCGGCACAGGACATTGCAGCAAGAGTTCCTTGGGCTACACTGAGGCCCAACCATCTTCAGGTCAGAAGTGTGTATGTTCATGTACTGTATTTGGTCCCATTTGCAACTCATTGGTTAATGAAGCAGTCCATGCTCACGTTACATTGCCAGACACATTGTGTGGGGTGAATAACATCTCCTCTCCAACAAAGTCTAACCACTACCTCTAGATTCAATATCATTAGCCCCAGGATGGTGGGATAATCAATGATCCAAAACACAATGGACATACCCAGCCCTGGTGGCAAGTAACTCCAACCCTTTCCACTATGAGACATAAGTCAGGAGTGTGTTGGTTGGTTGCCTAGATGGGTGAACCTCTAACAGCACTCAACTTGACACCATCCAGGACAAAGTGGCCTACTTGATTTATAGATGAGGTGGCACCCTTTTTTAAGCATTCACTCCCTCCACCACTGCTGCACTGTGTACCATTTACAAGATACACTACTGCAGCTCTCAGCCCTTTCCAAACCTGTGGTCTCAACTGTCCGGAAGAACAAGCGAACACCACCTCTATCACACACCATAATGGCTTGGAAATGCATAGCTGTTCCCTTCTTGAGTCCAAACCCTGGAGCTCTCCATGTAACAGCACTGGGTTGTAGTAACATCACAGATTGCAGTGATCCATGAAGGTGACTCTCCAGTTAGCCAATAAATGCTGATTATTGCCAATGACACCCCCCCCCCCCCCCCCCCCCCCATCCCAATAGAGATCCAGGTGCAAAGTTCATTTAAAATGCCATGAACAAAGACAGCAAATCAAAGACTAATGGAATGCTAGTCTTTTATATCTAGAAGACGGGAATGCAGGGGTAGAAATTATCCTTCAGCTATACAAAAGCACTGGTTAGACCACACACTTACTGTGAGCAGGTCTGGGTGGTATAGATTGAAGAAAATACTGGCCTTGGGAGTGCAGTGTAGATTTACTGGAATGTTACCTGAGCTTAAATGTGAAGAGTTTTCAGGGAATTTCGGTTTATGGGTGATTTTTTTTTTCCTCTTTTGTAAGATATATTTGAGCAATAAACGGTGTACAACCTCATTCAGGCACTCACTGGTCTGTGCCCCTGTGCATGATGCTGCTCTAGCTGGCCCAGGGAGCAGAGCAATAAAATTCTTATTTACAGCACAGAGGCCACTTGGCCCACTTGTCTGCACTGGCTGAAAAACAAGCTACTAAGCCTAATCTCTTTCCAGCATTTGGTCTGTAGCCCTGCAGGTTATGGCACTTAAGGTGCATATCCAGACATCTTTTTAAATGAGTTGAGGGTTTCTGCCTCTACCTCTACCTCTACTACCCTTTTCAGTCAGTTCCAGATCCTATAATTCTCTGGCTGAAAGATTCACCCCCTTCCCCAATCTCCCCATTACCCTTTCTACCAATCACTTTAATTCTGTGCCTCTTAGTCGCTGACCTTTCTGCAAAAGTAAATAGGCCCTTCCCATCCATTGTGTATCTAGGCCCCATAATTTTGTATATCTCTATCAAATCTCCCCTCTGCTGCCTCAAAGTGAACAATCCCAGCCTAGCCAATCTTTTGGCATGGCTGCAACCTTCCTGTCTGGCAGCAACCATGTAAATCTCCCCTGTACCCTCTAATGCAATTACATCCTTTCTTTAATGAGGTGACCAGAACTGCAAACAATATTCAAGTTGTGGCCTAACAGTCCCAACATAACCTCCCTGCTCTCGTTCTGTGCCTCACCTAATAAATGAAAGGATTCCATATGCTCTATAAGCCAGCTTATCGACCTCTCCTGCTACCTTCAGGGATCTGTGGGCACTTCCAAGGTCCCCTGCTTCCTCTACACCTCTCAGTATCCTCCCACTTATTGTGTAATTGTTTGACTTCCCCAAATGCATCATCTCTCAACTGGGCTGAATCCCATTTCTGCTTTCCTGACCAGTCCATTTGATACCTTCCTGCAGCCTACAGATATCCTCCTCTAAGCATTCAAGCAAAGGGACACAATTGTGAAATGTGACCCAAATACTGTAGAGAATTTTGGAACAAGGTTGACAAAGATGGGCTCCATCCTAAAGGTTCAAGCAATAAGAAGTGTGGCATACTCATCTGAGCTCGGATCTTTCTTGGGCTTAGTGAATTACTTAATTCATACTAAATTTGACAACCTTACTGCATCTATTGAATGAACTCCTTGTGGATTTGGACAAGGGCATCTGTCAAGACATTTCCAGTTGTGTAAATAATTTGTACCATCTGCCATGTGTCCAAAAAAATTAAGCTAGCATGTGATGCCTCTCCACACAGATGCTGTGACCTCGTTCGAATAATGGGAGAGATCCAATTCCATTTGCCTCTTGCACCATCAGTGCCATTGAGCAAAATTTTATGCCCAGAATGTGAAGCATTTGTCTTTGATTTTTGGGGTAAGATTTCATAAGCAACTATGGCCAAAATAAATACTTCTCGGTTTCAATCACTAAACTGGCAGCTAATTTTTTTTTTAATCCAGTCTCCAGTACACACTTTAGCTGCAGTCCAAATGCAGTGATGGGCCTGATTTTGTTTCTGTACTGAATGTTGTAATAAGCAATCAGGAGATCATTGTAATATGAAGCCTGAATTACCATCTCCATCAGAGGTGGCAGCAAACAGGGAAGATGTATTTTTCTTTTCTATTTTAATTAATAGCTGTTTAAGAGCACCTGCAAGTTGTTCTACTAGTTATGTTGGCAAGGGTGTGCAATTGTGTAGCAAATGGGTGGCTGACATAATATTGAATTTAGAAATCTGCTTTTATTATGTAAGAATGGAGTTGGTGGTTTGTAGGGGGCCAGAGTTGTAATTTCTGAAAGGTACAGACCACTATACTATAGCAACACTTGGCTAGGGAGAGGCTATCTTTGGCCAGGTTTAGATAAGGATAAGACACATGAAACAAGTACAGTAAGTTCTCACTTAAGTTGTGGTTGCATTCCTGAAAATTGTGACTTCTAAGTGAATCATCTGATTCCTATGAGAGCCCATGTTAAAGCTGGAGTTCGTTTTTCTAGGTGAGAAATGTGTACAAGTTGAAATATTGCAGCATTCAGCATTCCTAGCTGAAATAACTTGAAAAATAAATAGCATCAAAATGCTGTATACATTCAATTTGGATAGCCAGTTTTTTCCATTTACAGGATGGGGGCGTCACTAGCTAGGCCAGCATTTATTGCCAGTCCACAATTGACTTCAGTGGTGGTGAGCTGCTGCCTTGAACTGCTGCAGTCCCTGTGCTGTAGATAAACTTGCAGTGCTGCTGGGGAGGGAGTTCCAGGATTTTGACCCAGAACCAGTGATCTATTTCCAAGTAGGGATGGTGTAACTTGGAGGGGAACTTCCAGGTGATGGTGTTGTGTCTGCTGCCCTTGTCCTTCTAGATGGTAGCAGTCATGGGTTTGGAAGGTGCTGTCTAAGGAACCTTGAGTTTCTGCAGTGCATATTTTAGATGGCACACTGCTGCCATGCGCAGTGGTCGTAGAGGGAGGGATTTTGTTTGTGGAAGGGGTGTCAATCAAGCAGGTTGCTTTGTCCTGGATGGTGTTGAGTTTGAGTATTGGAGCTGCACCATCCAGGCAAGTGGGGAGTATTCCACCACACTCGTGCCTTGTAAATGGTGGACAGGCTTTGGAGTAGAGAGCAGAATTACACTCTGCAGAATTCCCTGTCTCTGACCTGCTCTTGCAGCCACAGTAGTTATGGCTAGTCCAGTTCTTTTTCTGGCCATTGGTAACCCCCAGGATGATAGTGGGGGAATTCAGCAATGCTAATGTCAAGGGGTAATGGTTAGATTCTCTTGTTGGAGATGGTC
Organism: Cetorhinus maximus; assembly: GCF_964194155.1. Lineage (NCBI taxonomy): Eukaryota > Metazoa > Chordata > Chondrichthyes > Lamniformes > Cetorhinidae > Cetorhinus > Cetorhinus maximus. The sequence continues at coordinate 97,561,165 of NC_135893.1, forward strand.
ATTGCCTGGTACTTGAGCAGTCCCTCAGGTTTGGGGATGGCTTTCTTTTACTCCAGCTTGATAGTTCTGAAATGGCTCATAAATCAAAAAATCAGACTTGGTGGCTCCTCTGCTTTGCTGACTGCAAATGGCACACTCTGGATTTAAAATGGCTTCTGCCTCACCTGCAGACTTGAACAAAGGCCAGACTTAGAGCTACAAAATTAAGCAGACAATTGCAGAGTCGGCCTCCTGTAGGTACAGCCTGTTTTTTTAACCGAACAAGGCCTGAGATGAAGAAATTTTCTACCTGTGTACAGTAGTAAATACCTCTGGCTTCTGTGCCCCATCCACAGACACCTGAAGTTCTGAACTGAAATGGGCCTGTTACAGGGAAAAGTAGCCCAGGCTCAACTTTGCTTGCAAAAAAACTCTGCTTTGAATATTCTTCAGAATTTTGCCTCCAGGTTTTGAAATCTAAAGTTCCCTTGAATGCAAACCTCTTCAACTGCAGCAATCCGGCCATGGGATCTGACACCAAGTGAACATAAAATGAGCATGTGCATTGAAGGTGTCTTCAGCAATGAGTGCCACATCAATAACAACATCATGAGACACAACAAAGTAAAAACTGAAATTGTGGCAACTTGGTGAAACAGGCCCCAAAAAGAAACTGAGCTGGTGAATTAAAGCAAGTCCTGTCAAGCAGTAGAGCCCTTATCAGTACCTTCTGGAAATTTGTAGGTGGCAGAAGCTGCATGTACACTTTTTTTTTCCCCCAGAACTCTGAAGGACCAAAACTATTGGTGGAGGCGATTGGTGTAGTGGTAATGTTGCTGAACTATTAATCCAGAGACCCAGGGTAATGATCTGGGGACCCAGGTTCAAATCCCACCATGGCAGATGGTGGAATTTGAATTCAATAAAAATCTGGAATTAAAAGTGCAATGATGACCATGAAACCATTGTCTATTTGTTGTAAAAACCCTAGTTCATGTCCTTACCTGGTATGGCCTACATATGACTCCAGACCCACAGCAATGTGGTTGACTCTTAAATGCCTTCTGAAATGGCCTAGCAAGCCACTCAGTTGTAACAAACTGCTACAAAGACACAAAAGGAATGAAACTGGACGGACCACCCGGCATCAACCTAGGCACTGGAAGTGACAACAGCAATCACAGCCCTGTCAACCCTACAAATTCCTCCTCACTGACATCTGGGGGCTAGTGCTAAAATTGTGAGCTGACTAGTCGAGCAACAGCCTGGCAGTCATCCTCACTGAATCATACCTTAGAAAATGTCCCAGACTCGTCCATCACCATCCCTGGGCAGACAGAACCAGCAGAGGGTGGCAGCACAGTAGTATACAGTCGGGAGGGAGTTGTCCTGGGGGCCCTCCACATCAACTCCGGACCCCATGAAGCCTCATGGCATCAGCTCAAAATGGGCAAGGAAACCTCTTGCTGATTACCACGTACCATCCTCCCTCAGCTGATAAATCAGTGCTCCTCCATGTTGAACATCACTTGGAGGAAGCATAAGGGTGGCAAGGGTGCAGTATGTTCTCTGGATGGGGTACTTGTCCATCACCAAGAGTGGCTCGGTAGCACCACTGGCCAAGTCCAAAGTCCGTAGCTGCTAGACTGGGTCAGTGGCAGGTGGTGAGGGAACCTCATCCTCACCAACCTGCCTGCCACTTTTTCCTTGACAGTATAGGTAGGAGTGACAACTGCACATTGCGCTGATAAATCAGTGCTCCTCCATGTTGAACATCACTTGGAGGAAGCATAAGGGTGGCAAGGGTGCAGTATGTTCTCTGGATGGGGTACTTGTCCATCACCAAGAGTGGCTCGGTAGCACCACTGGCCAAGTCCAAAGTCCGTAGCTGCTAGACTGGGTCAGTGGCAGGTGGTGAGGGAACCTCATCCTCACCAACCTGCCTGCCACTTTTTCCTTGACAGTATAGGTAGGAGTGACAACTGCACATTGCTTGTGGAGACGAAGCCCTGCCTTCACATTGAGGATGCACTCCATCGTGTTGTGTGGCACGACCACCATGCTAAATGGGATAGCTTTTGAACAGATCTAGCAACTCAAGACTGGGCATCCATGAGGTGCTGTGGACTATCATCAGCAGAATTGTACTCTGACAATTTGTAACCTCACAGCCTGGCATATTCCCCACCTCCACTCTACCATTACCATCAAGCCAGGGGATCAACCCTGGCTCAATGTGCAGGAGGGCATGCCAGGATCAGCACCAGGCATGCCTGAAAATGAGGTGTCAATCTGGTGAAGGTATAACATGACTACTTGCATGCCAAACAGCGTGATCGAGCTAAGCGATCCCGCAAACAACGGAATAGACCTAAGCTCTGCAGTCCTGCCACATCCAGTCGTGAGTGGTGGTGGATAATGAAACAACTCACTGGAGGAGGCGGCTCCACAAATATCCCCATCCTCATTGATGGGGGAGCCCAGCACATCAGTGCAAAAGATGAGGCTGAAGCATTTGCTACAACCTTCAGCCAGAAGTGCTGAGTGGATGATCCATCTCGGCCTCTGCTGGAGGTCCCCAGCATCACAGATGCCAGTCTTCAGCCAATTCGATTCACTCCATGTGATATCAAGAAATGGCTGAAGGCACTGGATATTGCTAAGGCTATGGGCCCTGACAACATTCCGGCAATAATACATTCAGCCATTCTGTCAAGTCTAGAGGATGGGCGAGCAGGAACTCTCAATGTACGTTTTGGGTAATGTATGATATAATGTTAAGGATACACAAAACAGCCCGTCTTGGCTCAGAACTTGCAGGACAGCCAGAGGGACATCTACAGAGGCTAAATTTAATCAACATTAGTCTGCAAGAAACCAAGTAGTATGAATCTGTTGTATAATAGTTATTATACTATTGGTGTCTGAGTAAACTTACATTTGGACACTGAGCTTGGGCCTGAATCACAAGGAATTATTCAACTTCATTTAAAAGATTTCCAGACATTCTGTCCCTGACTGGGTCTTGAGAAACAAAAGTTATAAAACCAAACATGGTTCTGACGGGAGGCACAAATTGCAACTTAAGTAAATTTGTGTACCACTTTTTGTTAAAGAGGAGATGTTTGCAGTGAAATAAGTTAGTGGACAGGGTCTCGGTCACCAGAAGGTAGAAGTGTCATGGCAGTATTTCAAAAAATATGTGGGCACGAAGCTGACCATGCAGATCATTAGTGTCTGAGGTGGACAGTCTTGGAAGCTGTTGGAATGACACAAGGTTAGGCAAGGAACAATATGATTGGAAGCTGTGATTTTATGCTGTTATAAATGCAGAAACTAACCAAATTAAAAGAATTGGACAAAAGGGACTGACAGGAGGTGAACCAGGAGTAGGTTAAGAAGCAGTTGGAGGAAAGGTAGCATTATGTGTTTGTCTGGATCACTTAATCACAGATTTGAGATTGGATCAGGATGCAGTGAGGTAAAGCCGGGAGCAAACATTGGAACTACCCTCCGAGCTAACCAACTATTCTTTAAGATTTTAAAATCTATACAATTCCAGTGCCTTTTTTTTTTCTTGGTGCCCTCCTGAGGCTGACAGCAACTAGTTCTCCTGGTCTGGCCTTGTTGACACTCTCTTCTGGGAATTCTGACTAGCTATCCTGTCTTCTGGGAGACCTAAGCAGCTAACCTCTCCTCCACAAAGGCTTCAATATTTCCTTTAAATGTGTTCCCTCCCTTTTGATCTTTATTGTCTCAACTGTCTCTTCAGAAATACTTTCTTCCCAGAATTCATGAAACTTGTTTCTTTACTCTAGCTCTTAAAAACAAAGTTGCCCTATCTTACCTTTTTTTATTTGGACCTTTTTTACAACATGCATATATCCCCCTTTGAACTAAAACAACTCCATTCAAAACTACTACTGTTATTGCTTTATGTAAAATTGATTGAAACTCCTCTTGGTTCATGCGCATATAAAAACCACTTCTTTCTGTTGGTTTTATACTCTTGCAGTCCTCTAGCTTTTACTCCAGTTACCATATTTACAGCACCATCTTCCAGTACACATGACAGTTATTACCAGAAGAACAATATTACAATTTTCTTGTTTTTGACCAAAGGAATGAAACCAGACGGACCACCTGGCATCGACCTAGGCACTGGAAATGACAATGGCAAACCCAGCCCTGTCGACCCTGAAAAGTCGTCCTTACTAACATCTGGGGGCCTGTGCCAAAATTGGGGAGCTGCCTCAGACTATGCAAGCAACATCCTGACAATCATACTCACAGATAATGTCCTAGACACCACCATCACCATCCCTGGGCATGTCGCATCCCACCAGCAGGACACACCCAGCAGAGGTGGCAGCACTGTGGTATACAGTCAGGAGGGAGTTGCCTTGGGAATCCTGAACACTGAACCAACAAGGGAAAAACGTATCACCTCCTCACCAACCTGCCTGCTGCAGGTGCATCTGTCCATGACAGGTAACAGTTGGAGTGATCATCATACAGTCCTTGTGGAGACAAAATCCCATCTCTACATTGAGGATAACCTGCTGTGTGGCACTATCACTCTGCAAGGCGGGATAGATTTTAACAGAACTAGCAACTCAAACTAGGCAACCACGAGATGCTGTGGGCCATTAGTGGCAGAATTGTACTCCACAACCAGCATATCCCCCGTTCTACCATTACCAAGAAGCCAGGGGATCAACCCTGGTTTGATGAAGGGTGCAGGAGGGCATGCCAGAAGCAGCAGCAGGCATACCTAAAAATGAGGCGTCAACCTAGTGAAACTACAACACAGGACTACTTGTATGCCAAACAACATAAGCAACAAGTGATAGAGCTAAGCAATCCCACAACCAGCAGATCAGATCTAAGCTCTGCAGTCCTGTCACATTGTCATGAATGGTGGTCAATTATACAACTCGCTAGAGGAGGAGGCTCCATAAATATCCCCATCCTCAATGATGGAGGAGCCCAGCACAGCAGGGCAAAAGATGAGGCTGAAGCATTCACAACAATCTTCAGCCAGAAGTGCCAAGTGGATGATCCATCTCGGCCACCAGAGATCCCCAGCATCACAGATGTCAGTCTTCAGCCAATTTGATTCACTCTGATATCCAGAAATGTCTAATGGCGCAGAATACTGCAAAGGCTATGGGCCCTGGCAATATTACTGAAGACTTGTGCTCCAGAACTTGCCGCACCCCTAGCCAAGCTGTTCCTGTACAGCTATGGCACTGGCATTTGCCCAGTCATGGGAACAATTGCCTAGGTACGCCCTGTACACAAGAAGCAGGACAAATCTAACCCAGCCACACTGCCCCATCAATCATCAGTAAAGTAATGGAAGGGGTCATCAACAGTACTATTGAGCAGCACTTGCTTAGCAATAACCTGCTCAGTTTGGGTTCTGCCAGGATCACTCAGTTCCAGACCTCCATTACAGCCTTGGTTCAAACATGGACCAAAGAGCTGGGCTCCTGAGGTGTGGTGAGAGTGACATCAAGGCTGCATTTGATAGATGTGGCATCAAGGAGCCCTAGCAAAATGAGTAGATGGAAATAGAGGGGAAAACACTCTGCTCATTGGAGTCCTACCTAGCACAAAGGAAAGTGGTTGTAGGTCAGTCATCTCCTGCAGTGAAGTCCTGGAGTTCCTCCAGGGTAGTGTCCTACACCCAACCATCTTCAGCTGCTTCATCAATGACCTTCCTTCTATCATAAGGTTAGGTTAACGAACAATGTTCATCATTTGCAGCGACTCATACTGGAGCAGTCCATGTCCAAATGCAGCAAGACCTGGACAATAGCCACACTTGGGCTGACAAGCAGCAAGTAACATTTGTGCCAGGCAATGACCATCAACAACAGAATCTAACCATTGCCCCTTCATGTTCAATGGCATTACCATCACAATCCCCCACTATCAACATCCTGGGGGTTACCATGACCAAAAACTGAACTGAACTAGCCATATAAATACTGTGGCTACAAGAGCAGGTCAGAGGCTAGGAATCCTGTGGTGAGTAACTCACCACCTGACTCCATAGCCTGTCCATCATCTACAAAGCACAGGTCACAAGTGTGATGGGATACTCTCCTCTTGCCTGGATGTGCCTAGCTTCAGCAACACAAATTTGACACCAGCAGCCAGCTTGATTGGCACCCCATCCATAAACATTCACTCCCTCCTCCACCACCAATGAACAATGGCAGCAGTGTGTGCCTTCCACAAGATGCACTGCAGGAACTTGCCAAGGCTCCTTAGGCAGCACCTTCCAAACCCACAACTTCCACCATCTAGAAGGGCAGCAGACACATGGGAACACCACCGCCTGGACATTCCCTCCAAGCCACACACCATCCTGACTTGGAAATATATTGCCATTCCTTCACTGTCACTGGGTCAAAATCCAGTGCCTTAACAGCACTGTGGGTGTACCTACACCACATGGACTGCAGTGGTTCAAGATGGCAGCTCACACCACCTTCAAGGGCAATTGGGAATGGGCAATAAATACTGGCCTAGCCAGCAACACCTTCAATTTGTGTTGGCCATCACTGTCATTGTTACTCCAATATGAATACATAGTGTGCATCGGTGGTTGGAAAGTCAATTGCTGGTTCATCAGGCCCTACCTACTTAGAGACCCATGAGGTATGCAAATCTATTACATAACTAGTAGAATTTGTAAACTTGCACAATTTGTAAGTTTGTAGACTGAAGGTGATCAGAAATGAACATTATTGGCCTCTGTAGATGTTGACCCTTATAAGGATATTTGAAATTAGAATTCAATGTATATATGTAACAATACCATTGGAATAATTAAAATTTTCACACTTAATGTAATTTATTTACAAGTCTGCATAAATGTGTAACATATTTATAATGAAGTCAAAATGATCCCAATGTGTGGTCAGATATTTAATTTGCAGTACTTGTGCTTTGTAAAACATGTGTAAAAATGTGTTTCAATTCTTTCCTGCCACATGTTTTGCCTTCCAAAGGCAAACACCTATGCATCACTGTTAGTCAAAACAATTCCCTTGGGGTAAGCAACTTATTTTACTGCACAATCATTCTTGTTTATACACGTCGACATATATTTAAAATACAATATGTATTGGGATCCTTATTTGGTATCTCTTTTGGCATGCTCTGATCTGCTTTAAGTATATCCATTTTTATTATTTACATTCGATTTATCCTTACAAGCTGTAATCTTGGATATATTTTTCTTCCATATATGGACATAATAGGTTTTGCTGTGCAATAGCTGTCTTCCCTTCACCCATGCTCTGGGGAAAATCTGGTTTTGAACAAATAATGTTTCCTTAGTAACCGAAATGTTGCAAAGAAACTGGAGACTTGGCCAATTAGCATGTTGCAATTAAACCAATGATTTATTTCAAGCTTTGAGAGCATATCACATTTTCCTTGGTATTGTGATATCACAATGTGCTGCATTACCTTAATCTAATATCAAAAGCAAACCTTGCAAGATAAAGCATTGGGCACAATAATTTGGCAGACACACCTAACAAAATAGGTATCTACAATATCATATTTTATTCAGTTAAAGCCATACATTGGCTAAATATTTTCAATAAATTTGTTTATCTCTTGTTAACAGTCATGATATTTTACTTTTCAGTTTAAAATTTATTGTATTTCAAATTTAAGCTGTAGTGTGTTTAGCTTAAAATGCATTTGTTTTCATAGTTAAAATTAAGTGATTACTGAATAGGAAGGTGCTGATATAATGTCAGAATAAAATATGCCCTATGACTGGAGAATGAACACAATTAATAAACAAATTAGGTTTTCCACTACATTATCTTCTAACTATGAAAGAGGCCCTATAAATGGGATCAGTTGATGAATAAAAGACTACCTTTGAGAACAATAGCATCAAATTGAGTGGAAAGGGGAGGGGGAATGTTTGGAATTTGAACTAGTTTCTCATTTGAAAATTATTTTTCTTCAACCCTCTTCCATTTGGAAATGAGTGACCATTAAAGAAATGGCTATTGATTGTTGCATTTGCTAAACAGGTGCATATTGCACTGGGTGGGTGGACACTTGCATGTGATGGTGTTCCCCTGGTATTCCCCTTTCCTTCTAGGCGGCAGTAGCTGTGAGTTTAGAAAGTGCTACCGAAGGACCCTTGGCGAGTTACTGCAGTGCATCTTGTACACGCTACTGCCACTGTGCACCGGTGATGGCGATAGTGGATGTTGTTGATGTATGGGTTGCTGATCAAGCAAAGTGCTTTTTCTTGGATGGTGCTGAGCTGCTTGATTATTGTTACAGCTGCATTCAGGCAAGTAGAAAGTATTCCATCACATGCCTGACCTGTGCCTTGTAGAGTTGGTGGACAAACTTTGGGATATCAGGGAGGCGTGCTACTTGCCCCACAATTCCAGCCAGTGATCGGTACTTGTAACCATGGTATTTATCTGGTTCAGTAGTAAGCCCCCAGGATGTTAATTTGGGATTCAGTGATGGTCATGTCACTGAATGTCGTCAAGGGGAGATGGTTAGATATTCTTATTGGAGATGGTCAGTGCCTGGCACTTGTGTAGCATGAATATTACTTTACATTGATCGGCCCAGGCCTGAATTTTATCCAAGTCTTGCTGCATGTGGGCATGGACTGCTTCCATATCTGAGGAGTTGTGAATGTACTGAACACTGGGTCATCAGCAAGCGTCCCCATTTTTGACCTTGTGTTGGAGGGAAGATTGTTGAAGCAGCTGAAGATGGTTGGGCATAGAACATCCCTGCAGGAGTTCCTCAGGGTGAAGTCCTAGGATTGCAATGAATGGCCTCAAATAACAGCAACCTAGGCCTAGTGTCCTAGGGCCTCAAACAACAGCAACCTAGGCCTAGTGTCCTAGGCCCAACCATCTTCAGCTGCTTCATCAATTACCTTCCTTCCATCACCTGTAACTAGTGGAGTGCCACCAGGATCAGTGCTGGGGCCACAATTATTTACAATATATATTAATGACTTGGATGAACAACGAAAAGTACAGCACAGGACCAGGCCCTTCGGCCCTCCAAGCCTGCGCTGATCATATAACCCATCAACTAAAACATTTTGCACTTCCGGGGTCCGTATCCCTCTATTCCCTTCCTATTCATGTATTTGTCAAGCTGCCTCTTAAACACCACTATCGTACCTGCTTCCACCACCTCCTCTGGCAGCAAATTCCAGACACTCACCACCCCCTGCGTAAAAAAACTTGCCCCGCACATCTCCTCTATAGTTTTCTCCTCTCACCTTAAATCTATGTCCCCTAGTAATTGACTCTTCCACCCTGGGGAAAAAGCTTCTGACTATCTACTCTGTCCATGCCACTCATAATTTTGTAAACTTCTATCAAGTTGCCCCTCAATCTCCGTCGCTCTAGTGAGAACAATCCGAGTTTCTCCAACCTCTCCTCATGGCTAATAACCTGCAGACCAGGCAGCATCCTGGTAAACCTCCTCTGCACCCCTCCAACATCTCTATATCCTTCTGGTAATGTGGCGACCAGAATTGCACGCAATATTCCAAGTGTGGCCTAACCAAGGTTCTATACAACCGCAGCATGACTTCCCAGCTTTTATACTCAATTCCCTTGCCAAAGAAGGCAAGCATGCCATATGCCTTCCTGACCATCTTATCCACCTGCATTGCCACTTTCAGTGACCTGTGGGCCTGTACACCCAGATCCCTCTGCCCGTCAATGCACTTAAGGGTTCTGCCATTTACTGTATAATTCCTGCCTGTATTAGACCTTCCAAAATGCATTACCTTGCATTTGTCCGGATTAAACTCCATCTGCCATTTCTCCGCCCAAGTCTCCAACCGATCTATATCCCGTTGTATCCTTTGACAATCCTCTTCACTATATGCAACTCCTCCAACCTTAGTGTCGTCTGCAAACTTACTAATTAGCCCAGTTACATTTTCCTCCAAATCATTTATGTATACTACAAACAGCAAAGGTCCCAGCACTGATCCCTGCGGAACTCCACTAGTCACAGCTCTCCATTCAGAAAAGCACCCTTCTACTGCTACCCTCTGTCTTCTATGACCAAGCCAATTGTGTATCCATCTTGCCAGCTCACCTCTGATCCTGTGCGACTTTACCTTCTGTACCAGTCTGCCATGAGGGACCTTGTCAAAGGCCTTACTGAAATCCATGTATATAACATCCACTGCCCTTTCATCGATCATCTTTGTCACTTCCTCGAAACTCGATCAACTTAGTGAGACATGACCTCCCCTTCACAAAACCATGCTGCCTCTCACTAATATGCCTATTTGCTTCCAAATGGTAGTAAATCCTGTCACGAAGAATCTTCTCCAATAATTTCCCTACCACTGACGGATGAGGAATGAATGTACAATTGTCAAGTTTGCAGATGACACACATAGGTGGGAAGGCAAGTGGCAAGGATAACAGTCTAAGGGGGATGTAGACAGGTTAAGTGAGTGGGCAAAAACATGGCAGATGGAATATAATGTGGGAAAATGTGAGGTTATGCACTTTGGCAGGAATAATAGAGGAGCTGAATATTATATAATGGAGAGACTGAAGCAAGCTGCAGCACAGAGGGATTTGGGGGTCCATGTGCATGAATCACAAAAGCAAGTTCTGGTAATAGGTAAGGCAAATGGAACGCTGGCCTTTATTTCAAAAGGATGGAGTATAAAAATAGGGAAGTCTTGTTAAAACTATACAAGGCACTAGTTAGAATACACACCTAGAATACTGAGAGCAGCTTTAGTCCCCTTATCAAAGGAAAGATATACTGGCACTGGAGGCAGTCTAGAGAAGATTCACTCGATTGATCCTGGGGTATGGAAGGATTTTCTTATGAGGAGAGGTTGAATAGGTTGGGCCTGTACTCGTTGGATTTGAGAAGAATGATATTGAAACAAGATTCTTAGGGGGCTTGACAGGGTAGATGCTGAGAAGTTGTTTCCCCTTGTGGGAGAGTCCAGGACCATAATCTCGTAAGGGGGTGCCCATTTAAAACTTGAGGAGGAATTTCTTCTGAGGGTAGTCGATCTGTGGAATTCTTTACCGCAGAGGGCTGTAGAAGCTGGGCCATTAAGTATATTCAAGGCTGAGATAGACGGATTTTTAATCAGTAAGGGAATCGAGGGTTATGGGGAAAAGGCAGGAAAGTGGAGTTGAGGATTATCAGATCAGCCATGATCTCATTGAATGGCAGATCAGATTCTAGGGGCCAAATGGCCTACTTCTGCTCCTATGCCTTATGGTCTTAAGGACAGAAGTGGGAATGTTTGCTGATTGCACAAATGTTCTGCACTATTTGAGATTCCTCAGATACTGAAGCAGTGCATGTCCAAATGCAGCAAGACCTGGACAATATCCAGGCTTGGGGTGGCAAGTGACATTCATGCCATACAAGTGCCAGGCAATGACCATCCCCAACAAGAGAATCCAACCATTGCTCCTTGATGTTCAGTGGCATTACCATCATAGAATCCCCTGCTACCAACATCCTGAAGGTTACCATTGACCAGAAGCTGAGCTGGACTAGCCATATAAATACTGTGGCTACAAGAGCAGGACAGAGGCTAGGAATCCTACAGCAAGTAACTCACCTGACTCCCCCAAAGCCTATCCACCATCTACAAGGCACAAGTCAGGGGTGTGATGGAATACTCCCCACTTGTCTAGATGAGTGCAACCCCCACAACCTTCTTTAAGCTTAACACCATCCAGGGCAAAGCAGCCTGCTTGAATTGGCACCATATCCACAAACATTCACTGCTTCCACCACTGACGCATAGTGCCATAGCATCTACAGGATGCACTGCAGGAATTCACCAAGGCTCCTTAGACAGCACTTTCCAAACCTATGACCACGACCATCTAGAAGGACAAGGGCAGCAGATAGATGGCAACACCACTACCTGGAAGTTCCCCTCCAAGGCAGTCACCATCCTGACTTGGAAATATATTGCCGTTCTTTTCATCACTGTGTCAAAATCCTGGAACTCCCTTCCTAACATGGACTGCAGTGGTTCAAGAAGGCAGCTCACCACCACTTGGAGGGCAACTAGGGGTGGGCAATAAATACTAGCCCAGCCAGTGAAGCCCACATCCCATGAAAATCTTCCTTTTGTGCTGGATATGACTCCAACCAGTGGAGAGTTTCCTCCAATTTCCATTGACTTCAATTTTGTTAGGGTTCCTTGATGGCTGACTCAGTCACATGCTGCCTTGATGTTACTCTCGCTTCATCTCTGGAGTTCAACCCTTTCATCCATGTAATGAGATCTGAAATGAAGTTGCCCTGGTAGAACCCAAACTGCGTATCATTGAGCAGATTGTTGTGGAAGTGCTGATTCACAGTCCTGTCAATGACACATTTCATCACTTTACTGCATCAGTCTAATCAATTGGCTGGATGAGATTGTTCTGCTTTTTATTGATGGGACATAACTTGGGCAGTTTTGAACATCGCTAGGTAAATGCCATGTTGTAGATGTATTGTAACAGATTGGCTAAGGGCACGTCTGGTTCTGGAGTACCAAGTTTTCAATCCTACAGCTGGAATGTTGTCAGGACTCGCAACCTTTCAGCTGTTTCTTAACCACTTCATTTCCGGTTTGTTTTTTTTTTGTGGGTCCCATTGATACTACAGGATTGCAGCATTGGTGTTCTGGAAGACAAATCGGCAAGACCCATTTTCCTCGGAAATTAAGCTATGTTCCAGTAACTTTTTGCACGTTTCCACATGGGGAAAAAAAAATTCTTTCGAGTTATCAACAGTCACAGATTGCAACTCGTTCGAGTACAATCACAGTTCTTGGTTTCCGGGAGTGGGAATGAACCCACAACCCTCTGATTCAAAGGCGAGGGTGCTATGAACTGAGCCACAGCTGACACCTCCCTTCCACATGGGAAATGTGCACATTGATTAGATTTACCTAAATATATGCAGGTGTATTCCATTGTGTAAATGATAAAGAAATATGCCATGTGATTTCAAGCTGTCATTAATCCAGTAGTACTACTGTGGTGTTACCTTTTTAATAACCATGTGCTGTGACTGAAGATTCAATTATTATTGCCAGGTTTGAGGGGGTGGGATGTCCTCACTCATGTCTGCAGTTTATTCTAACTCTTGCCCTTTTTTTGCTTTATCATTAACTGTGCCACCAGCCTTTTAGGTCTTGAATTCTGGAATTCCTTCCTTAGATCTCCTTTTCCCTCCCTCCCTCGAGGTCCTAGAGGAATCTTCCAGATTTTTTTCACTAATTGGTCTGGGTTTTTAATTGCCTCTTCCAGGTTGTTATATCACTCCAAGTAGGTAGGACGTGTCTATTTTGATGTGCTAATACTAACCTATTCTTGGTTAGCCATGTCTTTGATTCCTGCAATATTATCATTACCCTTCCATTTCATTTTTGAACACTTTCTGCCATTCTTGTGTATATACCCCAGCCTCCACATTCATTTCTTCTCGCCTCCCAATTTAATTTCCTTCAGTTTTACACTGAAATGCAGGTGCTTGAGCAAAAGGAGCTACCATATAAAGGTTCTTTTTGATTTACAATTCAAACCAGGTGAAAGCCAAATCTTGTTGCAATAGATGATTAGCCAAAAATAATTAAACTCTATTTTGGTTTAATTGATAGCTGTTAGGAAATAAGAATAAGGCCTCAAGTATGCTATATAAACCTATTGTACTGTAATTACTTAAAATATAGATTCAGGGAAGGGGACAATCGCATCCTGGATTTACATCATTGGGAAATGAGACTAGGGACTTATCGCAAGATTCTCCAACCGTGCCACTGAACGGGGTGGGGGGTAATCCCAGCCTTAGTTTTCTGCATAATATGAAACAAGTGAAACTAAAACTTGGCTAGAATAATTCTAACTAAGGATAGACCTTTTTGTTTCAAATGTAAATTTATATGGCACATGTCCACAATATTGAAGTCACCAAGGCTTTTGCTCAACAAATCAAATCAGCCATTTTAAAGATGTTATGAAGAGTGCCTTGCCTTATGTCAACGTAAAATGGTTCAGGCATTGAAAAGGACTCTGCCAACATTCCTGCCACTGTTGGGGAAAGGTTGCCATTGAATACTGATGGATGGGTGCGCTCCTAGTTCCCTGCATTATGTTTCAGTTGACATTGAAAAGTCACCCTCGAGCAAGCCGGTGAAGCCTTGGTGTCAGGGTTAAGAAAGTGCCTGCGCCTGAGATGAGAGCTCAGGGTGCAGTCGAGTGGCTGAAAAGATTGTGCCTGGCTTGACAAAGGGAGGAGCAGAACTCTGAAGACCAAGGGACGGCTTCCTCCACACGCAGAGGATGAACCCCACAGTTGTTGTATGTAGGTGGATTGCTGGACCCAGGGTCTACAGACAGTGCATGTACTACCTGCAGATGAGTAAGAACCAGTGTTGCCTGTGCATGTCAAGGGAACTGGTGTCTCATGCCAGCTTCAGGCTTTGGCACCATAGGGACTCTTGAATGCATCCACTGCTGTTGGCAGTTGCCACTGCACTCAATTTCTACAGCAGTGGCTCCTTCCAGGGCTCTACTGGGGACCTTTTGCGGGATTTCAGAAGCCTCCACTTACAGATGTATCCAGGAGGTCATGGGCTGACTTTTTACCAAGGCACACGCCTTTCAATTTCAACAGGGATCAGGCAAGCCAGGAAGCAATCCTGGGATTTGTTCAGATTTCCGGATATCCATTGGTACAGGGTGCCATCAGGCTGCACCCACATGGCTCTTGAATTTCCCTGGCAACGAGTAGCCCTAGTATGGGAACCACAAAAGCTCCCACTTAACGTTAGCTAGTCCGCGACCAAAACAACAGATCATGCACATTTGTGCAAGATACCCCAGAAGCGTCCATGACTTTTACATCCTTAGCAGATCTCCGATCCCTGACATCTTCCAGGGATCCAAACAGGATGCTCTAGGGCTACCCACAAAGGACGTGGCTAATGACGCCTCTGCAGCAGCCTCGAACTCCTGGTGAGAGAAGGTACGACAAGGCTCGTGCTTCAACCCAAAACTTGGTCAAGCACACTTTTTGGTATCCTGAAAATGAGGTTCCGGTGCCTCGACAGATCTGGTGGAGCCACTCCAATACATTCCCCAAAGGCTGTTACAGATCAGTGGCTTGTGTGCCACACAAACTGGTGATTTGAAGTGGTGAGGACCTGGATGATGAGTTGCAAGAGCTGCATGTCTCCTCTGAGAAGGAAGTCTGGGGATGAGGGTGGTGAAGTCCTGGAAGGCGAGGGTGCAGGCGAGAAGTAGAAATGCGATGGAGTTTATCTAGCTCCATCCCCTTTTTTTTAAAACAGCATAGGTGGTCAGGGATAGGCAGGAGCTAAGAGTGACAAAGATATCATGCTCACGAGACAAAGGAAGTGTTAACAGTGGTTAAAAACTAAAGGTGCTGATAACATATTCTGCTCTTACCTTTTATGCTAATAGCAATACAAGGGTCAGTGCTCTGAGGACACAGCAAAGAAACTAGTGACAGATGGCCCTGTTTTGGGGGGGGGTGTAATTTTTAAAAATAAGTGAACCAAAATAAGTAAATTAAACAAACCAATTAGCGTAAAAGATGGAGAGAGTTTATGGGCTGAAGTTGTTGACCTCCATGTAAGTCCAGAAGGCTGTAAAGTGCCTAATCAGAACATGACAAGCTGTTCCTCTAGTGAAGCACAATGCAAACTGGAATATTGCAGCAGGCCAAGGATGGACATGTGAACATGAGATCAAGATGGTGTGTTGCAATGGAAAGCGACCAGAAGGTCTGGGTCATGCTTGCAAACTGATTGAAGGTATTCCACAGCCATCACGCAGTCTACATTTAGTCTCTCCCAATGCTTCACCTGGAAAGGAGTGTTTAGGGCATTCGACAGTGAGAAGAGGGAAGAGGTAAAGGGGCAGGTGTTGCACCTTCTGTGATTGCATGGGAAGTGCGGTGGGGAGGGCATGAGTTACGGGCGATGGAGCGGACCAGAATGTCATGAAGGGAATGGTTCCTAAGAAATGCTGATGGGGAATGAGGGGAAGATACACTTGGTGGCATCATGTTGGAGTTGGCAGAAATGGCGGAGGGTGATCTTTTTTGAATACGGAGGCTGGTGGGGTGAATAGTGAGGACGAGGGGGACCCTATCATGGTCCTGGGAGGGAGGAAGAGGAGGGGTGAGGGCAGACATATGGGAAAGGGTCAGACATGGAGGGGTCAAACCACAGTGGGGTCAAAGCCCTTGGTAAAGGAAGACATGTCAGAAGTGCAGTTTTGGAAGGTGGCATTATCTGAACAGATGCAACGGAGGTAGAGAAACAGAATGGGGTGGGGCCTTTACATGAAGCAGGGTGTGACGAGCTGTAGTAGAGGTAGCTATGGGAGTCGGTGGGCTTGTAATAAATATTGGTGGACAGTCTATTCACCAGAAATAGAGACCGGTCAAGGAAGGGAAGGAAAGCGTCAGAGATGGACTGTGAAGCTGAGAGAGGGGTGGAAGTTGGAAGCAAAATTGATTTAAATTTTTCCAGGTCCAAATGAGAGCATGAAGCAGCACTAGTGTGATCACCGATGTACCAAAAAGTGAGGCCCAGAGTAGGACAGGAACAAAATGTTCCACATACCTCCAAAGGCATAACTGGGACCCATGCAGGTACCCATAGCCACACCTTTTTTATTTGGAGGAAGTGAGACAAGTAAAGGAGAAATTGTTCAGTGAGAACAAGTTCAGCCAGTCGGAACATCTTCGCTCAGTCCGCAAGTATGACCTAGACCTTCTGGTTGCTTGTCATTTCAGCTCACCATCTTGCTGTCATGCTCATGTCTGTCCTTGGCCTCCTGCAATGATCCAATGAAGCCCGGACTTAACATTGAGATCAACAACTTCAACTTCAGACCATGAACTCTCTCTCCTCCATCTTTACCCCTTTTTTTAAATCCAATTGTTTTTTAAATCCTTTTTCCCCACACCCCCACCCCATATGTCACTGGTTTCTATGTAGTGCTTTCAGAGTGCTGACTCTTGTTCAGCTATTAACACATTCTGCTCGTACCTTTTTTATGCCACTATCAGCACCTTCTTTAGCCTTTGTCACTCTGTTAACATTCCCTTTTTGTCTTGTGTCCATGACATCTTTGTCATTCTCTCTCCTTAGCTTCCACCTATCCCTGACCATCTGTCTAGCTCCATCCCCTCAACAGTATAAAATCCATTGCATTTCTATTTTAGCTCTGAAGAGTCGTCATATGGACTCGATGTTGGCTCCCGCTCCCGCTCTCATCCAAGATGCTGCCAAACCTGCAGAGATTTTCCAGCATTTTGTTTTTATTTGAGGTTTCACATATGATTGACGCAAATACTGCTCAACATAACAAGGAGCCGTAAACAAGGGGACACTCCTGGGAGTGTATTTACAATGGTCAACATTTGAGTATGTGATCAACACCCATGCCCACATTGTGCAACTAAGGTTTTTTTTTCTTGACCTTTCTATAACGCTACGTCTTGGTGCTCCCCTGACATTCCCGGTGGAGGTGGCCTGCTGACTGCTATGCCCTGTTGTCTGCGATGACCTTGACGGGGGCTCTCTGGAGGGTTGGGACCTGGAGGGTCCTGGCCTGCTTTTGGGTTCCTACTATGTGGTAGTGGCACCCTGCGCAACCTGTGGAGCTGCTGGGGTCACAGGAAAGGAAGAAGGGATTTGGATGGGACAGACATTCCTGGAGTCACCTAGATCAACGACCTGGGCAGTGCACCTGCTGATCCTCCTCCCTATGGATGCCCAAAAGCCCCTGGCTAACTCCTTGAGAAGGGGGCAGCTGGAGTGAGCTCAATGCCCAGCCCCCCCTCCCCCCAACCCCCACCTGCATTGACACTCGATGCCTGCAAGTGCCTCAGCGATGGCATGCAGCTTTTGCAGCAGTACAGGACCAATGACATGGACCAAGTTCTCCATGACAGCTGCCATCCTACCAGAGATGACTTTGGTGTACTGGCATGCTGATGCTATCACCTCAGACTGAAGGGAGACGGACTCCTCCATCGTGCATTGCAATCTTGAGGAATGCAGCAGACATCCCTTCCTGATGTTCCCATGTTTTCCATTGCAGGGACAACAACTAAAGTAGGATCAAGGCCAGAGGCTCTTTATCTGACTTGGACTCGGCAGATTTCTGGCAGATTGCTGAAACCTGGCAATCCCCTGCTTCTGCCTGTTGTAGATCGGACAGTGTGATGTGCTCACCAGCTTGTGACCCTGAGGCTGCTGTAGGACTAGGTCCCACCCAGATGTCTCTCCGCACTAGAGAGTGTTGGCCAGCGCTGTGACGAGTCTCCATTGTCAATGTCTGCAGATTCCTCTTCTGTCATCAGGGTTGGCATCGAGGACCCCTTCGGCTGCTTCCCAGATCTGTCTACGATAGCAAGGAGAGATGATTAGTGCATGGCAGGGGACTGCAAAATGGGACCTTGCAGCATGGTT
Organism: Cetorhinus maximus; assembly: GCF_964194155.1. Lineage (NCBI taxonomy): Eukaryota > Metazoa > Chordata > Chondrichthyes > Lamniformes > Cetorhinidae > Cetorhinus > Cetorhinus maximus. Next base: position 97,579,685 of record NC_135893.1, read on the forward strand.
GTCTGATGGATGTTGCACTGCTGGATCCTCACATGGAGTGCTGCCGACCTTGCTGTCAGCACAGGAACGGTCCTGATAGTCATCGGCCAGCTGGATGGCTCTATTCTCAAAGTCTGTGAGGACCTTGATGTTGGGCATTACTCCCCCAGTCTGTGACCCCTCCCTATTGTGTGCCAGTTTGTCCTGCATGAATACAGATGGAGAGTGTAAGCAGGACGCTTTCCAGGCCAGGCGAGAAGGATATCTGGCATGTGTGGGTGGAGAGTGGTGCCATGGACAGGATATAGTCACGATCCGCAGGGCAGATGAAGGCAAGAGAAAGTGAAAGCTGATGTCCCTTGAACTGGCACTGAGTGAGATCCCTGTGGATGTGTGGTGGGTTTGAGAGTACGAGTTGGGTAATGAGTGACTTACCCTGGTGGAATGGCGTGGGTGGCTGTGACCTTTTGCAGGGCGTTGGTGCTGACCACTGCTGTCACTGTTTTCTATGCTGGATTGGTAACCTTGTTTGCTGGACTTCACCCAGAGTGGGGGTAAAAGACTTTGCAGCAGGTCTCCACTGCATCCAGTAGGTACCCGAGGGGGGGCATTATGTTTCCTCCCTTTGGCAGCTATGACTTTCCAGCAGCTTCCAATGCCTTGAGAGCCTTCTCTGTGCAGGAGCACCCTTTTAAACATGACACCCGGATTACTGAAGGTCTGAGGTGATGGTGGGCCTGGTGAATCGAGCCACCCAGCCAGCGATCTAACATGAAACACCTGCCTCTGTTTAAAAAATGCAAAGTGCCGCAAGATATGGCAGAAAAAGCCACGTTGCTGTCAGCGGGTCAAATGTCACTTTCCCCATTTGATAGCTGACTTTGCCGTTTTTTTTAGGACAATTCTGTCCTATGAATGGATCGGATGTTAGATAATCGGTTTATTGAAAAAACATCATAGCGGCAGCTGCTGAATTGAGATGACATACAACATACAAGTAAATCATTCATAATGTTGTCTATAACCATCATTAGAATAAAAAAAAGTATAAAATATTTTCTTGATTTTCAGTATACAGCTAATTACAATACAATGCAAAATGCAGAATAAAAATGAAAGGTCTACTGCACTCTGCATTTTGTATTGAAATTCCTAGATCATAAAGTTACATATGTACATACAAAAATAGAAGTCGGCCACTCAGCCCCTTGAGCCTGTTCTGCCATTCAATAACAGCATGGCTGATCTGATTGTAACCTCAACCCCACATTTCTACGTACCCTCAATAACCTTTCAACCCCTTTGTTAGTCGAGAATCTATGTAGCTTGACCTTAAAAATATTCAAAGACTCTCTTCCTCAAAAGTTGAGGAAGAGTGCCAAAGAGACGCTACCCTCAAAAATTTTCCTCCTCTCTGCCTTAAATGAGCGATCTTTTATTTTTAAACAGTGAACCAGAGTTCTACATTCTCCCTTTATTGATCATTTACATACTATTTGAGTTTTATAAAGTAGGGACTGGGGTGTCTCATAGTCTATTTGTTCTATATCGTTATGGATTGCTGTCTTTTCTCCTGGATTCCATCGCGCACACTTTTTTCGTGTGGAGTTGGTAGAAATAACCTAAAATAAAAATTTCTAAATAAATGTTTATTTAAAATAATCAATCTTCAACAATTGAATCTTCAGTTCAATGAAATAGGCCAGGGAAAGGTGAGGAAGCAGCAACATCAGGCAGTGGACTACCTGAATTGTAGCAAGGTACGTGCAAGATGAGTCAATTAAGTGATTCTGGTCACCTGTGCTGTAAGCTTGCACAAAGCCATTAATACTTGCTGTTGAATCCTTCACCACACCCTTAATCATACATTAAAGAACAGTGATATGCTGCCTGGAAGATTTAATGATATACTGACAATGCAAATTTTGAAGCTGCTTTTAAAAACACAAGAGTGTCAAATGTGATTAATCCCCATAACAATAATTAGATTCTATTCGTTTCTCACTCAATGCTAACTCTTGGATACCTCCTTATAAGAAGGCACTTAACTGTACCGCTCCTACAAGGATTCCCACCCCCCTCGCAGCCTCAGCAAAGTTAATAGAACGATAAAAACAAAAAGCTAAAAGCTACTGCGGATGCTGGAAATCCAAAACAAAACAAAAACAGAATCACCTGGAAAAACTCAGCAAGTCTGGCAGCATCGGCGGAGAAGAAATCAGTCAACGTTTCGAGCCCTCATGGCCCTTCAGCAGAACTGAAGCATAGTTTCAACAAGGGAGAAATATAAATTGGTTTAAGGTGGGTGGGGGGGAAGAGACACATTGAGGGTGTGGTGTGAGCAGATAATCAAAAGATGTCAGAGACAAAAGGGTCAAAGAGGTGTTGAAGGTGGTGGTCTTTGTCTGAGAAAAGTGCTAATTAAGAATGCAAGACAGGATATTCAAAGTACAGCTCTAGTGGGGGTGGGGTGGAAAGACTAAAGGTTTTAGTTTTAGATTTAAAAATAATGGAAATAGGTGGGGAAAGAAGAATCTATATAAATTATTGAAAAAAAAGGCGGGTGGGGGGGGAAAAGAAACGGGGTGGGGATGGGGGGAGGGGGGTTTAAGATCTAAAGTTGTTGAATTCAATATTCAGCCCAGAAGGCTGTAAAGTGCCTAGTCGGAAGATGAGGTGCTGTTCCTCCAGTTTGCGTTGGGCTTCACTGGAACAATGCAGCAAGCCAAGGACAGACATGTGGGCAAGAGAACAGGGTGGAGTGTTAAAATGGCAAGCGACAGGGAGGTTTGGGTCTTTCTTGCGGACAGACCGCAGGTGTTCCGCAAAACGGTCGCCCAGTTTGCGTTTGGTCTCTCCAATGTAGAGGAGACCGCATTGGGAGCAACGAATGCAGTAGACTAAGTTAGGGGAAATGCAAGTGAAATGCTGCTTCACTTGAAAGGAGTGTTTGGGCCCTTGGACGGTGAGGAGAGAGGAAGTGAAGGGGCAGGTGTTGCATCTTCTGCGTGGGCATGGGGAGGTGCCATAAGTGGGGGTTGAGGAGTAGGGGGTGATGGAGGAGTGGACCAGGGTGTCCCGGAGGGAACGATCCCTACGGAATGCCGTCAAGGGGGGTGAAGGGAAGATGTGTTTGGTGGTGGCATCATGCTGGAGTTGGCGGAAATGGCGGAGGATGATCCTTTGAATGCGGAGGCTGGTGGGGTGATAAGTGAGGACAAGGGGGACCCTATCATGTTTCTGGGAAGGAGGAGAAGGCGTGAGGGAGGATGCGCGGGATATGGGCCGGACACGGTTGAGGGCCCTGTCAACGACCGTGGATGGAAAACCTCGGTTAAGGAAGAAGGAGGACATGTCAGAGGAGCTGTTTTTGAAGGTAGCGTCATCAGAACAGATGCGACGGAGGCGAAGGAACTGAGAGAATGGGATGGAGTCTTTACAGGAAGCGGGGTGTGAGGAGCTGTAGTCGAGGTAGCTGTGGGAGTCGGTAGGCTTGTAATGGATATTGGTGGACAGTCTATCATCAGAAATTGAGACAGAGAGGTCAAGGAAGGGAAGAGAAGTGTCAGAGATGGACCATGTGAAGATGATGGAGGGGTGGAGATTGGAAGCAAAATTAATAAATTTTTCCAGGTCCCGACGAGAGCATGAAGCAGCACCGAAGTAATCATCGATGTACCGGAGAAAGAGTTGTGGGAGGGGGCCGGAGTAGGACTGGAACAAGGAATGTTCCACATACCCCATAAAGAGACAGGCATAGCTGGGGCCCATGCGGGTACCCATAGCCACACCTTTTATTTGGAGGAAGTGAGAGGAGTTAAAGGAGAAATTGTTCAGTGTGAGAACAAGTTCAGCCAAACGGAGGAGAGTAGTGGTGGATGGGGATTGTTGGGGCCTCTGTTCAAGGAAGAAGCTAAGGGCCCTCAGACCATCCTGGTGGGGGATGGAGGTGTAGAGGGATTGGACATCCATGGTGAAGAGGAAGCGGTTGGGGCCGGGGAACTGGAAATTGTTGATGTGACGTAAGGTGTCAGAGGAATCACGGATGTAGGTGGGAAGGGACTGGACAAGGGGAGAGAGAAGGGAGTCAAGATAACGAGAAATGAGTTCCGTGGGGCAGGAACAGGCTGACACGATCGGTCTGCCAGGACAGTTCTGTTTGTGGATTTTGGGTAGGAGGTAGAAGCGGGCCGTCCGAGGTTGGGCAACTATCAAGTTGGAAGCTGTGGGAGGAAGATCTCCAGAGGAGATGAGGTCAGTGACAGTCCTGGAAACAATGGCTTGATGTTCTGTGGTGGGGTCATGGTCCAGGGAGAGGTAGGAGGAAACGTCTGCGAGTTGACGCTCAGCCTCCGCGAGGTAGAGGTCAATGCGCCAGACAACAACAGTACCACCCTTGTCAGCGGGTTTGATGACAATGTTGGGGTTGGACCTGAGAGAACGGAGTGCAGTGAGTTCAGAGAGAGACAGATTAGAATGGGTGAGAGGAGCAGAGTTAATAGAAGGCTGATGTTACTCGTGGTGACCCTTGAGAGGTTCACTGATAGCAGTTTCATGGGTTCTTGTGCCTGTGAGGGCCCAGTCAGCGCTCACCCAACAGCGCAAAAGCAGTTTGCAAAGATGAATGCAAAATACTGTGGATGCTGGAAATCTAGAACAAAAACAAAAATGCCTGGAAAAACTCAGCAGGTCTGACAGCATCTGCAGAGAGGAATACAGTTAACGTTTCGAGTCTGAATGACTCTTCAGCAGAACTAAGGAAAAATATAAGAGGTGAAATATAAGCTGGTTTAAGGGGTGGGGGGAGGTGGGACAGGTAGAGCTGGATAGAGGGCTAGTGATGGGTGGAGATTGCCAAAAGATGTCATAGACAAAAGGACAAAGAGGTGTTGACGGTGGTGATATTAGCTAAGAAATGTGCTAATGGAGACATTAAGGGTGGAAAGCAGGACGAGCAAGGGACAGATAGCCCTAGTGGGGGTGGGGTGGGGGGGAATCGAAATAGGCTAAAAGGTAGAGATAAAACAAAAGAAGTCATAGACAAAAGGACAAAGAGGTGTTGACGGTGGTGATATTAGCTAAGAAATGTGCTAATGGAGACATTAAGGGTGGAAAGCAGGACGAGCAAGGGACAGATAGCCCTAGTGGGGGTGGGGTGGGGGGAATCGAAATAGGCTAAAAGGTAGAGATAAAACAAAAGAAGTCATAGACAAAAGGACAAAGAGGTGTTGACGGTGGTGATATTAGCTAAGAAATTTGCTAATGGGGACATTAAGGGTGGAAAGCAGGATGAGCAAGGGACAGACAGCCCTAGTGGGGGTGGGGTGGGGGGGAATCGAAATAGGCTAAAAGGTAGAGATAAAACAAAAGAAGTCATAGACAAAAGGACAAAGAGGTGTTGACGGTGGTGATATTAGCTAAGAAATGTGCTAATGGGGACATTAAGGGTGGAAAGCAGGATGAGCAAGGGACAGACAGCCCTAGTGGGGGTGGGGTGGGGGGAATCAAAATAGGCTAAAAGGTAAAGATAAAACAATGTATGGAAATACGTTTAAAAATAATGGAAATAGGTGGGAAAAGAAAAATATATATAAATTATAGAAAAAAGGGAGTGGGGAAGGAGGAGAGCATTCATGATCTAAAGCTGTTGAACTCAATATTCAGTTCGGAAGGCTGTAAAGTACCTGGTCGGAAGATGAGGTGCTGTTCCTCCAGTTTGTGTTGAGCTTCACTGGAATGTTGCAGTAGGTCAACATGTGGGCATGAGAGCAGGGTAGTGTGTTGAAATGGCAAGCCTATTTCAATTTCCCCCACCCCCCACTAGGGCTATCTGTCCCTTGCTCGTCCTGCTTTCCACCCTTAATGTCCCCATTAGCACATTTCTTAGCTAATATCACCACCGTCAACACATCTTTGTCCTTTTGTCTATGACATCTCCACCTATCACTGGCCCTCTATCCAGCTCTACCTGTCCCGTCCCGCCCACCCGCCTTAAACCAGCTTATATTTCACCTCTTTTCTGAGTTTTTCCAGGTATTTTTGTTTTTGTTGCAAAGATAAATGAGGGCCCAAATCTTTTGGTCTCCTGAGCGGAACCCAGACGTACGACTGAGATGTGCATTAGGACCTTGTGGAAATCCTGGCCTTCATGAGAATTGCCCGGGAAGTTTCAGCTCTTGATGGGCAATTCCGGGGCGCTCGCCAGTGTCTCTGATTTTGAATTGAGAGCTGCAGACTCTGACAGTTCCGATCTACTTAGCTGGATCGTTAATTACCCAGGAAACGTTAGACCGATTTTATTAAGATCAAATCTATCACCTCATCCACCCACCCGCATTCAAACTAGACCATTAAACTTGCCATACGACCGCCCGTACCGTAAGAAAAGTCTTTCCCCGACTTCAGTAAGGATCACCACGTTCTACGTTTCTCGGAAAGCCAGTCTCAGAAGAAATACAGGCATTTCGGGGAATGTCCAAGCAGCGGAGCGATCCAACGATGGTTGCCACTCTTCGGAAGATCTGGGCTGATGCCTTAGAAGTACCTATCGCTCCACCAACCTGTCTCTGACATCCTGGGCAGCGCTTGTGGCTAGCTCAGTGTAACGTTTCCTGGGTAACTATCAAGGTAAGTTGGAATCGTCCGGAGACTTTTTCAGAGGGTCCCAATGAACAGGGGAATTGCCTATCAGAAGTTCAAATTTCCTGGGCAATTCCCTCCGAGTCGTTGCATTGGGATTTCAAGGGGTCCTGTACTGCATATTCTGGGATATGTCCTGTCTTTGACTATCCAGAGACTGGATGATCTGGGATGTTGTATAACCTGAGAATTGGTATAAATGCTTTTGTGGGGCAAGCATTTTTCTTTACATGTCAGTTGCTTGGGAGAAAATAAAGTGGCATAAGTATTTCTGTGTAGCGTTATTCCCACGCACCTGATGAGATCCAAGCATCTGTGGACGTTGGATTTCTGGCCTCACCATAATGAAGATGGTGCTGCAGGATGAGATCGCTCCAAGTACTTTCTGTTGAGTATTTGAGCTCTGGACTGGGGTTTTGAGTCGGAATTAGGGATCTGTGTCTTGAGTTTGAGAATGGGGATGCAAGAGAAATCGGGGCTTTGGCGTGCCTGGAACTTTGGAGTTGTCGTGATCACAATGGCGATTTTGGCTAACATTTTTTTAAATTCAGTCACTCCTTAAGACTGCTGGCTGTCTTGGGGCAAACCGGTATTGTAAGAGGAACCTAAAGCAGCATTAGACCCTTTGTATATGCAAATAAGCTAAACTCTCGACGCCTCTTGTTTATTCTTGCCCTGAATGGTGTATGGAGTCAGAAGTGTACGTGCACTACTTGCCTGCCATTTTAGGCTTTTGGAGAACGCCATGTGTTGTCTGAGAAATAGTACTTGAGTAAACGATTGACTTTTCTTAATTAACTATGTGATTGTAATTTTTATTATCTTCCCTTTTAAAATAAGTTACAAGGAACCAAATTGGAAGGATTTTGAACATTTTTGTTAATGAATATTTAAATGTTTTCAATCTAAGGTACTGTAGTGTTTTTCTTGTGATCCACAATAGAAGAACCTTTTGGTACATAATGAAAAAATATGAAAGTTCTTGAAAGTACAGTAGAACAATGTAACAAAACTTTAAATTAATTGTAGCATATTTCTGTAGCCCTTAAATAGTTCATTTTACTTGTAAAGCAATTCACTTGACTTGCTTTAATTATTTGCAGTATAATGTGTCTAAGTTCATATCCAAGAAGATTTTCCCACATAACTGTTCAGCTGCATTAGAAATGAGCCCTGATTCTGGGGGAATTTTCTTTGGTTTCACCCAGTCAACTTTTTGAGCATAATGGCACAACAAGATCATTTCACAAGGATGGAGGGAGTTCCAGCTCACTTTAAAGCTTGATAAGCTCTTGCAGTTGTATTTTTACATTTGAAGTTGGAAAAGTCAGGAGTGTGTTACGCAGGCTTTAATGATTTTGAATAGATCCAAGTTTCGTGACTATTATAATTGATGCTCTACTTGGAAAAACCATATGCAATTTTGGGCACATAGCTTTAAAAAGGACATTTGATGTCATGGATTAATTCAGAAGTTGAGCTTCTTGGCATTGGATCAGTTTTTTAACTGGCCATTGTGTGGAAGATTGAGGAGGATGTGATTTTTCCAAGAACTGAGAGGTGTAAAGAAGTATAAGTGTTTAGCTTAGACTCTGAACATAGAATTGGAGAATGCAAATGTGACAGAAATAAAGCACTTAATTATCATGTTAATTGATCTCCTGTTATGCTGCAATGGGAGAGTCAAGACCAAATGTGGTCTTTAAGTAGAGCAAATATAATTCAATGCTCATTTTAAATTCATTCTAAATTTCCTTCTATCTTTTTGATGATTTTGATTTTATATTTGCAATTAAATAGCAAGAATTAGAACTCTATAGTATACAGGGTTGAATTTTCAGCTCCCACCGAGAGCAGAACAGAAACGGATGGGGACAAAATGCCTGCGTGTCAGTTTCCTGGCATTGTGATCCTGCCAGATCCCCCATTTTGGCCAGTAAGGTGCTCTGAGCTCATAAAAATCTTGTAACTGGGTGGGTGTTGAGAGCTTCTTGGGGGCTCACAGGCTACACGTGCTACTTTGGGCAGACCAGGTGAAGGAAGGTGAGTACACAGTGGGGAGCCAGTCAAGGCTGCCCCAAGTAATTACTCCAGATTTAAATGGTGCAAAGGGAGGCTGTGCCATTGACAAACAGGTGCCCTTGGCATTGTGCAGGTACTGGGAAGAATGGGCAGCAAGCACTCGGGATAGTGCAGGGTGTCATTCCTGTCCAGGCCTCGTGGGGACAGAACAGCAGGGAGTGAGGCTGCCAAGCCAGCTGACTGCAAGGGAGGAAGCAGCTTTTTTTTGTTCCTTTTATGGGATGTGGATGTTACTAGCATTTATCTATCCCTAATTGCCCTTGAGCCCAAGTGGCTTTTGTTTGCCCATTTCAGAGGGCAGTTAAGAGTTGACCACATTTGCTGTGGATCTGGAGTCACATGTAGGCCAGACTAGGTAAAAACAGGATTCCCTTCCCTAAAGGGTATTAGTGAATCAGATGGGTTTTTACAACAATAGATGATGGTTTCATGGTCACTGTTTCTGAGACTAGCTTTCAATTCCAAATTTTGTTGTTGAAGTTAAATTCCACCAACTGAAATGGGATTTGAACCCATGTCCCCAGAGCATTGGCCTGTGTCTCTGATTGTTAGTCCAGTGGCATTACCACTGTCTCCCCTACAGCTGGCAAAGGAGGCATGACTCTCTGATTTGGGGCCCAGTGGTGATGAAAAGCAAAGCCCTCTGCAGAATTGCAGAGTCCCAGGGATTGAGAGGGACCAGGGGCAGGAAGGACTTCAAAGGACCTATCCTCTGCATAAGAACTGCCACTGAAGGAAGAGTTACCTGGAGATAGATTAACAATCAGTGCAGAGAGAGACTGCGACTCTCTGACAAATGGTTAAGGGATCTGTGCTCTTGCCATAGGAACAAAGAAATGAGAACAAGAGTAGGCCATTCGCCCGTCAAACCTGCCCTGCCATTCAATAAGATCAATGCTGATCTGAATGTGGCCTTAGCTTCACTTTCCTTTCTGTTCCCATAACCCTTGATTTCCTTATCGATCAAAAATCTAACTCCACCTTGAATATATCCAATGACCCAGCCTCTGCTGCTGTCTGAAGTGCTCCAAACAATAATAACCCTCAAAAGAAATTCCTTCTCATCTCAGTCTTAAATCGGACATCTCTTATTTTTAAACTATGCCCCTAGTTCTAGATTTCCTCCACGAGAGCAAACACCCTCTCAACATCAACATCAGAATCTTATGTCTCAATAAGATCACCTCTTGTTCTTCTAAACTCCAATGAGTATAGGCCCAATCTGCTCAACCTTTTCTCAAAGACAACCCTTTCATCCTAGAAATGAACCTAGCGTACCTTCTCTGAAAAGCTTCCAGCACAATTATATCTTAAGACCAATGCCCTGTACAGTTGTAGCAAGGCTCTTCTACTTTTATACTCCATTCCCACCCTACCCCCCACCCGCCCCCCCAATTGCAATAAATGCCAGCATTCTGTTTGCCCTTCTAATTACTTGCTGTACCTGCATGCTAACTTTTTGTGATACTCCTTGTACAGCAGCATTCTGTAATCTCTCACCATTTAAATAATATTCTGATTTTCTATTCTTCCTGCCAAAGTGAACAACCTCACATTTCACCATGTTGTTGTATTCCATCTGCCAAATTTTTCCCCATCTTAACCCATCTATCTTCCTTTTGTAGACTCTTGTCCTCATTACTTGTTTCCCTACCTATCTTTGCATCAATAAAGACTACAATACAGACCATCCCTTCATCCAGGTCATTAAGTTAGGTCATAAGTAGTTGAGGCCCCAGCACTGATCCCCTCTCACCTCAGCACTGGTTGCCATGCCCTACCAGTAGCCGTCAAAGTCATTACGGCCTTGAGCTGCTTCAATTCTGGCTCCTTCCAAGCATCAGCTGTGAGCCTTGGTTGCATCTCCCAAACTGCACGCCACTGCTTGCAGGTCGCTGATATTCTATATGTCAGAGCTGGACAATACATTCACTTTTTATTGAGAGATGAGATGCCACAGGTGTAGAGGGCATTGGGTTTCAACCTCCATTCCTGGATTCCTGCCTTGCACCTGGATTCCCCCAGGTGCAAGGCATCATCAATTTGTACCCAGGTAGCAATCAAGGTACCCAGTGACAGGCCAGTGAGATTCATCAGCAGGAAGGGATTCCATCCTTTCGACATTCAACTGGTCTGTGACCGCATCAAGAACAAGTGTGCATTTACTTTCTTGACAGCTCCTGAGTGAGGTTCCTTCATCCTCTTCCAGTTCAGGCTGCCACAGATTTCATTCCACCAACCCGCCTCCCCATCTCCTAAAGCCCAAGGCTGGCTGCTAGGGAAGGAGGGATATCCTTTGAAGAGATGACCACTTGGCCCTTGACGAGAGACAGGCACAGATGCAATACAGCCAATCCCAACTGCTCAGTATGATAACTATCGAACAGGCCATCAGACTTTCAGATTGGGATTCCAGTGCCTGGACTGGAGTACGCTCCTGCAAGGGTGTCTGTCATTGTGACGGTCTGCTTCGCCCTCCATAACATGGCCCTCCTGGGAGGTGTGGACCTTGAGGATGATGAGGCTCTGAAACCAGATAGCTCGCCAGAGAAAAAGGTGGAGGATTTGACACAGAACACATGCCCCAACCACACAAGGAGGTGGCCTGGCACAGTGCGAGACGCAAGTTTCATCAGGATGCTTTGGATGTCTGGGATAATTTGATGCAGGAACATTTCAACTGAACTTTTGACCCAGGACGAAGGGCATGATCTGGAAATCGGTCGGAGCTACCTGCATTAATACGTACATTGAAGACGCAGCCTGAAAAATCTGAACTCTTAATGCTGTTATGGACAGGAAGAGGTCAATTCAAACTGCACTGTTTTCCTCTTACCACCTCTGTAAACAGAAGGTGTTTTGAGTGGGTTTGCTTTTTTTTAAGAATAAGCGGCGGTGTATTTTCTCAGCACATGGGTGTGATCCAATTTTACTAATAATCCCACAGCAAACTTGAGTTTGGATTAACTCAGCAGGTTAGTTTATTGCACACATTCAAAACCCGCGAAACGGAGTGTTTACAACTTTCCAATCCGCAATTCACACAGTAAAGCGAAGGATAAGAGGAGAGGAGGTTTATGATGCAAGGACCACAGAAAAACTGAATATTGGCTCATGTGAGTTCCAGAGTCCAATGAGGAAGTCTTTCATGTAGGCCTTCGATGGTCGGAGATTTGTGTTATAAGATTCACTTTTTCAGGTGGCGCTGATGTCACAAGATGAAGTGGGCATGCAAAGATTGCATCAGTTCTGTAGACGATATGAAATCTTCCAGTAGACGGGCCGGTGGTCCAACCTGGACAGAGCTTGCTTCTTTGTGGCCTGCCAGTTGGATGTTAAACAGCAGACTGCCTGCACAGCTCAAAGATAATAGTAACCTGCTCAAAAGGCCAGAATCGTGGGTCATGTGACCTTAACGAGGAATGTTTTTCCATTGACTGGAGTTTGGCTTTGTTCTCAGGACTGAATGTCTCGACCATTATGGATTGAAAGGGGTGCCATTCATGTTAAGGGTCTGGTGTTTGGGACCCTTAAACAGACCCATGGACTCCGCTAGCAAGGTTGGCTGATCAAATGCAAATGGCTTTCCTGTAGCTCCTTTTGAAATTGGTCTGTACAGTCCCAGGTGATCTGTTAGCAGCTCCTTGAGCATGACGAAATGAGAGATTCCCAAAACTGAAGAGAATTCTCTTGTTCTGTAGACCACTGGAGCTAATTTCCAGACAGAGGGTCAACCATCTTAATTGTGTGTTCAGTAGAAAAGTCCAGTTTTAAAAATAAGCAATAGTAATAAGGATGAAGTTTTCATATGTATACAGGGTTGGGTTTTCTTTTCCATGTCAGAGGAACCCAATGGTGCACCTGTATTCCAGAGGCTTGGCTCTTACCGTGAAGGAACCCTTGGTTTCCTTCACCATCTCATGCCGCTTTTCATGTAGCAACAAACGAGTCTTAGATCTGTGAGCAATGTGTCATGATTTATACAGCACTAGAAAAAGACAGATTGCAAGGAGACACCTCAGTGACCACACCTCTGCACTCAGCCACTGTTGTGTGATGCTCTTTTTTGGGCTGGGCAGAGGTTGAGGCAACTTGCTAAATTGTCTCCTCTTGTGATTGTCCTTGTCTTGGAGGGACCCATAGGGGCATCTCGAGGCTACAGCATCTGCATTATTGCAGGGGCAGCCTCCATCACTTGGCTCTGATGCATAGATAGCCTCCTTGGCTCTTCTGCCGACTTAATGAGGACAATAAAGGTGCACTGAGGGGTGGCATACTCTTCTTTCTCCGTGACATTCTCAGTCCTTGACAAGCACAACAAATGCTTGAAGGACACCAGCTGGGCTCAAGTGGCATCCACAGAGCAGTCCAAGCTACATCTGTGGATGTTGCACACTGAACAGTCTCGGGGAGGAGTGTGTGTTCAGGGCACATGATGACTCCTCAGAATGACACACAGTCAAGGTGCTGCTGATCCAGCTAAGCATGGCTATACCTGTCCGCCCTCTTCCAAGGGGGACTGTCCACTGTGCCATGCTCCTCACTCAGTGACACATCCTGTAACATCTTGTGAGGATTCACCTAGGTGAGAGTGTCTGTGCTGCTGGTCAGTGCATTTGTAAGATGTGACAGCGCTGCTCTTGGGCTGCTGCTTGGGCAGGAGAAGGTCTTCATTAATAGCCGCCTTCACTGTGGGAGACACAAGAAGAGATCATGATAGCTAGCCATGAGAAGCAAAAGCCTCTGCAGTTCTGAGATTTTCCAAGGCAATTCTGTTTGACATGCTGTCAGATGTGGTGTAGTAAATGCACCCTTTAATGGGCGCATCATCCTCTATAATCACCATCTGCACCAAGTGCCCACTTCGCCATGGCAGACTTCATCCTGGTCCATGATCCTGGCTATTTTTCCATCACTCAATGGAGGTTATCACCCTTTAAAAGTAGGGGACACCATCTCCTGTTTAGACCCTAACATGGTCATTGTGTGCTTGTTTTGTCTGCAAAGCCAAAAAGAGAGCAGGGTAAGGCTCTAGAGTCCTGTATGGCTAATGCCAGCCACTCCTCCTGTTCAATAGAAGCTGCATGTCTCTCTGGTGACAGGTCCTCAAACAGTACTTTGGCTGTATCCTATTTTGATGGGGCATTAAGTGCCTGAGCATACATTCTTCCCATGTTCAGGGGCATTATGCACCGTGGGACTCGTCTGTTGGAAAGTGAAGATCTAGGAATCTGCCCTGACCTTGCCAGAGTGTATAAGATCATTGAATTGCTTTCGGTGCTGTATCCAGGATTTGTGGGTGACACTTCAGCCACTCAGAATCACAGCCATATCCATCCAGGCCTATTTCCTCTGTGGGTGGCTGCCGCCTGCCAGCTTCTGGGAAGAGGACCTCCCTCCTCTTCCTCCATATCTTGTAAGGTGCCTTGGTCTATTTAAGTCAAAACTACACTTGAACATTCCCACCCCCTAAAGCCTCTAATTGGACTGTGAACCTGCCTCCACATTCAACCCTGTGAGTATCATGCATCGTTTCTATTCCCACCAGGGATGAGTTCATGACTTGGCTACCATTCTGATTTGTTTCCCTTCTCCAATGCAAAAATCCAACCCTGTTATTTTACATTAAGTATTGGCTCCTTCCTCCTCTTTTTGCCAGCCTGGTTATTCTGATTGGTTTGCTCAGAAGGCAGTCAGCCAGTCTTGCAGTGGGATCTCTGAGGTTAGAACTGTTATTTACATGTTCAAAGGGTATAATGCCTGTTTTGGGCACCAAGTGCTGCACAGCAAAGTTTGCTGCTTTTTTTTATTTGGCCTAACGAGTGGTGCACTTTTAGCTTGCATTGAGTGTGCCACTATGTCTGTGGCAAAGTATCTGAGTGAGGAACCAAGCTGCTCAAATACAAGCATCTTGAAGGTTTGAGTTTGAGATGCATATTTGGATTACGTCCCAACAACTGGCAGATCATTTCAAACCGCACATCCCTCCTGTTTGCAATAGGCAGTGTACTGACTGTACTCATCCAGCCCGAGTTTGCAAAACTCGGAACATTATGTTTAACACACTCCAATTGTAGAATCACATCTAACATTAAGAATTACAGTAACAACCACTTTAAGGTCATCAGTCAGGTTCACAATATGGGGGAACCTGTCTTTGTAGGCAGAAGAATATGTCCAGGCATCGTGTCTTGTTGCAAAGCCATGGTTTTGTTGCAAAGCCATGTTTTTGTTGAAAACTTTAGGTATTTACTGGCTGAAAACCACTGAATGGGATGTTGACTTGGTCTTTTTAAAATTCAGTGACTTGAAATTACAGGTTCAAAGATGGCTGGATGTTAGCATCACTGTACATGACAAACTCCAAAGCCATTAAGTGGAGCTGACCTTTCTGCAGGAACCCATCAAAGATAATGTATGAGAAGAATATGAATTGAGCTACATCTCCAGAGCTATTCGCAGGGTATCCAGACTCGACTGGATAGGGGATCAAGGATTAGACGTAAACACTTCAGACAAGGGATTCTTGTTGAGAGTGGACTTCATCCAGCCATAACCAAATCAACCTGAAACCATGCATTTGAATCCATTTAGCCATCTTTATATTTGGTCAGTTAATGAGAGAGAATCATTGAACAAACCAGTTAACCACCTTTTGTGTTTTAGGGAACTCTTTTCTCCAATTCGGACAGAGGCAGAAAAGATGTTAGTGACAAGATCCCTGCAAGTCTTTCTCGCTCTCTCCGGAAGAAAATATTAGTCGTCTTATCAACATATTTAAATCGTAATGCCAGGTCCTGAGGGACCACCAAGCTCAGCCTGAAATCATGACCCATATACCTTTTAATTTCTATCAGACTCTTAAAAAGCCTGTTTACTCTAACCTCCCATTCGTAGCTTATTGATGCCTGTGCATGAAGGTGGGAACGTTTTATTATTTTTATTTAGACTGGAGTAAGTTCAATGACTACTACCAGCAATGACTACCCTTTTTTTAAAAAAAAGCTCAAGGAAGCTTTCTTTATAATCACAGCACATAAATAGTTAAATGCTCACTGAATTGGCAAGCATATCCCTTTTTAAAACAAAAACTTGTTGTGGTCAAATGAGTGGGAAAAGAGGGGAGCCATTCTACCCTTCACCTGATTGTATTGGTCTTTTTTGAATTGTGGGGGTGTGATAGATCCCTGATGCATTCTCCTTGGTAACGCCTTGACCAGAGTCCACTTGCCAACCAGTTGACCCCTTTTTCTCTTGCAGTATAAATTGTTGATCCCTTTGACATTTGGCATTTTTGTATCTGTCCTGATGAGTGCAACATAGTTTTTGACAGCATGTCCCTTTCCTTCAGTGACACTAGAGTTCTGTGCTACCAGGCAATTTTATTTAGATTTCTTTTGTGTGGCACGTATTTTCGAAGTGTAATCTCAACTGTCTCACTCTAACTAAATAGTTCATCTGAACCTATTAAGAGCATTGCACTGGGACCAGTTCACATTTAATTTAGTGCATCAAACACATTAGACCAGTGCACCACTAGGCAGTCATCCAAGATGGCAAAAACTGAACTGAAACTGCATAGAGCTTTAAAATGATATGAGGAACTTTCCACGAGTGTTCCCGAAACACTCTAGAATTTTCTAAAGCAGCGCTTTCCTAGCCCCTCCCACCCCCACTGGTGCATGCTCATTGAACCTCCAATGACAGCAACCCCACCATCTCCATGCTCGCTGATCTACTAACCAAAACCTCCTGTTTTCCTTTGTCCTCGCTGATCCTCCTGTTTCTCTCTGCATGCTCACTGACCGACCATCTGATCATAACTTTTCTCTTTCCTTGCTCCCTCATGCATGTCCTCACTGGTTCTCCAATCACAGTTTCTCCCCCCACCCCACTGCTTTCTCGCTCTCTGCCACCACTCGATGGTTAACTAAGAGTTCCATGTTTTCAACCATATCAGAAAGCTCCTGGGTGACCACATGGTGATGTGGGTGTTGCGGTCTCGAGAGGAGCAGGAGCATGTGAATCTAGTGGTGGTGCCATGGTAACATGGTGCAGGGGAACAATGGGAGGCTGAGACCAGAGCGAGGGTAGGTCACGGATAACAAGTACCCATGAGTTTGACCTTTGTTAGCGGCTATGTGAGACTGGGACTGATGGGGAAATGAGTGTTCTTGCCGTTTTACTGTATTCATTTTCGAAAGTTAATCTTGGTGGTGGGGGGCGGCAAGGCTAATAAGGTAAGGGCGCCTAATACTCTTGCACTAGCACTGCAAATACATTTTGTTTTTTTACTTCTGAGGAGTTCTAGTTAACTGCTGCAAATCTACATTAAGTCATTACTATGACTCATTACTACTGTTCCCTTGCCTATTTTCTGTCCATTGTCTTTTTGACAGTTTAGTGGAATTTATATCCTGTTTTGTTTCAAAGTTGAGAAAGGGCACATGGACATAACATGTAAACTGAAATGCTGTGGCCTGAGGTTTTATGCTGAACCCACGGGTCATTACCTGGATATTAAACAGGTAACAGTCCACTCTGGTTTGCAGAGAGTGATTGTCTGCATGAATTCTGAAATGATGAATATCTTGAATAAATTCAATATAATTCACTGAATTTCAAATCTGGTCAGACATGTATTTTCTTCCCCATTGAAGAATAATACATATGTGGAAAAGACTCCCAAGAAAAACAACTAATACTTTACTAACTGACTTTCAGGGGTAAAAAGTGTAAGTATCTCATTAAGCTTGTATTTGTTGGCAAGACTTACAAATACACTTTTTGAACTGTTGGGAACATCTTTCAACTGAAAGAGAACTATCAATTTGGATTCTCTACTGGCTGTTTGATCTCCCACTCTTCCTTCATATCGTTAAACTTCAGACTCTTCATCTAACCCAGATCTGGCATCGTCTAATCAATACATTTCTGATTTATCTCATTTGCTTCAACTCTTTCAATCATGGTGGATCCTTTCACTACAGATCTTGGCTCTTCATCTATACTTTTTGCAATTTGTTGAAAGAAAAATTCATGAGCAGCTGACTAGATTTGAATAATGGCAATTTTTCTTAAATTATCTTCTGGAAGTTGGGCAACGTTCCCTAGAATTTTTCCCCAGTTGACTCTGTAATTGCTATAAAGTGAGTGATGGGTCAGATTGTATGTCGTGTATGGAAGGAGTTGCAGTGCCAATTAAGTTACTGCACAGCAGTTACATGGGAGCACCACCACCTGCAAGTTCCACTCAAAGTCAGATGCCAGCACAATATTTTCAATTATACAGCCATTGTCTCATAAGACGGTGGTTTACCCCTTGGTGGTCAATTGTGTTGAGTATCGCCCAGTGTGGCTCAGGAGCCCCACTCTGGCAAGGCATTCTGCACTGCATTTGCTGTAGATAAAGACAGTGGGCTGAGAATGTGTACGATTCACTTGATAACAGCACATTGGGTATACCTACACCACATAGCCTTTTTTAATTCACCCATGGGTTGTGGGCATTGTGGGCTATGCCAGTATTTATTGCCCTTGTTCAGAGGGCATTTAAGAGCCAACCAGACCAGGTAAGGACGGCAGATTTCCTTCCCTAAAGGACATTAGAGAACCAGATGGGTTTTTACGACAATCGGCAATGGTTTTGTGGTCATCATACTTTCAATTCCAGATATTGTTAAGATTTATTTATTTTTATTTGCCATCTGCCGTGCATTACCCTGGGTCTCTGGAATAGCAGTCCAGCGACGGTACCACTGTGCCACCACCTCCCTAGCAATTCAAGAAGACAACTCACTACCGCCTTCTCAAAGGCAGTTAAGGACGAGCAATAAATGCTGGCTTTGCCAGCTATTCCCAAATCCCATGAATGAATTTAAAAACAAATCTAAATTGCCTAACCAAAAATGCTTATGAATTATTTATAGGGTTATTTGAGATCTACTTGAATTTTAGTTGCATGCCTACTTTTCCTCATCCAAAGATATCTTGGACATGTACCAATTGTGCAAATTTTCAGTATAATTCTACTCTTAATATCTGCACTCATTCATGACACCGTTATCCAACTTATTTTTAGATAATCAATATGGATGTTGCAAATATTGCCGCAAGGAAGATTTTCAGAGCAAAGAAAACACTTCGAGTAAGTGACCGCAAGCAGTGGGAAGCATTACCCAAAAGATCTCTCAGTGGGAATGAACAACCCTTTAAAGAATGTGATCATCAGGAAAACCATTTGCAGGGCATGGATGTAGAAGGTATAGATGGTGGTAAACCTGATCAACATTTTGTTTCAAACCATGCAGAAAGCAATCTTCCACAATCTAACCTAAGCCAGAGTTCAACCATTTATTGCAAAAATGAGGCCATTAAAGCCAAGTTCAAAACGTTATCTGGCATCCATGTAACAGAAAAACAGTTTAAGAATGCCAGTTTAAAAAATCAGGAAGGCATTCAATCCAGTGGTCACCATGAAACTAAAAATCAATGTCCTCAGCAAAGGGAACATCAGAGTATTGGTTTGCTCAGAAAGACTATAAACTTGCCTGCAAAAGCTACTGATCAAAACATGACTGCTACAAATGGTAGTGCCATTCATGTTTCCTCATGTGTATTGAAAGAAGACTTCAAAACTTGTAAAATCTATTCAACCAAGATTCCTGAGCTACTGGACCAGAAGAACTGTGTGAAGTCCATCAGTTTAGATAAAAAGTGGAATATTGACCCTGTCCTTCGCATTATTGATGTTGAAGACCTTAAGTTTGTTTCTTCAGGCCCTAATGATAAAACCAGAAAACTGCAGAAAATGAAGTATTCCATTGGTCCTATTTTAGGAAAGCTGTCCAGTGACACCCATGAGAACATGTGTAATGTGCATTTGTCAACACCACATGTTACTGTCAATGTAAATGACAAGGTTGAAGAAACTGTACAAAATAAAAGTCAAAATTCCTCTGTTTCAAAATGCCTTATTGTAGAAGAGCAACCTCAGATAGATGAATCCAGATTTCTGACTGATTATCAAGAGGGGATTGAATGCAGCCCAATTATACTAAAGGAGATGAAAAGCTCTGGTGAGTAAACTGGAATTTTGTAATTCTATAGCTGGTGATGTATAATTTCTTAAATGTGAGCATGATGGTTTGTTTCTGTTAGTTGAGGTCCTCATGTTAGTTGATGTCCTTGTGAGTGGAAGTAAAAACAAATTTGTCTCTTTCCATCGTTTGCTCTTTTGCATTTTTCCTGCTGAAACTGCTCCCTTTGCACTTGTTTCTTTTTCGCACTCTCATGCCGTCCCTGAATGCAGAGTTCACAACACTCCCCAAGTTCAGAGAACATACAGCTCCAGGTGCTGATAGTTAACATGGTAATGTGCAGCATTAACAGTAGAGGAGTTAACATTACTCGCAACACCACAGAAAGCACATATCTGACTGCAACAGGTCGTGATTTTTATATTTTTTGTGGAGGGAACTGATTGACTTTATGATGAGGTATGTTCAGTTTAGCCAGCGATATTCCTAATGGTCACATTAGGCATTCTTCTGTATTGAGAGAATATCTACCTGAAGTATGTTGCAAGGTGGACAGAATGTTGTTTTATTAATTTTGTTGGGTCTAGGCACAATTATTTGGAGAGTCTTAACATGGCAAACTTGAGACCATGGAAAAGCAGCAATGCTTTCTACTGCACAGCTACAGACAATGCACAGTGTCTTTTTGCAACACAGGTAATGGCATTTAAGAATCACGGGAAGCACACACTGCACAGTTGCATAACTTTGCTTCTAGAGCTGCTTAGCCAGTTTTATTTGTATCCATGAATGGTACCTGTGCTTCCATTGCCCCTCCTCTTCCTCACTCAAACAAGGGGAAATTGCAAGATAAATATGGATGAGCAAGGCCATTTGGCTTGGATGAATGATGTATTCCTCCCTCATTGTGCAAGTAATTTTTTGATATCAGCCCTAAATTTGAATCTGTCCTTTTTGTCCTACACTGTACTGACCCTTGCATATTAGTATTTCCCTCCATGCCTTGGTGACTAGGACTGCACAGGCAGTCAAGGTGTCATCTAAGCAGTAGATTGTTCACGCTGACGTAAAGACTCGTGTGTATTTCTGAGTGATATAGAGGTGTGGCAAGTGAAATAGAGCAGGTGCCTCCAATTGAAACTCCACCTCAGAATTAGCCATCTTGATTTCTGCTATGATCGACCTTCTGTGACCCAATCATTGAGCCGGAACTTCCAAGCTCCCCTGCGTTGGATTTGTGGGGGGTACCCCAAAGATGTGCTGGGGAATCCCTCTTGGAACTTCACAGTTAAGGGCTTGCACGGCAATTGTCCAGAATTGTAAACTTCCTAGAACCATAGAACACTACAGCACAGAAAACAGGCCATTCGGCCCTTCTAGTCTGTGCCGAAATATTATTCCGCTAGTCCCATTGACCTGCACCTAGTCCAAAACCCTCCAGACCTTTCCCATCCATGTATCTATCTAATTTATTCTTAAAACTTAAGAGTGAGCCCGCATTTACCACGTCAGATGGTAGCTCGTTCCACGCTCTCACCACTCTCTGAGTGAAGAAGTTCCCCCTAAACCTTTCCCCTTTCACCCTAAAGCCATGTCCTCTCGTGTTTATTTCTCCTAATCTAAGTGGAAAGAGCCTACTCGCATTTACTCTGTCTATACCCCTCATAATTTTGTAAACTTCTATCATATCTCCTCTCATTCTTCTACGCTCCAAGGAATAAAGTCCTAACCTGTTTAATCTTTCCCTGTAACTCAACTCCTGAAGACCCGGCAACATCCTAGTAAATCTTCTCTGCACTCTCTCAATTTTACTGATATCCTTCCTGTAGTTAGGCGACCAGAACTGCACACAATACTCCAAAGTTGGCCTCACCAATGTCTTATACAACCTCACCATAACATCCCAACTCCTATACTCAATACTTTGATTTATGAAGGCCAGTATGCCAAAAGCTTTCTTTACAACCTTGTCTACCTGTGACGCCACTTTCAGGGAATTATGTATCTGAACTCCCAGATCCCTTTGTTCCTCCGCATTCCTCAGTGCCCTACCATTTACTGTGTATGTCCTACCTTGGTTTGGCCTTCCAAAATGTAACACCTCACACTTTTCCGCATTAAATTCCATCTGCCATTTTCTGGCCCATTTTTCCAGTTGGTCCAGATCTCTCTGCAAGCTTTGAAAGCCTTCTTCATTGTCCACAACGCCTCCAATCTTAGTGTCATCAGCAAACTTGCTGATCCAATTCACCACATTATCATCCAAATCATTGATATAGACAACAAACAACAATGGTCCCAGCACAGATCCCTGAGGCACACCACTAGTCACAGACCTCCAGTCTGAGAAGCAATCATCCACTACCACTCTCTGTCTTCTCCCACACAGCCAATTTCGAATCCAGTTTACAACCTCTCCATGAATACCAAGTGTCTGAACCTTCTGAACTAACCTCCCATGTGGGACCTTGTCAAAGGCCTTACTAAAGTCCATGTAGACAACATCCACAGCCTTTCCTTCATCTACTTTCTTGGTAACCTCCTTGAAAAACTCTACAAGGTTCTTTAAACACGACCTACCACGCACAAAGCCATGCTGACTATCCTTAATCAGCCCTTGGCTGTCCAAATAATTATATATCCGATCTCTCAGCATACCTTCCAATAATTTACCTACTACTGACGTCAGGCTCACTGGCCTGTAATTACCTGGTTTACTTTTGGAGCCTTTTTTAAACAACGGAACAACATGAGCTACCCTCCAATCCTCCGGCACCTCACCCGTGGCTAAGGACATTTTAAATATTTCTGCCAGGGCCCCTGCAATTTCTACACTAGTCTCCCTCAAGGTCCGAGGGAATATCATGTCAGGCCCGGGGGATTTATCTACCTTTATTCACTGTAAGGCAGCAAGCACCACCTCCTCTTTAATCTCTATATGTTCCATGAAACTACTGCTTGTTTCCCTTCCTTCCTTATACACTATGCCAGTTTCCTGAGTAAATACTGATGCAAAAAAACTGTTTAAGATCTCCCCCATCCGTGAGGCTCCACACATAGACGACCACTCTGATCTTCAAGGGGACCAATTGTGTCCCTTACTATCCTTTTACTCTTAATACACTTGTAGAAACCCTTCGGGTTTACCTTCACATTATCTGCCAAAGCAACCTCATGTCTTCTTTTTGCCTTCCTGATTTCATTTTTTAGTATTTTCTTACATTTTCTATACTCTACAAGTACCTCATTTGTTTCTTGCTGCCTATACCTGCTATATACCTCTCTCTTCTTCTTCTTAACCAGATCGCCAATGTCCCTTGAAAACCAAGGTTCCCTATGCCTGTTAACTTTGCCTTTAATCCTGACAGGAACATGCAAACTCTGCACTCTCAAAATTTCGCCTTTGAATGCCTTCCACTTACTGAACACATCCTTGCCAGAAAACAATTTATGCCAATCCACTCTTCCTAGATCCTTTCTCATTTCCACAAAAATTGGCCTTTCTCCAATTTAGAATCTCAACTCGAGGACCAGACCTATCCTTATCCTTAATTAGCTTAAAACTAATGACATTGTGGTCACTGGACCCAAAATGTTCGCCTACACATACTTCTGTCACCTGACCTGTCTGGTTCCCGAATAGGAGATCAAGTATTGCATCCTCTCTCGTTGGTACCTCTATATATTGATTTAGAAAACTTTCCTGAACACATTTGACAAACTCCAAGCCATCCAGCCCTTTTACAATATGGGAGTCTCAGTCAATATGTGGAAAGTTAAAATCTCCTACTATCACAACTTTCTGTTTCTTACATCGGTCTGCTATCTCTACAGATTTGCTCCTCCAATTCTCTCTGACTATTGGGCGGTGTATAATACAACCCTATTAGTGTGGTCACACCTTTCCCATTCCTCAGCTCCACCCATATGGCCTCTGTAGATAAGCCCTCCGGGCTGTCCTGTCTACGCACAGCTGTGATATTTTCCCTGACTAGTAATGTTACTCCTCCCCCTTTCATCCCTCCCCCTCTATCACGTCTGAAACAACGGAACCATGGAACATTGAGCTGCCAGTCCTGCCCCACCTGCAACCAAATCTCACTTATAGCAATAATGTCGTAATCCCACGTGCCAATCCACGCCCTAAACTCATCTGCCTTTCCGACAATACTCCTTGCATTGAAATAGATGCACCTGAGAACATTTCTATCACGTACGGACCCTTGATTTCTGTCTATACATGCATTCCTCGCTTGACCTTTATCCTCCTCCACCTCACTATCTGCTCTAATGCTCTGGTTCCCCTCCCCCTGCGAATCTAGTTTAAACACCCTGGAGCAGCATTAGCAAACCTACCCGCAAGGATGTTAGTCCCCCTCTAGTTCAGGTGCAAACCGTCCCGTCGGAACAGGACCCACCTTCCCTGGAACAGAGCCCAATTGTCAGAAACATGAAGCCCTCCCTCCTGCACCATCTCCTGAGCCACGTATTTAACTGCATTATCCTCCTATTTCTAGCCTCACTAGCACGTGGCACGGGTAGCACTCCTGAGATCGTAATCCTGGAGGTCCTGTCCTTCAACTTAGCACCTAACTCCCTAAACTCTCTTTGCAGGACCTCTTCCTCCTTCCTATCCACGTCATTGGTCCCTACATGGACCACGACATCTGGCTGCTCACCCTCCCTGCTGAGAATACTGAGAACTCGATCCGAGATATCGCGGACCCTGGCACCAGGGAGGCAACAGACCATCTGGGATTCTCGATCTCTCCCACAGAACCTCTTATCTGTCCCCCTAACTATCGAATCCCCTATCACTACTGCTCTCCTATTTTCCCTCCCTCCTTTCTGAGCTGAGGGTCTAGCCTCGGTGCCAGAGACACGACCACTACAACTTGTTCCTGGTAGGTCGTCCCCACCAACAGTATCCAAAACGGTATACCTATTGTTGATGGGAACGGCCACAGGGGTGCTCTGCTCTTTCTGTCTATTCCCCTTCCCTCTCCTTACATTCACCCAGCTGCCTGGCTCTTGACTTTTAGGGGTGACTGTCTCCCTGAAACTCCTGTCTATTACTGCCTCTGCCTCCCGAATGATCTGAAGTTCATCCAGCTTCAGTTCCCTAACTCGGCTTCTCAGGAGCTGCAGCTGGATGTACCGTAGTCATCAGGGACAATTGTGCTGCCCCTGACTTCCCACATTCTGCATTCGGAGCACTTGACTGCCCCAACTGCTGCCTCCATTTCCTACTCCTAATTTACTTAAAGGACTTTACCTGGCCCTAACCCACTGGGAGGAAGCTCGTACTCAGCCTCTCGAGCCAAAACCTCAAAGCTCCACTCCTTCACTGGGCCACTCGCCCACTGGCTGGCCGCTCCTCTTCAGCTTCCCCTCCTTTTATTTTCAATCTCCGCGCTCTTTTTCAACTGACCTGCCTTCAAGATCCGCACTCTTTCAAATGTTGAGTGCAAGAGTCCTTCTCCTCTATTCCCTCCTGGGTCGTGGTGACTGCGCTGACTTCTCCCAGAATGGGTGATGCAGCACTTGTGGAAACTCTTTCGAGTTATCAACAGTCACAGATTGCAACCCTTTCGAGTACATTCACAGTTCTTGGTTTCCGGGAGTGGGACATGAACCCACAACCCTCTGATTCAAAGGCGAGGGTGCTATGAACTGAGCCACAGCTGACACCTGCGCTGACTTCTCCCAGAATGCTTCAGTCTCTTTTCACCAGCGCCCTCTGTTGGATGCCCTTCCTCCTGTTGAGTGTAAGAGTCCTTCTCCTCGATTCCCTCCTGAGTCGTGGTGACTGCGCTGACTTCTCCCAGAATGCTTCAGTCACTTTTCACCAGCGCCCTCCTCTGGGCAATTGCCTTGTGCTGCAACCATCGGAAAATATGATTTTAAATTGCAAACTTCAGATGGTTCTAGCTGTGTTAAACAAATAGTTGCCCAGAAAAAGTTAGAATTAAAACCTCTTCTAACTTCTGGGTAACAATTGACCACTGACCTCACAGGCGACTTCCCCCGACCTCTTTTTTTTCTCCACTCCTCCCCTGCCTTTCCCCCAAATTCTATCCCCTTACCTTCTCCCTGATCTGTCAATTTCAGTGGGATCTTTAGCTTACCTGATTTACGGCAGCTAGTGCCATTTTAAATAAAATGGGGCATGTCCTTCAGTCCGACTCTACTGGACTGTGACACTGGACCTCGGACAGCTGCACTGCCTGGATCTCGCCCAGCCTGAGTCGGAAAGTTAGGCGAGACAGGTATGGAAGAAATTTTAAAGTAAGTGATTGGGCATGGAGTGGCAATCCAACGTTGGAAGTTACAGCCCATTCAATTGGTGAAGGGAGGGCTAGGAAAGACTTTAATTGTAACATAGCATGAGTTTCATTTAATTAATCGATACCGAATGGACATAACTAACAACTTGGCATCCCATTAATTTCATAGCATTACCTTGCAACCAGATTCATCAAATAAACACAGAATGGATTTTTGACTTTGTTTAGGAACTGGAGTTTGTTCCATCATTCAGTGGGACAATGGCTGATTTGTATCCTAATTCTATCCATCTACCTTGATTCCATATCCTTTAATACTCCTGGCTAGCAAAAATCAATTGATGTTGAATTTAAAATTATTAAATTGATCTAGCACCTGTTGCTTGTTGGAAAGGTTTCCACGTTTAGCAGCTTTTTTGTGAATAAATGTGTGCTTAATTCTCCCCGGAATAGCCTATTCACCAGCAGAAGCTTATAATCTCCTATCTACCTTTATCAATTACTTTCAAAATCCTAAATACCTCATCAAATCACCCTTAACCTTCTATATTCCATGGAATACAAGCTTAGTTTATGTAATCATTCCTCATAATCTAATCATCAAGCCCCTGGTTCTGGTGAATCTGCATTGCTTATTCCAGGGCCATTATGTCCTTTCCAAGGTGTGGTACCTTGAAGTGTACATAGTACCAGATGTAGTTTACCTAGGACTTTGTATAGCTATAGCACTTCTCTCCTTTTAGATTCTAGCTGACATTCCATTAGATTTTATTTTTGTACCCAATATTTCATTTTAATGAAGAAGGGTAATACAGACTTTAATTCTGTTCCTCTCTCCACGGATGCTGTCAGGCCTGCTGAGTTTTTCCAGCGTTTTGTTTTTATTTCAGGTTTCCAGCATCCACAGTATTTTGCTTTTACATTTTAGCGATCTGTGTATATGGGCTTCTAAATGACTTTGGACCTCAGCTGTTCCCAATTTTTCAACATGTAAAAAAAAATACTCTGAACTATTCCTTTTTGGGCCTAAAATGGATGACTTCAACCTGCATTTAAATCCACCTGTCAGCATTGGATGCAGAATTCTTTGTAATTTGGCACAGTGTGTACCAAGCATTACTGCAATGCTGTAAATTTTCCCAACTGGACACTACGCACAAAGTTTAGCAATGCAATTTTCAGAATTTCATCTAGCAAGAACAGTGGCAAAAAATCCTGGACAGTTTGATTTCTGTAGGAAGAGCCATGAGAGATAGTGACTTCATCAGTGGGGCACTGGAGTGGTGTTTGGTAATTAGACGTAAGCAATGTCATCCGATGACCAAAAACTGGGAATGGTCAAACTTTCATGAATGACTCCATTAATTATTTGAAGTACAATGAAAGCATTTCAGTTTTTGCAATTCTCTACTGTAGACTTTTTCACCGTATCTTTACAGCGCAGAAGGAGGCCATTTGGCCCATCAGGTCTGCACTGGCTCTCTGAAAGAGCATTCCACCTATTCCCACTCCCCTGCCTAGTCCCTGTAACCTTGCACATTCTCTTTTTTCAGATGGCAATCCAATTCCCTTTTGAATACCTGGATTTGGACCTGCCTCCACCACCCTTTTCAGGAAACAAAAACAGAATTACCTGGAAAAACTCAGCAGGTCTGGCAGCATCGGCGGAGAGGAAAAGAGTTGTCGTTTCGAGTCCTCATGACCCTTCAGCAGAACTGAGTGAAGTTAGGAGAGGGGTGAAATATAAGCTGGTTTAGGGGTGGGCTGGGGGGGTGGGGAGGGGGGATGGTGGTTGTAGGGACAAGCAAGCAGTGATAGGAGCAGATAATCAAAAGATGTTACAAAGGAACAGGGAGGTGTTAAAGGTGGTGATATTATCTAAGAGAATGTGCTAATTAAGAATGGATGGCAGGACACTCAAAGTACAGCTCTAGTGGGGGTGGGGTGGAAAGACTGACAGGGTATTATAGTTATAGATTTAAAAATAATGGAAATAGGTGGGAAAAGAAAAATCTATATAAATTATTGGAAAAAAACAAAAGGGAGGGGGAAGAAACGGAAATGGGGGTGGGGATGGGGGAGGGAGTTTAAGATCTAAAGTTGTTGAATTCAATATTCAGCCTGGAAGGCTGTAAAGTGCCTAGTCGGAAGATGAGGTGCTGTTCCTCCAGTTTGCGTTGGGCTTCACTGGAACAATGCAGCAAGCTAAGGACAGACATGTGGGCAAGAGAGCAGGGTGGAGTGTTAAAATGGCAAGTGACAGGGAGGTTTGGGTCTTTCTTGCGGACAGACCGCAGGTGTTCTGCAAAGCGGTCGCCCAGTTTGCGTTTGGTCTCTCCAATGTAGAGGAGACCGCATTGGGAGCAACGAATGCAGTAGACTAAGTTAGAGGAAATGCAAGTGAAATGCTGCTTCACTTGAAAGGAGTGTTTGGGCCCTTGGACGGTGAGGAGAGAGGAAGTGAAGGGGCAGGTGTTGCATCTTCTGCGTGGGCATGGGGAGGTGCCATAGGTGGGGGTTATGGAGTAGGGGGTGATGGAGGAGAGGACCAGGGTGTCCCGGAGGGAACGATCCCTGCGGAATGCCGCCGGGGGGGCGGTGAAGGGAAGACATGTTTGGTGGTGGCATCATGCTGAAGTTCGCAGAAATGGCAGAGGATGATCCTTTGAAGGCGGAGGCTGGTGGGGTGATAAGTGAGGACAAGGGGGACCCTATCATGTTTCTGGGAGGGAGGAGAAGGCGTGAGGGCGGATGCGCGGGAGATGGGCCGGACACGGTTGAGGGCCCTGTCAATGACCGTGGGTGGAAAACCTCGGTTAAGGAAGAAGGAGGACATGTCAGAGGAACTGTTTTTGAAGGTAGTATCATCAGAACAGATGCGACGGAGGCGAAGGAACTGAGAGAATGGGATGGAGTCCTTACAGGAAGCGGGGTGTGAGGAGCTGTAGTCGAGGTAGCTGTGGGAGTCGGTAGGCTTGTAATGGATATTGGTGGACAGTCTATCATCAGAAATTGAGACAGAGAGGTCAAGGAAGGGAAGGGAAGTGTCAGAGATGGACCATGTGAAAATGATGGAGGGGTGGAGATTGGAAGCAAAATTAATAAATTTTTCCAGGTCCCGACGAGAGCATGAAGCCGCACCGAAGTAATCATCGATGTACCGGAGAAAGAGTTGTGGGAGGGGGCCGGAGTAGGACTGGAACAAGGAATGTTCCACATACCCCATAAAAAGACAGGCATAGCTGGGGCCCTGTCTCTTTATGGGGTATGTGGAACATTCCTTGTTCCAGTCCAACTCCGGCCCCCTCCCACAACTCTTTCTCCGGTACATCGATGATTACTTCGGTGCGGCTTCATGCTCTCGTCGGGACCTGGAAAAATTTATTAATTTTGCTTCCAATCTCCACCCCTCCATCATTTTCACATGGTCCATCTCTGACACTTCCCTTCCCTTCCTTGACCTCTCTGTTTCAATTTCTGATGATAGACTGTCCACCAATATCCATTACAAGCCTACCGACTCCCACAGCTACCTCGACTACAGCTTCTCACACCCCGCTTCCTGTACGGACTCCATCCCATTCTCTCAGTTCCTTCGCCTCCGTCGCATCTGTTCTGATGATACTACCTTCAAAAACAGTTCCTCTGACATGTCCTCCTTCTTCCTTAACCGAGGTTTTCCACCCACGGTCATTGACAGGGCCCTCAACCGTGTCCGGCCCATCTCCCGCGCATCCGCCCTCACGCCTTCTCCTCCCTCCCAGAAACATGATAGGGTCCCCCTTGTCCTCACTTATCACCCCACCAGCCTCCGCATTCAAAGGATCATCCTCCGCCAACTCCAGCATGATGCCACCACCAAACACGTCTTCCCTTCACCGCCCCCCCGGCGGCATTCCGCAGGGATCGTTCCCTCCGGGACACCCTGGTCCACTCCTCCATCACCCCCTACTCCTCAACCCCCACCTATGGCACCTCCCCATGCCCACGCAGAAGATGCAACACCTGCCCCTTCACTTCCTCTCTCCTCACCGTCCAAGGGCCCAAACACTCCTTTCAAGTGAAGCAGCATTTCACTTGCATTTCCTCTAACTTAGTCTACTGCATTCGTTGCTCCCAATGCGGTCTCCTCTACATTGGAGAGACCAAACGCAAACTGGGCGACCGCTTTGCAGAACACCTGCGGTCTGTCCGCAAGAAAGACCCAAACCTCCCTGTCACTTGCCATTTTAACACTCCACCCTGCTCTCTTGCCCACATGTCTGTCCTTAGCTTGCTGCATTGTTCCAGTGAAGCCCAACGCAAACTGGAGGAACAGCACCTCATCTTCCGACTAGGCACTTTACAGCCTTCCAGGCTGAATATTGAATTCAACAACTTTAGATCTTAAACTCCCTCCCCCATCCCCACCCCCATTTCCGTTTCTTCCCCCTCCCTTTTGTTTTTTTCCAATAATTTATATAGATTTTTCTTTTCCCACCTATTTCCATTATTTTTAAATCTATAACTATAATACCCTGTCGGTCTTTCCACCCCACCCCCACTAGAGCTGTACTTTGAGTGTCCTGCCATCCATTCTTAATTAGCACATTCTCTTAGATAATATCACCACCTTTAACACCTCCCTGTTCCTTTGTAACATCTTTTGATTATCTGCTCCTATCACTGCTTGCTTGTCCCTACAACCACCCCGCCCCCCCAACTTCTCTCTCCACCCCCCCCGCCCCCGACCTTAAACCAGCTTATATTTCACCCATCTCCTAACTTCACTCAGTTCTGCTGAAGGGTCATGAGGACTCGAAACGTCAACTCTTTTCTTCTCCGCCGATGCTGCCAGACCTGCTGAGTTTTTCCAGGTAATTCTGTTTTTGTTTTGGATTTCCAGCATCCGCAGTAGTTTTTTGTTTTTAACCCTTTTCAGGAAGTTTGTTCCAGACTCCAACCACCTTCTGGGTGAAAATATTTTTCCTGGCATCACATTTATTCCTTTTTCCAATTATTTTGAATCTGTGCCCACTAGCTCTTGATGTTCTCTTCTCAGTAGGGACAGTTTCTCACTATTTACCCTGTTCATACCCCTCAGGATCTTGAATACCTCTATCAAGTCTCCTCTCAGCCTTCTTCCTACTTTCTCCTTTGATCATTTTAACTTGCTGTTTGTGCAGAGAAAGAAAAATTATTTCAAACATCTTTATCTGCTTACTCAAATCAGGAAAGCAAATTAAAGGGGAACAGAACTTAATAAAATAAATTGAATTATTTTATTAAATTACTCTCGATCTGGTTATGCTGCACATTCGTGAGATGTTTCCTCTTGTGACGAAAGCACATGTGGTCACTCAGTCATTTGGATTGCTATCCCTATTTGCTTTTCCTTTTCAGAATTTCAGATAAAGCATTGATTTTACTTTTGTTTCCCTCCCAGTACTCCCCATAATAAAAATTGTATAACGGAATGTTTTGCACACAAACATGAGTCTGAATTTCATTGTTTAAGATATAATAATTTGCCAATCTAGCTGCTTGAGATCAGTGATCACAATGTTCATATTGCGAGAATAAAAATCAGCTAAAAAGTATTGTCAGCAATCAAGAAAAATAACCAAATGAAAGGGATGATTAATTGATTAACATTGGTTCCCCTTTTTATGAGGAAAACATTATTCACTAAAATTATGCCTTTTTATAATCCTTAAGTTTTAAGAAAAAGGACCCATTCCAGAGATGAAGAAAGAAGTAACAACAAGCGAGTCAAGATTTTAGGTGACAAAATTGACCATCTTAATTTAAGTTCCAAAAGCCAAAGTGCAGATACTACTAAGAAGATATCTTTGGATGAGGTGATCTTTGTTTTCATTTGCTTTGGAATTGTAGATATGAGTTAGCTCAAGTTTCAAGGGAAATACTGGGGAATAAACTAAAATGGTTAGATGACCAATGTATTTTTCCAAAATATGTTTTAAGGAATAATTTTTGCCAATTATTTGATTAAGTTTATAGTGGTCTGTTGCATTTTAACAGAAAATATCTCCATTATCACCTCTTTAAAGGCATAAAAAACTCATCATCCAATTTTTTTAAAAATTGGATTGCACTTTTTAAAAAGAAAAGGTGCATTTTGGTTGCTTCGGTGAACTGGGTTAATGTTAGTTCTAATTCATCCTTCCATGATGACCTTCCTTCTGTCATTAAGGTCAGAAGTGAGGATGTTTGCATCATTCGCAACTCCTAAGATACTGAAGCAGTCCATGTCAAATGCAGCAAGACCTGGACAATATCCAGGCTTGGACTGACAAGTGGCAAGTAACATTCACGACACACAAGTGCCAGCCAATGAACACCTCCAACAAGAGAGAATCTAACCATCGCCACTTGACATTCAATGACATTACCATCACTGAATCGTCCACTGTCACATCCTGGGCGTTACCATTGACCAGAAACTGAACTCGACTAGTCATATAAATATTGGGGCTATAAGAGCAGGTCAGAGGCTAGAAATCTTGTAACTCTCCTGACTCTATAGCTTGTCCTGCATCTACAAGGCACAAGTCAGGACTGTGATGGAATACTCTCCATTCGCCTGGATGAGTTCAGCACCAACAACACTTGAAGCTTGACACTGTCCAGGGCAAAGCAACCTGCTATTGCACCCCATCCACAAACATTCACTCCCTCCACCATTGATGCACAGTGGCAGCAGTGTGCACCATCTACAAGGTGCAATGCAGGAACTCACCAACGCTCCTTAGACAGCACCTTCCAAACCCACAACCTCTACCATCTAGAACAACGAGGGCAGCAGATGCATGAGACATCACCAGGAACTTCCCCCCCAACAAACCATACTGGCTTTGAAATATATCACCATTCCTTCACTGTTGCTGGGTCAAAATCCTGGAATTCCCTCCCTAACGGCACTGTAGGTTACCCACTCCATTTGGACTGCAGCAGTTCAAGAAGGTGATGGCATAGTGGTATTTTCGCTGGACTAGTAATTCAGAGACCCAGAATAAATGGGCACCTGGGTTCAAATCCTGCCATGGCAGATGGTGGAATTTGAATCCAATAAAAATCTGGAATTAAAAGTCTAATGATGACCATGATACCATTGTTGAGTGTTTTAAAAAAAAACCATCTGGTTTACAAATGTCCTTTAGGGAAGGAAATTTGGCCTACATGTGACTCCAGACCCCACAGCAAACTGCTACAAAGCCTCAAAAAAAGGAATGAAACCGGACAGACCACACGGCATTGAACTAGGCACTGGAAACGACAACTGCAGACACAGCCCTGTCGACCCTGCAAAGTCCTCCTTACTAATATCTGGGGGCTAGTGCCAAAATTGGGAGAGTTAGAGTCGTTTCACGGATTAGTCAAGCATCAGCCTGACATAGTCATCCACACAGAATCATATCTTACAGATAATGTCCCAGACAGCACCATCAGCATCCCTGGTATGTCCTGTCCCACCAGCAGGACAGACCCAGCAGAGGTGGCGGCGCTGTGATATACAGTAGTGTGGGAGTTGCCCTGGGAGTCCTCAACATCGACTCTAGACCCCATGAAGTCATGGCATGAGGTCAAACATGGGCAAGGAAACGTCCTGCTGATTACCACATACTGCCCCCCCTCGGCTGATGAATTGATGCTCCTCCATGTTGAACACCACTTGGAGGAAGCACCTGAGGGTGGCAAGGGTGCAGAATGTACTCTGGGTGGGGGACTTCAATGTCCATCACCAAGAGTGGCTCAATAGCACCACTACTGACTGAGCTGGCCGAGTCCTAAAGGACATAGCTGCCAGTTTGGGTCTGCAGCAGGTGGTGAGGAAACCAACAAGAGGGAAAAACCTACTGACCTCCTACTCACCAAGCTTCCTGCCACAGATGCATCTGTCCATGACAGTATCGGTAGGAGAGACCACCACATATAGTCGTTGTGAAGACGAAGTGCTGTCTTCACATTGAGGATACCCTCCATCGTGTTGTGTGGCACTACCACCGTGCTAAATGGGATGGATTTTGAACAGATCTAGCAACTCAATACTGGGCATCCATATCTCAGTGGGCCATCAGCAGCAGCAGAATTGTACTCGAACACAATCTGTAACCTCATGGCCTAGCATATCCCCCACTCTACCATCACCATCAAGCCAGGGGATCAACCCTGTTCAATGAAGAATGCAGGAGGGCATGCCAGGAGCAGCACCAGGTATACCTAAAAATGAGGTGTCAACCTGGTGAAGCTATAAACAAGACTACTTGCATGCCAAACAGCTTAAGCAACAAGTGACAGACAGAGCTAAGCGATCCCACAACCAACAGATCAGATCAAAGCTCTGCTGTCCTGTCACATCCAGTCGTGAATGGTGGTGGACAGCTAAACAAATCACTGTAGGAGGAGGCTCTACAAATATCCCCATCCTCAGGGATCTGGAGCCCAGCACATCAGTGCAAAAGACGAGGCTGAAGCATTTGCAACAATCTTCAGCCAGAAGTGACGAGTGGATGATCCATCTCTGCCTCCTCCGGAGGTCCCCAGAATCACAGATGCCAGTCTTCAGCCAATTTGATTCACTCCACGTGATATCAAGAAGTGGCTGAAGGCACTGGATACTGCAAAGGCAATGGGCCCTGACAATATTCCGGCAATAGTACTGAAGACTTGTGATCCAGAATTTGCCGCACCCCTAGCCAAGCTGTTCAGTACAGCTACAAAATTGGCATCTACCCGCAGTTTGGAATATTGCCGAGGTATGTCCTGTACACAAAAGCAAGACAAATCCAGCCAATTGCCACCCCATCAGTCTAGTTTCGATCATTGTAAAGCAATGGAAGGGATAATCAACAGTCCCATCAAGCAATAACTTGCACATTGATGCCCAGTTTGGGTTCTGCCAGGATCACTCGCCTTCTGACCTCATTACAGCCTTGGTTCAAACAAAGAGCTAAACTCGTGAGGTGAGTGACTGCCCTTGACATCAAGGCCGCATTTGACAGTGTGGCGTCAAGGAGCTCTAGCAAAACTGGAGTCGATGGGAATCAGAGAAAACTCTCCGCTGGTCGGAGTCATACCTAGCACAAAGGAAGATGGCTTTGGTTGTTGGATGTCAGTCATCTCAGCTCCAGGAGTTCCTCAGGGTAGTGTCCTTGGCCCAACCGTCTTCAGCTACTTCATCAATGACCTTCCTTCCATCATAAGGTCAGAAGTGGGGATGTTCGCTGATGATTGCACAATGTTCAGCAGCATTCGCGACTTCTCAGATACTGAAGCAGTCCATGTCCAAATGCAGCAAAACCTAGACAATATCCAGGCTTGGGCTGACAAGTGGCAAGAAACATTCGCACAGCACAAGTATCAGACAATGACCATCTCCAACAAAAGCGAATCTAACCTTTGCCTCTTGATGTTCAATAGCATTACCATCATTGAATCCCCTACTCTCAACATCCTGGGGGTTAGCATTGACCAGAAATTGAACTGGACTAGCCATATAAATACTGTGGCTACAAGAGCAGGTCAGAAGCTTGGAATCGTGCGATGAGTAACTCACCACCTGACTCCCCAAAGCCTGTCCACCATCTACAAGGCACAAGTCAGGAGTGTGATGGAATACTCCCCACTTGCCTGGATCACAACACTTGAAGCTTGACACCGTCCAGGGCAAAGCAGCCAGCTTGATTGGCACCACATCCACAAACGTTCACTCCCTCCACCACCGATGCACAGTAGCAGCAGTGTGTACCATCTACAAGATGCACTGTAGGAGTTCACCAAGGCTCCTTAGAAAACACCTTCCAAACCCATGACAACTACCATCTAGAAGGACAAGGGCAGCAGATAGATGGGAACACCACCATCTGGAAGTTCCCCTCCATGTCATTCACCATCCTAACATAGAAATATATATTGCCGTTCCTTCACTGTCGCTGGGTCAAAACCCTGGAACTCCCTTCCTAACAGCACTGTGGATGTACCTGCACCACATAGACTGCAGCAGTTCAAGAAGGCAGCTCACCGCCACCTTCTCAAGGGCAACAAAGCCTGCATCCCATTAATGAATTTAAAAATAATCCAACGTTAATGAATTTTATGTGCATCTTGGGTCATAGATTCTTGTCAATGAGCGCAAGTTGCAACGATATTACGAGCAAGAAGGAAGGGTGAACTGGCACCCCTCTATTCAACCTCCTTGGTTGTCACGAGGATATGCCTTTTCCAAATCAGAATGCGTTTAACTATTGAAGCAGTGAACAAGAAGGAGCCAATCAAACAAGGTTTTCTTGAGTCAAAGAAAAGGCATACTTTTTAACCATTAAACCAGAGGGAAAATAATAAAAACGCAGCACCAAGTATTCGGCCTACATGCAGTCATTCGGGCCTACACACGCAGGCGCACAGACGCACTATATATTTGTGTGTGGGTGTATACTGGAAATGAGGGGCGTTAGAGTCCTTTTTTTTAAAGTAAAAGAATGTATTGTTAAGTGTCCTTTGTCCTTGAGGTGTAGATTTTAAATGCTGCGGCTGATTTGGGTCAGCTGGTTTCTTGGATGCAGTCAGATGTACAAGATACGAGCGAGTTTGTTTTAACTTTCTTTGTTTGACATCTCTCTCTGCCAAAAGAGATCACAATATCTTAATGTTTCTTTGTGCAACGTTATGAGGTGTCAAGTGCTTAAGGCTTTTTAAATTATTAATTTTTTATTCTAAGCAGTTTCACAGATGCTACTGTCACTATAGGATTCGTTAGTTCTGTATATATTGTATATTGCATGAATGGACAAGGAATGGTCATGAGTTGGCATGGAGGGTATGAGGGACCATTGGGGGGTGTATGGAGGGCATGAGTTAGGCTGGGGACATTGTGGCATAGGAACTGGGTAGGGTGTGAGGGATGAGGGCCAGAGGTCCTAAAATGTAATCCAACAACTGGGACAAAGTTCCAGAGAATCAAGGCAGCGCCAGCATCCTCAGCACTCAGCTGCCCCTGTGGACACCCCGATCTGCTTCAGGATTGACAGGCCTCACATTATCCCTCCCTCACCTCCCTGGGGCAAAAAATAGCACATAAAGGGGCACTTTATACTGAGGCGGGTCTGCTGAGTCAGGAAGTTTCCCATTTCGAATCATTTGCCTGGTCGCAAAAATCCAGTTCGCAATGTCTGAAACATTGACCAAATTAATCACCACCAAATTACATGCTTTTGTCCGAAATCGTTTCACCAAAAATATAGCTTACCCACCATTATCACTTGGAGTACTTCCTCATTCTTTAAATACAGTTAATCCTTCAAAAGACACACCTGGCTGTCTATTGGTCCTTCTGACCTGGTTGGATTGAATATTTTAATTCCTTTTACGAACTTGGCCTCTATACTAACACCTTTTAAAAGATCTAATGTTACTTCAGAATCAGACCCTATAGACAATTTTGGAAGGACAGGAAAGAGAGAGTGGAGAATAATTTCCTGTGTTATGCAGAAAGGTAGTGTCTTAAGAGGATATCCCTGATTTTGGATGATGACAATTCATATGTAAATAGGAGTAGAACTGTTAAAGTAATGAGAGAGAGATCATAACTACAGTAGATAATTAACATTGCTTAATGTAAATAAATGTATATATTAAAATTCTAAGCTGTGCTTTGACTTTCTGTACGTGCAAATTACAAATTCATTCCCGTTTAACATTAGATCCAGAAAATGCTTCACCAAAAGATGATCACTGAACTTGGTAGTGATGGGTTGGTCAACAAACTTGAAGAGTTAACGAAAAGAATTGAAAACATTGACTGCGGACAAAAGCATGAAGAACTGGCTAAAAGAATTCAAGTAAGTTTTTAATAACAACAACTTGTATTTATTTAGCACATTTTATCATAGTAATATGAGGCAAGGCACTTCACAGGGGTGTTATCCAACAAAAGTTGAGAACAAGCCACATGAGATGTTGGAGCAGATGACAAAAAGCTTAAACAAAAAGAGATTTTAAGGAATGTCTTAAAGGAGGAATAAGGGGAGAGGTGAAGAGGTTCATGTAGGGAATTCCAGAGCCTGGAGCCTTGACAGCTGAAGTTTCAGCCACCAGTGCTGTTGGAGCAATTAAAATTGGGGATGTGCAAGAGGTCAGAATTGGAGGAGTGCAACTTGAAGAGTTGTAAGACTGGAGGAAATTGAGAGGTAGGGAAGGGCAAAGCCATGGACGAATTTGAAAACCAGGATGAGAATTTTAAAATTGGGTTGTTGTTTAACTGAGGGACAATGTAGGTCAGTGAGCACGGGAGTGATGGATGAATACAACTTGGTGCAAATTCGGATTAGGAGAGTTATGGATAACTTCAACATTACAAAGGGTTGAAGATGGGAGAACAGCCAGGAATGCATTGTAATGGTCAAATCTAGCGGTAACGAAGGTATAGATGAGGGTATGAGGAGAAGGTGACACAGTGATACTATACTGGACTAGGAATATTGAAGCCCAGGCTAATGCTCTGGGGACATGGATTCAAATCCCACCATGGCAGTAGGTGGAATTTAAATTCAATTAATAAATCTGGAATATAAAGCTAGAATCAGTAATGGTGACCATTACTATCATCGAATTGTCATAAAAACCCATCTGGTTCACTGATGTCCTTTTAGGGACGGAAACCTGCCGTCCTTACCTGGTCTGGCTTACATGTGACTTCAGACCCACAACAATGTAGTTGACTCTTAACTGCTCACTGAAATGGCCTTGCAAGCCACTCAATTAAAAGGAAACTCTGGATGGGCGACAAATAAATGCTGGCCTTGCCAGCGACGCCCATATCCCATGAAAGAATAGCAGCAGATGAGCTGAGATGGTGCAGTCAGTTAGTGTCATGGATTGAGGTGGAAATAGGCAGTCTTAAGATGTGGTCATCAGCTTATCTCAGAGTCCAATATGGCATGAAGGTTGCAAACAGTTGGCGTCAACCTCACATAATTTCCACGAAGAGGGATGGAGTTGGTTGCTAGGGAGTCTATTGTAAGGACCAAAATTGGTTCTTAATCTACTGCATGAAAATTTGGAATAAAATTATTCTTAATGCATTGTTTAAAAAAAACATTGAGGACATACAATAAATTACATCAATGAACTTGACTGTTTTTTATTCCATGTAAGTGGACAGTTGTTTGTGTTCCAGTCCAACCCAGACAGAAGGGATAAATATCTCTTTTCTGAAATCAGTTGTGCAGTGGACAATTACTATCCAGTTGCAAGTGAGCTGAAAGGCAGAGTACTCCACTGTTTTTGAATGCAGTACTAATTCAATAGTGTGAGAGAAATGTGGCAAATCTAAATTTAAATTATTGATAAAGGAGATCATTTTCCAAACCTGGAAATTCTAAGTACAAACTTCAGTTTTTGTTCTTGAAGAAACTTCTTATTTTTTTGTTGGATATACACCTAATTACTTTTTTCAAGAAATGTTTCTATCTTCTCTTCTGGGATTTTGGTTTCATGCCATTGTCACTGTTTGAAACAAGTGTTAAGAAATATAAATTACCAAGATTAAAAACTAATTTATAACAATTTATTTTTGCACACAGACTAGAATAAAACGATTGGAAAGAAAAGTAAAAGCAGCTTTACAAACTGTAAATACAGTGTCACTCAGAAAGAAACCAGAGGAGGTATAAAATGATCTTCAGCCAGTAACAAATAGTTTTTACCACTATATAGCAATCTAATTTTAACTTAATTTTCACTTCATCTCTTTGCACTAAATTACTTGTATTGTTAGAAACCAAGTGTAATGATTTCTTTAGATAACAGCTATAAGCATTCTCAACAGATTTTCTTTTGTTTTATTCTTCAATACTTACCCAGAGCACTTCTGCCTTATTTTCACAACAATCTGAAGTGCAACCTGTGCCACAACATGCTACCACTGCAGTAATTTCAACCAATGCATCGGAGCCTGGGTTGTTTGCAAAACATATGGATTCATCTGCTGCACTTGCTGTAGTAACAGACCAATCCCCACAGCCATTGCCCTACAGGAAAACTCCAGATTCTCCTAATTATGAACTGAACTTGCAGTTACCTGAAAGGTATTGTTTAACTTAAGTGTGAAGATGAATTTATGATAGGATTGAAATGTTCTCTGTGTTTAGAATTTTGTGCTTTCACCTAAGGCACATGGTTTTTGAACAACATAGCCATAGCAAGTAGGAAAATAATCATACTGCTATAATATCGTGTTCTGAAGTTCAAGTTTGGGATGTTTTGTATTGCATTGTTAAAATGACAAAATCCTTTACTGCATCTTCTGTTTTAGCAGTACACCGATGCTTTTGTTCTATAGTTTCCTGAGTTTCTGGTGTTCATGCCAACCAGCAAGTTTACCATCCAGAAAAATTGTTTGCTTTTTGGAGCGCTATATTCTTCATCCATTTGCCTTTTATGAAAGGGAAACTTGCTCAGTTTCTGTTTGTAATGTGTTTTGCAGTACTGCCATACTAATTGGCAACTGAGGTCCTAAAAGTGTTACTGAATACTTGTCAAGGTGAATGAAGGGCTACAAGTAAGCTGCACATACTCTGCACCAGTTTTACCTTTCCAAGTGCCCATGGCTTTTCCTAAGGCTCTAATCTCCAGTACTTTGCATTCCATTTGGGCGAAGTGCATGATCTCAGGTATTCCTTTCCCTGGCATCATATGCTGTTGTACCCTGCAGAAAGAAGGCAAGAGTAGTGAATGATGTTGAAATGGTAAGTGGAGATGAGTAGGGCTTGTGCATACAGTGCACCTGTTGAAAGTTGGAGAAGCGAGATGGGATGAGGCTGGGGAGCTGATTATTGGAAGGCCAGGCATGCGGAATGTGAAGTGTGAGAGAAGGAATTGTGGGTTGTGCAGGTCCTAGGGCAAGGCTTCTCAACTGTGGGTTGCAACCGCCAGTGGGGTTTGCAA
This sequence comes from Cetorhinus maximus, assembly GCF_964194155.1. Classification (NCBI taxonomy): domain Eukaryota; kingdom Metazoa; phylum Chordata; class Chondrichthyes; order Lamniformes; family Cetorhinidae; genus Cetorhinus; species Cetorhinus maximus. Next base: position 97,620,654 of record NC_135893.1, read on the forward strand.
GATAAAATTTTGGGATCGCGAGCTCTGAGGTAGCAATGGGTGCAGTGGAGCTCAGACTGAATGCTTTCAGGTGCAAGGCCTCTTTTAAATCCTTGTGTTTTTTTGCTAATGGTGGGCCTGGCCTAAGGGACATATCTTTTGAGGCCTGATTGTTGCTATAAAAATAAGCCTCTGAAAAGGTGGTGTTTTTTTTTTCAACCCTGCAATTTAAACTATTCCCACCACACTGAACTTCTCCTACGTCCTGGTACTGACCAGTTGTCTCTGTCCGCGCCCATTGGATAGTCACCCCAGACATGTACCTGTGGGTGATGTGCTGCCTTCCATGCTGTAACCCCCACCAAAACCTTCAAGGAGACGCATGAAAACTTCAGGCATCCCCGTGACTGAACTGTATCCACGCCATTCCAGTGAAATCTCTCCAAAGGGATTGCAACCTTGCTTTAAGAGCCTGCTTTAGAATGGATGTTGCCGTCCTGTCGGAAGATTGCACAACAAAATTAGGTGGGCTGCCGATTTCCTAGCATGATTGGTTAGGCACCTTGATCATCGTCAAAATGCTGTCCAGGACTTAAAATCGCACAGGCCTCAAACTGACAATGTCACAGGGGTTTGCCACTTTTTCGGCTTACCTGATTCCCACCCCAAGGTAAAATTGGGGCTAATGTTTATGAATGAAGGTTCACTGAAAATATGTAAAAAGAGATTATGGTGCCCTCTTGTGGTGTTGATGCTAAATGCGGTCTCAAAAAAAAAGGCACAAATTTCTTTTGTGATTCTATTCCACTAATTGTAACCTTAGCATGAACAGGGCAGTGTTACCAATATCCAGAGGACAAAGAAAATATTTGCTATAAGCATTTTTCAAAATGTTATGGGACCACATGGTTACTCAGTGGCCATTTAGTAAACTGATCCAATTACAAATTTTTTCAATTTTAATGTAATTTCCCCTTTTCCTCCTACCACTTACTTTGCCTAAATTGCTATTGTAGTGGTGTAGCCGTTATCTCTAAATCATACATTGATCTATTTTCTCCCCACTCCTCTGGCAATTTCATCTTTTTCCACCCTCTCACCTCTTTTAAAATCCTTGTTCTCTACCATCCACATACCACAATAAGCTTTTGAGAAATGCACCTTCACTGCTTTCCTCCGTATGCACTGTGATTTTTCATCCTCACTGGTTGCAATCTTCATCTCAACTCATCATGCTTTCCCTCCTCTGACTTCATTGCCCTCTTATGCCTTCCACCAACAAACTTTCCCTCTAAATAATTCCCCTATCACCACCTCACCTGACCTCACCACTCTGTTTGTGTTCATCTCAGCTAAGGCCATCTCTGATCATTTCCTTGTATCCATGTCCACCCCCCTCCACTTCCTTTTGCATCAGCCAACTATCTAGCCTTTAGCTCTCCATTCATCATGGCATTTCTCCATTCTCCAGTCTGCTCAGCCTCTCTATTAATACCATTATACTCTCACTCTGGGTAGTTTCCCATGTTATGGCCATCATCTCTGCTCTTAAGTCCAAGGGACACCGTCTTGAACATCTATAGCGAACAACTGGTTTAACTATTCTTTGCCAAGTTTGGTTGGACCACATGAAGTACTCTTTTATCCTGCTCTCCTTTGCGCAATAGTAAATAGTTTCGACAGTCGTCCTAGAATGCAAAGCTAACCGCCAGCTTCTCTCCATTGCAAACCATCTTGTTCAAACCATCTTGTTAAACCCATCTCTCCCACTAACTTCACCTTCAAGTGTGAGGAGATTATGGGCTACTTGTCACCGAAGATAAGACCAGCCCTTCAGTTGCTTCTGCCACTTCCCCTAGCACAGTGGGCAAAGTTTACCTTAAGGCTCTCCCCGACCCTTGCCCTGAACACTCCCCTTTCTCTAGATTCTCACTTATCTACCCTCATGCCCTCATAGATAAGGTCAGCTTTAAGAGATCCACCACCTGCTCCCTAGACCCTATTCCCACCTTACTGCAGAGAGCCTAACTTCACCTTCTGGTCCCCTTATTAGCTGAGTTAACAGTTTGCTGTCCTCAGCTACTGTCCCTCTTCCCTTTTGAATGACAGCATCTTCACTCTTCAAAAGACCCACCCTTAACCCTTCTGTATGCTACTGTTTTATATCCAACTTTTTTCCCCATAAAGTCTAAGAACATATTGTAGCTGCCCAAATCTCGGCCTATCTTTTCCACAATTCCATGTTTGTATCCTTGCAATTGGGTTTCCAGCTGCGTCACAGTACTGAAACAATCCCTATCAGTGTCTCAAATGACATTCTGCGTGACTTTAACCATGGCAAACTGTCCTCCTCATCCCCTTCAATCTGCAACCTTTAGCATGGTTAGACACACCATTTGTTATGACGCGGCAGATGATGTGTGCCAGGTGGAACAAATCCACGAGGGAAACTTGATCACGCTATCACAACGGGTTTGCAATTTGCATTTATTTGGAGATGCATGCCCTGATTTCAGAAGTAATAAGTCCACCAAGACTTCAGAGATTTTTTAAAAAAACTAAATTAAACATTTATTAACAAAAGAGAAGATTTCAAGTACATACATAGGTCTACAAATTACTACTATAATAACTCCTAAAACCCCTAATTAATCTGGCTTCCAGTTACACCCCCGTTAAGGCAATGGTTAAAAAAATAGATTTTAAACAGATCCTACAATATTAAAGACACTCCTACACCTTAATGATGACTTCAACCTGCAGTCTACTTGGCTACAAGATGTAATTAAATCTTTCACACAGACAACACAACCCCCCCCCAATAAACCTACTTTACACTACACTAACCTAGAAAAATATTATGAAAATTATTATACTTCATAACAATTCTCTGCCAATGCTTCTGTCCTGTCATCCAGCTGCAAGCAACTGCCCTCGCCTGCTTCCATTCTTACCTATCCAGTTATAGTCCCGAGTCAACTTCTCTTTCCACACAGCTACCTCTGAAGCCCTCCAATGACCCATCTTTTGTCCCCTACTATTTCTCATCTGCATGCAGTCCCTCACCAATATCTTCCAAAAACGCACCAGATTGCACATGTACAGTGACAGCACCCAACTCTACCTCACACCCTCCCTTCTCAATCCCTCCACTATCTGATTTTGTCAAACTTCTTGTCCGACATTCAGCATTGGATGAGCAGAAATTTCCTCTGCAACTAAATATTGGGAGAACTGAAACCTTTGCCTTCGGTCACCGCCACAAACTCCATTCCCTTGCAGCTGACTTTATCCTTCTCCCAGGCAGCTGTCTGAAGTTAAACCAGACATTCACAACTTTAGTGTCATACCTGACACAGAGAAATGAACTTCTGACCAAACATCCATGCCATCTCTAAGACTGTCTACTTTCACTTCCATAACATCGCTCAACTCTGCTCCTCATTTCACCAGCTCCTCAAACACACCCATGTCTTTTCTTGCCTCTTTACTTGACTATGCTAATGGTCTCTTGGCCAACCTCCCATCTTCCATCTTTATAAGCTGGAACTTGTCCAAGCCCTACTGCCTGAATCCTAACACACCAAGCCTTGTTCATCCTTCTGACCTACATTGGCTTCTGTCCAGCAATGATTTTGTTTTAAAATTTTCATCCTTGTTTTCAGATCCCTGCATGGCCTTGCTTCTCCCTATCACTGTAACCTCTAACCCACAAGCCATCGAGATCTCTGCATTCATCCAATTCTGACTTCTTGGACATCCCCAGTTTTAATCACTCCATTGTTGGCAGCTGTGATTAACTGCTTAGGCTCTAAGCTCTGGAATTCTCTCCTTATCCTTCTCTGCCTCTTTCCTCCTTTTTAAGATTCTACTTAACCAAAAGCTTGGTCAAAGAGATAGTTTTATCTCTCTAAATCTCTCCTGATACCTCTTTATCTGGCTTGGTATCAAATTTTATTTGATAATGTTCTTGTGAAGTAGGTTGGAATGTTTAAAGGCACTATGTTGTTAAATGCAAGTTGTTTTTGGGGGTGTGGGGTGTGTTAGATTTTGTTTTGGCTCCTTCCCTAAATGAAGTGGTAATAGATTCTGTATCAATGGAGGAAAGAAAAACTTTTTGGTTCAGAAGTTATGCAAAGGTTGAAAAAACTTGCATATTCAATTGTATAAAATTAAAATGTAGCCAACCAAGCATTATTTTAGCACTGATTTCCCCAATGTAAAATTTCAATGTACATAAATTGTAATTATACCCATTGCTAATATCAATGGCAGTAGAAAAATACTGGTTAATCATATTGCTGTTTATGGAATTTTGCTGGCAGAGAATGACTGCTGCAATTACTGACATAAATCACTGCTCTTCGGGAATTGAATCAGTATATTGTTTTTATGTATGTATTTGCAATTCACAGACTGCATTTCTGCTGGAGTGACAGAGGGGTCTGCAATTGAAACCTGCAGAATAATTTTAGATGAAGTGGTATATCAACCACAGTTGATTTGAACCTTGCCTTGACAACTTTTATGTTCTTTTCAGAAGATTGGGTGAAAGCCTGAGCAGCACATTTTGGAATTGGGAAACAAATTGCTGACTTCTAACCTATGCCAGCTTAGCTAGAAAGCCAACTTGCACCCAACCAAATTGGATAATGAAATGCAATATTGCCATGTCTGTTTCTGTATGTGAGCAGAGTACCTAGCCCCCAAGGCTTTGAGTGCTATAAAACCTTGAAGCATTGCCTTATCCTGTATGAGCTGGGATTGGAAATATTGAGCTGGTATCTGTCTACTGTGGCTGATGTGTCGCTATGCCTTTTTTAGATGATTCTACAACTTTTATCCTGCTATTCAGGGTCCAGCATATGGTGGTTCCTTCGAAATGTATGATGTTCTACTCTGGTTCATGGTGTGCTGGTGGTTTCAGTTCATAACTTTTGGTGAAGTCTTCTTCACCAACTATATTATCATCGTCCTCTCTGTTGCTATTCCTTTCTTGGAAATTTATAGGATCCACTCCAGTAGACTGCAAGGATATGCATGTAGAATAGAGGTAAAAAGAAGAATTACATTCTGATGTTTTTAATTTTATACTGCAAATCCTCTATTTAAGGTATTGCAGAATGTTTTAAAAATAATCTACTGCAGTAATATGCAGCATCATAGTTTAATTTTAAAGACTTTTTGCTAGATGTTTTGATTCTGTGTTTTTAAAACTTTTTGAAAATATATTCATAGTGTCCAGTGTGTTACTAGCCACATGTAGCTAATGGGAATCCAGATGTGGATAATTGCATTTCTGATTAGTAAATGAGTAATAATTACCATTGTTAGGCATGTAATCCCAAGACTTCTTTTTGCACAGTGCATGCATATGCACTTTAACCTGTTTGTACATTTGGTAAAATGGTGAGATGGAAAGTAGTGTGCAAGTGTTTTGGATCATTGAGTGCTTTGCTTCTCTTGCTACTGAATGGTGGTAGATGTTAAATAATACACTCATGTGAAGTAGGTTTATTTAGATTGTGAGTGTACACCAGGCGTCTTCTACTAAAATTAGTGCATGTGGCTAAAACAGTGGCTGGGATTTTCCGGACCCTTTGTGGGCAGGATAAAAAACTTGGCACCCCAGCAAAACGTCCATTGATTTTTGGCGCGACTTTGGTGGGACCAAAAAATCCTGGCCAGTTTCACTGTTGACACAATCTGTGACTAGTCAACAGTTTTAACTGGATAACACTGCCTTTTCAAAATCAGGTGCCTGTAGAGGATTTGGCTTCTGGACTGAGAAAAAGTCACTTCAACACCTTGTGAAAGTTAATTATTTCTTTGGAAATGAAACAAACAAACCCTTAATAAATAAAACCCCAACTTGTAACACACATTTGCATTTATTTATGTTTCCTGCATTCCTGCAGTATGATTGTTTCTGAAATGTTGTTTATATTGCCATCTATAATGTCATAGGAGCAGGAGTAAATTATTCAGCCCCTTGAGCCTCTTAGATCACCACTAATCTGTACCTCAAGCCTCTTTACATCCTTTTCTCTATAAAGAACTTCCATGTAGCATCTTTCACAATTGCTGGGCATCCCAAAGTGTTCTGCAGCCAGTATTTAGAAGTATTTAGAAGCCTAGCCTTGATTGTAGTGTAGGAAAATGTGGCAGCAAGGTTCCACAAGCAACAAATATATATCCTTTCCTAACAAAAGTTGATCTCTGTCTTGAACATCTCAATTGGCATAGCATCAACAGTCTTTTTGAGATTCCAGATTTGCACTATCCTCTGTTTTAAAAGCTGCTTCCTAATTTCTCTCCTAAATAGCTTAGTTCTAATTTTAAAGGTTATATCGTCTATGTTTGGATTTCCTCACCACCCGGAGGAAATGGTTTCTCTGTCTCTTCCCTATTTAATTTTTAAAATCTTTTTCAACTGCCCAGTTAGATCACTTCTCAACCTTTTAAACTCATGGGAATACAAACTAAGTTTATGCTACCTATCTTTGTATTTAACCCTCTATCTAAGCCTTGGTATCATTCTGTGAATCTATGCTGTACCCCCTCCAAGGCCAACATATCTTTCCTAAGGCAAATTCCCAAAACTGACAGCAGTACTCCAGATAGTGTTTTGATTAAGGCTATTTAATACTGAATCATCTCTTCCTCACTCTTGTTTCTAAAACCCCCCCCCCCCCCCACTTTAGCTAAAGGCCATCTTTGTTTTTGATTGCTTTTTGTATCTGTGCATTGGCTTTAGTGATTAAGTAAATGGCCACCTGAAAATCTTTGCTCTTCCAAAGCTTCTGGGTCTCTTATCTTTTTACGCATTGCCATTTTTCTTTCCAGAGTAGATGGGGAGAAACTGTACCTGTTTGTAAAAAGGTTATGAACAAGAGGGCAGAGATTTAAAGTGATTTGCAAAAGAAGCAAATGCAATGTGAGAAAAAACTTTTTCACACAGTGATTGGTTTGGGTCTGGAATTCACTGCCTGAGTGTGATGGAGGCTGGTTCAATTGAGGCATTCAAGAGGGAATTAGATGATTATTTCTAAATAATGTGCAGGATTACGGGGAAAAGGCAGGAGAATGGCACTGGGTCATAATGTGCATTCGGAGAGCCAGTGTAGACATGATGGGCCGAATGGCCACCTTCTGCACCATAACAATTCTCTGAAGATCCAAAATCTTGTTGTCCTCCATAAATTTCATTTGCCATAGTTTTGCTCACTCACTCATTTTTATCAGTGTCCTTTTGTAACTTCCTGCTCCCATGTACTCATTCTACTCTGCTTTCTAACAGTGTCATCAACAATGAATGAATAGAGTTGAGTTTGAGTCCCCAGTACAGATCCCTATGGAGCACCACTTGTTGCATCCTGCCAATTAGGGAACAGCCCCTTTACCTGTACTCTGTTGCCTATCTCCCAACCAATAACAACCCTCATCTACTTCAATTCCATGTGCTTTCATTTTTGTTAATTTCTTTGGAACCCTGTCGAAGCAGGACAAATCCAACACAGCCACTTATCGCCCCATCAGCCTACTCTCAATCATCAGCAAAGTAATGGAAGGTGTCAAGCACCACTTACTCAGCAATAACCTGCTCACTGGCGCTCAGTTTGGGCTCCACTAGGGCCGCTTGACTCCTGACAGCCTGGGTCCAGATATGGATAAAAGAGCTGAATTCCAGAGGTGAGGTGAGAGTGATTGCCCTTGTCAAATGCTGCCTTGATGTCAGAGTGTGGCATCAAGGAGGCCTGGCAAAATTGGAGTCGATGGGAATTGGTGGAGTTGTGGTGGGGGAACTCTGCACTGGTTGGAGTCATACCTAGCAGAAAGAAAGATGGCTGTGGTTGGAGGTCAACCATCTCAGGCCCAGGACATCACTACAGGAATTCCTCGGGGTAATGCCCTAGGTCCAACCATTTTAGCTGCTTCATCAATGACCTTCCCTCCATCATGACAATGACCTTTCCTCCATGAGGTCAGAATTGGCTATTTCGAATTTTCAGCACTGTTCACAACTCCTCGTATACTGAGGCAGTCGTGTCCATAGCACTGTACAATATTAGAGCTTGAGAGCTGATAAGTGGCAAGAAAGATTCACATCACACAAGTGCCAGGCAATGACCATCTCCAACAAGATAGAATCCAACCGTCTCCCCTTGTCATTTAATGGCATTACCATCGCTGAATCCCCCCATTATCAACATTCTGGTTATCATTGGTCCAGTTCAGTTTATGGTCAGCCACATAATACTGTGACTATACAAGAGCAAGTCAGAAGCTGGGAATTCTGCAGTGAGCAACTCACCACCTGACTTCCCCAAAGCTTGTCAACTGTCTACAAGGCGCAAGTCAGAAGTGTGATGTAATACTCTCCACTTGCCTGGATGCGTGTAGCTCTAATATTACTTAAGAAGCTTGACAACATCCAGGACAAAGCAGCCTGCTTGATTGACACCACATCCACCTTAAATATTCACTCACTCCTCCAGCACCACTGCACAGTGGTAGCAAAGTATACCATCTACAAGGTGCACTACAGCAACAGCACCTTCCAAAGCTATTACCTCTACCACCTAGAAGGACAAGGGCAGCAGATTGATTGGAACACCACCACCTGCAAGTTCATCTCCAAACCACACCATCCTGACTTGGAAATATATTGCTGCTCCTTCACTGGGTCAAAATCTTGGAATTGCCTTCCTAACAACACTGTGGGTGCATCTACACCTTCTGGACTGCAGAAGTTCAAGAAGGCAGCTCACCACCACCTTGAGGGCATTTAGGGATGGGCAATAAATGCTGGCCTAGCTGGCAACGCCCACATCCCCATGAATGAATAAATGGGGGGAAAAATGCTTTTGGTGGATGATCTAGAAATTTAACGATGGCAGTGTTCAGGAAAACTAGAACTACATGTGGTCTCACTATTCTACCCTCTAAGGGACTGCTGAAGACAGCCATAAGAAAGGTAAATTATTAAAAAAAAACATTTGCCTGAATGTGAAATTGGGAGGTACAGGAGTGCTTCATCTGGATCCTCATTAAAACCACAGGTCACTGCTTGCCCCATTTTCTCCCAATCACCGCCTCCCTGCCCCCCACAACTCCTTCCCGATCATCCTCTTTCCCTTTTAACTGCTTACCTAAGACCACTGCCCTTTAATGCAACTGGTCTCATGTAAATGTATTTTTTAAGCTTATATTGTTGCCAAATGAACATATAAGCAAGTGTTGTACATTAAGTAGAGACAATTAAGAATTGTGCTCATTGTTATGCAATGTGTAATATACAAAAAAACTCTCTCAGGTCGATCCTTTTGTAATGAAACAAATTAATATTGGGTTTTAAAATGGCCAGGCAGTGGCTTTGCGAAACTTCTACCTAGATGGTGAAGACTCAAATCTAATATAACATTGAAAGTGGATTAATGTAGCATACAGGGCTATGGACCAAGTGCTAGAAAATGGGATTAGAATACGTAGGTGCTTGATGGCTGGCACGGACACAATGGGCCAAAGGGCCTGTTTCTGTGCTGTATAACTCTATGACTCTAATGTTCCTTTTTATTTTCAACATTCTTTCCTCAGAACTTCAAGTTCGGAGCCTGAAGATGCAAAGATTGAATGGAATATCCCATTACCAAAGAATTTGGATATTTTAACTCCAAGTACAAATTACTGTGGTAACTAACTTAAATTCCATCTCCTTATTAATTATTAGACTTGCCCGCTATTTCGGATATTGGACTGCAACATTCCATCACTTTTTTAAATTGCTGATCCATGCTGCTGAGTTCCATTTCTTAGTCACATCAGTCTATAAAGTAATGAGTGGAGTTCAAGTGCTTCCCCACAGGAAGAAAAGAGGATTATGGGTGGCTGAGAGAACACCAAAACTGGAAAATAAAGGCTGGAGGGGTAGGGTAGGGGGAAAAAACTTCCTCAAGAAGGGTAGATTTTCTGCAGGGTATCACCTGATCTAGGGCCATAACTTGGTAGATACCCTGTTTAAACAACATAAATGGCCATCAAAGCTACAACAGGAGATTGAGAGAACCTCTGCGGAAATTATGGTTGGAAATGCTATCTCCGCCAAACATTGAATTGATTTAATGTCACACATATGGTGAGATTCTACTCAGCAAGGGCACCTAAGGGGTTGCTGAACAAAAATAAATTGAAGTCAGAATAAGTGAACCTGCAGTGTCCCTGTACACCTCCAAGCAAATAATTGAAAACTGCAGTAATGTGTGAATTGGTCACTTGTTTGCACTTTGCTAGGGAACATGTATTGGAGTGGGAACTTAAGTCAAGATTATGCAATTTACAAAATTGAAGACCTTAGTAAAATATCATCTGCTCTTTCCTTAACAGAAAAAAAAATGCATCTAGTAGATGATGGAACAAGATTTCATTTAGCAAATTTAGTTAATTAAATGACCAAATTTATTATCAACAGAGAGCTTACTTCTTCTGACTTTTGAAACAATTCACTTCAATAAGATCCCCAACTCTCCATCAATAACGTGATGTGCAATCCAATATTTGTAATGAAAAATTCTTTAAGCCACCACCAGAGATTTTCTACTCCCGCAAACAATATACAGAGCATGCTGGTCTATGAAGACAAGTTAATGGGGTCCCTAAAAGAAGTTTGTTCTCTAGCCTAAAAAAAAGTATTCTGAACCTCTTGTGGGAAGCACATTCTCAATTTGTTTTCCCCCACCCCTACCATCCCTCTCTCTGTTGTTGGTTGCAGTGTCTGATTAATCCTCTCCAAGTAATTTTAATGTTCTCCAATCTTTCCAGCTTGAAATTGGTTTTTCATTCAGTGACTAGCTAGTAGTAATGTTCTAGTTTGTTCCTTTGTGATTCACTTGAAATAGTTCATGATTGGTGGATTAAATCAGGAGTAATATTGATTCATAACTTGCTTTTCTGTCTTCACTGGGCTCTTAAGGGTTGAATTTCTGCATGGATTCTCCAAATTGTCCAATATAACTTGAGTGGAAAAACTGAATTCAGGAGAAGTGACGTTCTTGCCATTTCTCTGCTTCCATTGATCTTCCACCAAAGTTACGTCAGACAGTCGAGAGAACTTGCGCTAGTGAGAGTAGAAATAAGAAGATAGGGAAGATCAATGTGTAGCTTGAGGCATAATGCAAGCGGAGGCTTCAGGTTCTCGGAGCATTGGGACCAGTTTTGAGCATGAGGCAACTATTCAAAAAGGGATGGATTACACCCCAGCAGAACTGGGACCAGTGTGTTCATGGTAGTGTTCACATTAGTGCGGTTGGGGAGGGTTTAAACAAAATTGGCAGAATTATAAAAGAGGTATAAGGTGCATAAAGAATGCAGATTCTGGATAGTACTAGAGAGTGAAGTAGTATCACATTAGATAGGAGCAGACTAAAGGACTTACAAGGAATACCAAAGACGGGTTTGCAATGCATGTATGTAAATGCACAAAGTATGATAATACAGTTGGCGTTATAAGCACATATAGCTGTGTGAAAATATGATATACTAGCAATAACGGAAATGTGGTTTAAAATAGTGAGGATATTTAGAAAAGATGGGGAATGAAAAAAGGGAAGTGGGGAAGAAAAAAGGGAGATGGGGTAGCAGTACTGATTTGGGAAGATAATGTAGCTTTGGAAAGAGAGATGGTCCTGGAGGGGCCAAAGACGGATCCATTAGATTGGAGTTGAAGAACAAAAGGTATGATCACACTACTGAGGCTATTCTGTAGACCTCCAAATAATTGGGTGGATAGAGGAGCAAATTTGTAAGGAAATCAGAGATGCGCAGGAAATATAGAGTGGTGATATTGGGAGAACTTTAATTACCCAAATATCTATTGGGGTAATGTTGAATTAAAGGGTAAGGAAGCATAGGAATTTTTGAAATGTATTCAGGAGAACCTCTTTGATCAGTATGTTCTCAGTTCAACTAAGAAGGAGGCATTGCTGGATCTGAACCTGGGAAATGAGGTGAATGGTTGAAGTGTCTGTGGGGACACTTGGGCAAGAGTGATCATAATATCATAAGGTTTCAATTAACAATGGAGAACAGCAAGGAGCAGTCTGAAGTAGAACTTCTAAATTGGAAGAGAGCAAATTTCAGTGGAATGAATGAGGGGATATAGCCAGGGTAGAATGGAACGAAAGGTTGACCAGGATAAACTGTGATGAAACACTGGATGGTCTTTAAGGAAGTGATGTTGCAATGTAGCTAGCCTGTACCTGAAACAAGGGTGGAAGGTAAGGGAACCGAAGCTGGATGATGAGGAAGATAGAAAACATGAGAAAAAGAGGGTTGATGCATATTATTTGAATTCTTCATGCGAAACCAGACCGAATATATGTTCAGAAGAGAAGTGATGAGAAAAATACAACTGGCAAAGAGAAAGTATGAGAATAGAATGGCAGTCATCATGAAAGCGAACCCAAAAATCTTCTACCAACATGCAAATAGTAAGTGGGTAGTATGAAGTGAAGCAGGGCCTATTGAGGACAAAGAGGGTGATGTATGCTTAGAAGCGTAGAGCAAGGTCAGCATTTATTAATAAGTACTTTGTATCAGTGTTCAACAAGGAAGAAGATACTGACAAGATATCTGTAGAAGCAGATATGGTAGAGGTAATGGATGGGATGAAACTTCAATTCCAGCCTTACTGGAAAGGCTGGCTCAGCTTAAAATGGGTAAGTCACCTGGTCCAGATGACTTGCATCCCAGGTTGCTGAAATAAGTGGGATTGGAGATATTGGAAGGGCTCGCCATAATCTTCCAATCTTCTCTAGATACCAGGGAGGTGCCAGTGGATTGGTGAATACAAATGTGAGAAACGCTTTCTTGTATAAGGGTAAGGACATTCCTAGCATCTACAAGCAGGTCAGTTTAACATCAGTGGTGCATAAGGTTTTAGAAACAATAATGAGGGATAAAAATCGACAGACACTTGGAGAGGTTTGAGCTCATTAAGGAGTGCCAGTGTGGATTTGTAAACGGTAGATCGTGGTTGACTAATCTAATTGAGTTTTTTGATGAAGTAACAGACGTTAATGTATATATGAATTTTAAGAAAGCCCTTGACAAAGTACCACATAAAAGGCTGGTTAGAAAAATTTAGGCTCTTAGAATAGGAAAGTCCATGTCAGATTGGATAAAAAATTGGCTTAAGGACAGAAAACAGGAAGTGATGGTAAATGGTTGTTTTTTTTCAGACCAGAGGATGGTAGACAGTTCCCAAGGTTCGGTCCTAGGATTGATTTTTTTTAATTATAAAAGAATAACTTTGATTTTGGAATAAAGAGCACTATTTAAAAATTTCTTGATGATTCCAAACTTGGAGGTATGGCTGACAGTGAGGATGATGCCAATGAACTGAAACAGGACATAGGCTAGCAGAATGGGCAGACATGGCAGATGGAATTTAATGCAAAGAAATGTGAGATGATGTGAAGGAATAGGGAGAGGCAATATAGACTAGATGGCAATGGCTCAGTCCTAAAGAGTGTACAGGGACAAGACCTGGGGATTCATGTGCATAGACCTATGAAGGTGGCAGGACATATTGAGAGAATAACTAGCATAGCATGTGGGATCTTGGGTATCATAAATTAGAGCTATTGAGTATAAAAGTAGGGAAGTCATGCCAAACCTGTATAAAGTCCTGGTTAGGCCACAATTAGAGAATTATGTTCTGCTCACCACACTTAAGAAAGATGAATGCTTTATTAGCTATTGATTTATTTTATTTTGTTACTAGACATTTCAAATACAACACCAAGGAATGAGGTGTCTCCTGATTCTCTGACTTTACAACCTGATGGTGAAGGACAAATGGTAGATGTAGAACAGGTAAGCCAGGGATGTTTCTTTGCATTGAATGTTTTGGTTTAATTACATTATTTTCCCAAAGAGCTGCTAGTTGGTGCACACCTTACCACCACTTCTTGATGTCCTGGCCTCATTAAAACCCCATTACTCTTTCTCATCCTGGCTGTCCCTCATCTCTGCTCCCCCTTAAGTCCAAGAGACAAAAACTTGAACAGAAATAGTGGACATCTGGTTTAGCAATTCTCCATCGGATCTAGCTGGATCACAAAGCACTATTGAATCCTGCTTTTGTCCACCAAAACTGCTCGCTGAGTGTGAAGATTACCATGCTGCCTTTTCTCTATTTCAAACTCCCTTTTTAAATCTCACCCTCCTACCCCTCAACCCAAAAAGTATGAGGAGCTTGTGGCCTTCTTTGGGTGGGATTTGATATTCATGACAGGGATCTTTCCCATCGGTTAGAGAACCGTTGTGAACCCCATGTCACTTCTGTGGGGAGACCCGACCAAATTAAGCGCCTGTTATTTAGGGTAGAAAGAGGAAGAAGCAGGAGGATCGAAGACAAGGCTTTCGGCAGTACCCCCCCACTGCTCCTCATCCCCAGCTGCCTTCCCAATGTTGGGTTCTTTGATTGCCAGGCACTCAGTGCCCAGCTAGGGAGCCCAAGTAGGCTGCTTCAGGAGGCATGGGAAAGCCATGTAACTCCCATTTAATCCCTGAGCTACCACTAAATCCCGGTGAGCTCAGGGCTTATTGGTGTCCCACCTCTGACTTAATCATGGGAGATTTTCCCACCACCGGCCAGTTGATGCGCAGCCTCTCCCATGATTAAGTGGGCTGGGCCACCAGGTTTTCTGCTACTGGATTAAATTCTGCCCTTTGTTACTGAAATTGAGAGAATTCAGCTGTCCTTGCCGCTTCCCTCCTTTTCCCTAGCTCGCTGGACCAAACTCCTAAGGTTCACCCCCTGCCCAAGCCCTGAATTCTCACCTTACTCAAGTTTATTTCCTATTTCCCCTCATGTCCTTTCCAAGCTTACCTTTTCCATGAGACTCACTTCCTGCACCCTCGACCCCATGCTCACTGGACTGCTGACCACCGATCTTCCCTTCCTGGCTCTCATGTTAGGCAATACTTTTCTCTCTCCTTGACTTGAACGGGAGATCCCTTTTGTGCCCCCTAATTCTAGATTTCCCCCATGAGGGGAAATATCCTTTCAGCATCTGTCCTGTCAAGCCCCTTCAGAATCTTTTATTTTTCAGTCTGAGTACTACTTCTCATCCTTCTAAACTCCAATAAGTATTGGCACAACCTGCTCAACCCTTCCTCATCCCATGAATCAGCCTAGTGAACATTCTCTGAACTGCCTTCAGTGCAAATACATTACTCCTTAAGTCTTGATAATATTAGAAAATAAGTTGCTTATTGTTAAATCTGAGATGTCCACAAGTGGATTATTTTAATGCATTTGATTAGCATACAATACATAAATATTTTCTTTTTCAGGGGAGCAACTTGACAAGCAGGCAAATAGTAATTGACCTTACAGAAGATGATGAGCAGTATATTAACAATCAAAGCAGAAAAAAAGGTATTGCTGTCTTGTATTCTGATTCAAAGCAGTAAATGAAAATAACATTATTTTGGGAATCTTCCCCGTTAAACTATTGGGAGTTTTTTAATATGTAATGTGTGTAATTAATAAATTAAAATTGTGAATATTTAATAGTTATTTTGTTGTGTACAAGCAATATAAAATATTAATTACTATCCTGTGGCATTTGCTCACAAGGAATCAAGCAAGTGTGGCCTTCAGCTGATGCTAGGTTGGATGTGGGAGTGCAGACAAAATCTGTTGCCCAATTTAAAGTCATACCTTCTGCCTAACTTGCACCAGGCCGTGTTCACCAATCACGTCCATGCTCGCTATCCTACATTGGCTCCTGATCTGATAACATCTCGGTGTTTGAACCAAGGCTGTAATGAGGTCTGGAGCCAAGTGGCTCTAACAGAACCCAAACTGAGCACCAGTGAATAAGTTATTGGTTATTAAGTGCTGCTTGAGAGCAATGTTGATGACACCTCCCATCACCAAATTGACCAAATTGGATTTGTCCTTTTTATGAACCCTGGGAAGTTCTCCACATTATCGGGTAGATGCTGGTGTTGTAAGTATACTGGTACAGCTTGACTAGGGGCACGGTTTGTTCTGGAGCACAATTCTTCAGTACTGCAGCCAGATGTTGTCAGGGCCCAAATAGCATTTGTATCCAGTGCACTCAACCATTTCTTCACAAAATCTTTACAGTGTAGGAGGAGGCCATTTGGCCCATCGAGTCTGCACTGGCTCTCAGAGAGCATTCTACCTAGTCCCACCACCGTGCCCTCCCCTCTTTATCCCTGTAAACTTGCACATTCTTTTTAGATAGCAATCCAATTCCCTTTTGAATACCCCAATTGAACCTGCCCCCACCACCCTCTCGGGAAGTTTGTTCCAGACTCCAACCACCCTCTGGGTGAAAACATTTTTCCTCATCACTTTTACTCCTTTTGCCAATTATTTTGAATCTGTGCCCTCTAGTTCTTCATGCTCTTGTCAGTGGGAACAGTTTCTCATTATTTACCATGCCCATACACTGCAGGATCTTGAATACCTCTATCAAGTCTCCTCTCAGCCTTTTTTTTTCTACAAGGAAAACAGTCCCAAGCCCTCCAATCTATCACCATAGCTACAGTTCTTTAACCGTGGAATCATTCTTGTGAATCTCCTCTCTACTTCCTCCAATGCCTTTACATCCTTCCAGTATGGTGCCTAGAACCGGACACAGTACTCTAGATGAGGCTTAACTCGTGACTTGTACAAGTTCAATATGACCTCTTCACTCTTCTACTCAATGCTCCTATTAATCAACAAGAATTCATTTGAGTTAAGATTCAGGTGTGATGTGTTCAAAGATGGCTAATCAGTCCAATTTAAGCTTTAAGAAATCTGTTGCACATTGGACATGTGCACATTGGTGCAGAAGAGGTGCTTGTAGCTCTGGACTTGAAGTTCACGTTTCCTGTGGCCCAGTGTGACACTTTTTTGTTCATAAGTGATGGTGCCTGCTGTGCTTACGGGATCCCTGGCTTTATTAATAGTGGCATAGAATACAAAAGCAAGGAAGTTGTACCAAATCTTTATTATAAACAGTGGTTAGTCTTAGCTGGGGAATTGTGTTCAATTCTGGGCACCACACTTTAGAAAGAACTTTAAGGCCTTAAAGAGGGTGCATAAGATGTTAATTTGTATATCATTTAGAGGTTAATTGTATTCAGGTGATGGACATAATTGGGGGCTCACCTATGTTCATGGTTATAAGAGCAGACTGAAAGTGCGACTGTTCATTGGAGGTGCACAATATGCAATGTGTCTCTCTAAATAAAAACTTATAAATGTATTACGACTAGGCTGCAGTATCCTACCCTTTACCACCTTACTACTTGAGTAATAGAGGATAGTGGCCTGAAGCTTGGAAATTGTTATGTTTTTTAGGACGTAAAACTCAAATCCAAGTGGCCATTGTGGAAAATAACAGAAAGCATGTTTAAATTGTCATCACGGTTATCCTCTGATGTTCCTGAAGTCTGAACCATAGGACCAGTGGAAGAATGAGGTTGCTATGTGGACAAAGGTTTTTACTGTATCAAAGAGAAAACAAGCTGTGGTCTTGGTGGAATTCGGTGGACTGTAGAATTCGGTCACTTTGCAGCGGCATCAGTTTTCCTTTTATTATGGAGCAGATCTTTGTGGAAACTGGAGATGAAATGAAAGAACAGGTTTTTGTTTGTCTTTTCGGACACATTACCACCGACTGTCCACACTTGCAGCTGCACTTTCTCCAGAGGCATTGGCACTTCCTGCACAAGGAAGTATGGTATTAATAGATTCCTGGATGGAATCCCATAAGAAGTAAAAATGCCTGTGAGGACTCATCAGAGTTTGATAGATCTTTGGAAAATGAACAGTCATTCCTTGGAAGTTTTCATGGTTGACTTTACTGTCAATCCTTTGTAGAAGTTAATTTGGGGATCCCTAGATCAGTTCTGACATTTAAATGACTAGATTGTGCTAAGGTATCTTGTGGACAGGCAACTGGTTCTAACACTCATTCACAGAATTATTACAGCACATAAGGTGACCATTTGGCCCGTTGTATTTGCGCCAGCTCTCCATATGAGCAGTTCACCTAGTGCTATTCCCCTGCCTTCTCCCCATAACTCTGCACATTCTTCCTTTTCAGATAATAATCCAGTTCCCCCTTGAGTGCCTCAGTTGAACCTGCCTCCACCACACCCGCTGGTATTTGGTTTTTGGAGAAGGAGAGTCTGTTGGGGAAGGACTAATTCCTATTCGGCCACCTCGAAGCAAATAATGCATTCCGCTGCGACACGTGGAATAGAAGACTGGACAGTTACCAGGTTTCGAAATAACCAGATACCAAACACAGACATCAATGCAATGGAAGGATTAATGACAGAATGGTGATGAAAGCACATATAGCAAATTTGGTTATATCAGCAGAAGATGAAATTGAAGCTAATAATGAACAAATGAATCTCAGGGAAAAGTTAACAGATGCTTTAAGTGCAGCTCTTGAGTATCGTTATGCAGTGAATTGCTCAGAGTGAAGAGGCAAGATCTTTGAAATGACACATGTAGAAGAAAATTCTGATGAAGAGCTTGAAGATGATGAATCTGAACAGATTATACTGGTCATGAGTTTTAATCCTGTGATGAACGTATTAGTTGTAGATTCTTTTAATTGTGCGGCATTGGGTAGTGCATGTTACTTCAACGGTATATGGGTAGGTCATTAAAATGTTGATTCACCAAGTGATGATCAACATAAGGTTAAGGAATATAAAAGTACTTGCTTTACATTTGGTGATGGCTACACCCTTGAGGTCACTTGAGAGCTGAAGTAAACCATTTTATTTTTTATTCATTCATGGGATGTAGGCATTGCTGGCTAGGTTAGCATTTATTGCCCATCCCTAATTGTCCTTAAAGGTGGTGGTGAGCTGCCTTCTTGAACCACTGCAGTCCCTGTGGTCTAGGTACACCCTCAGTGCTGTTAGGGAGGGAGTTCCAGGATCTTAGGAACGGTGATATATTTCAAAGTGAGGATGATGTGTGGCTTGGAGGGGAACTTCCAGGTGGTGGTGTTCCCATGCATCTGCTGCCCCCGTCCTTCTAGATGATTGTGGTCGAGAGTTTAGAAGGTGCTGTCTAAGGAGGCTTGGTGAGTTCAATATGTGCTGATGTTTCTAGTGAAATACCTATGCTGTTGAGCAAACCTTCCACAAAAAAGCCACAAATGAAACTACATGTGAAATACGATAAGGCAGTTATTTTGGGAAAATTTAGTTGATCAACAGTTTACCTGGTCGGGACATGAATATCATCTTAACAAAACTTGATATTTCTTTTCAGAGTGGTAGGAAACTTAATGGCACTAGATGATGTGGATAAGGGAAGAAAAGCAAATTGTTTTGAGGTTACCTTAAAATTTGCTCACCCTACTTATCAACAGTTAAAAATCCTGCTAAAAGATGCAGATGTAGCTGATGAGTATACAAGGCTAATAGAAGAGATTAGTGAGAATTGTGAAACCTGCATTAAAGAATGTCCTCTCATCCCATTGTCAACCTTCCATTGGCATGTGACTTTATCAAGGTAATTAAAGGCATGGGAAAAAGAAAAGTGTCTTCATCTTACATTTTATTGACCTGGCTGAGATTTAGTATTTCTATACTAATATCTACTAAGGAAAAGAAAGTTATTATAGATAAAATTATGGAATCACTGATAGGGATTGGAATTGGGACACCAGCTAAGTTTTATTACTGACTCTGGGGTTTAATTTACAACAAGGAATTCAGACATGTTAGAATATGAATTTTAAATTTTGGTTAAATGTTCAGGATGACGGCTAAGAAGTGAGGCCCAAAGATAGCAGAATGAGGTAAAAGAGTGGAAGGCAAGAAAATGCAGTAGGAGTTGGTGTAGTAAACCTGGAAGTAACTCTTGTCTGAAAATGAGCACAAATGACAGGAGGAGCCTCCAATAGCTCAAGTGGGAGATCTGTGACTTGAATTGATCAGATAATGAAATAAAGATCACAGAACTGTTGTGTAACAGAACGATCGCAATGTTTTGTTGGCTGTCAATCTTCAGGATAAACTAATAGGAGAAGCAAAACAAAAGGAGTTAGTTGGAGAAAATTTGGAGTTTATTCTGAGATGAGAGTCATACAGCCTTGTCATGTTAATGGGTCTGTACTGAAAAAGTCCTTGCATTTGGGATTTATAAGATTAAAGGAAAATTAGTAACTAGGGGTTTTGAACAAAAACTGGGTGATGCAGATAATTAGAGTGGATTCTTCCACTGCTGGAAAAGTAATCTTTAGAATCTTATTGGCTCTTTTGGCCACATATGCATGGGAGTTTAGGTCAATTGGCATAAAAGCCACATCTCTGTAGGCAATACTTTTCAGAGAGAAGCATTTCTGAAAATGCCCAAAGAGGCAGCAGATGTGGAAGGAAACTATATGGAAACAAAACATCTACGACCTGAATGATGCTTGTAGGATCATTCCTAGGATATGGTATTTCTAGGATATGGTATTTTTTAGTGAGATCTGTTTCACTGCAAATTGGTTGTGTTCGACTACGAAAGTAAATTCTGTATATGTTTCACTGGTACCATAAAAGAAACTTCTTCAGGCATCTTCATGATGCATGTTGATGGCACTGCCAAATTTGAGAAATATGTCATTACTGAGATTAGAGTAGAATGTAAAATTGGGATTCGGGCTTGTGGGGCTTTTAATTGTTTAAATATTAAGCGAAGTGGGTCTGTAACTTTAAATCAACAATCCGATTTAGCGAGTGTTGCTCCCATCCCAGGTGTTATATCTAAGGAAGAGACAGAGCAATTGAGAAGCTTGATTGGCCATTTGAACTGGTTATGCACTCAGACTAGGCCAGATGCTAGTTTCAATGTAAAAAGAGAAAATACTGGAAATGCTCAACAGGTCTGACAGCATCTATATAGAGAGAAACAGAGTTAACATTTTTTGTGACCTTGTATCAGAATGTCTTTTGATGAGTTGTGGTTAAGCACTTCAATGAAACACCCCAAAATAGAGGATGTTTTAAATGCAGATAAAACATTACTAGAATTAAATCTGGAAAAATGCCTGCTTAAGTTCCATCCTAGGTGATTAAAGAACGTTAAGCTAGTTATCTTCATATACTAATCTTCCTGGTGGATATTTTGGTGCAGCTGGTTTCATAGTATTTCTTATGAGTAAATATGGGAATTGTTGTCCTTTGTCTTAGGAAGGCAAGAAAATAAAAAGGGTTGTTAAAAGTCATGAGTAATTATGGCACAGAGAGGCTATTTGGCCCATCAGATCATGCCAGAAAATAGTCTAGCTGCTGAAGCACTGGTTCTTGTAGATATTGTGGAGGTAAGATTCTATTTGGCAAATATCTTGAGGGATATTATGTACAATGGGGGTACCAAAGATAGTATACTAATCATTCATTGTGGAATAATGCACACTGTACAGAATGTGTGAGTAAGAAAAGATTATGAATTGATCATGCAGACTTCAAACAAATGCTGGAGAGAAAGGAAATCTCTCAAATTAAATGGGTAAATTCAAACCATCAGTGGTTAGATTATTTGACTAAAAGAGGTGGGGGGAAGTGAGGAGATGATGGCATAGTGGTATTGTCACTGGACTAGTAATCCAGAGACCCAGGGTAATGCTCTGGGGACACGGGTTCAAATCCCACCACGGCAGATGGTGGAATTTGAATTCAATAAAAATATGGAATTTAAAAAGTCTAATGATGACCATGAAACCGTTGTCAATTGTGGTAAAAACACATTCTGGTTCACTGAACCCCTTTAGGGAAGGAAATTTGTCATCGTTACTTGGTTTGGTCTGGCCTACATGTGATTTCAGACCGACAGCAATGTCTAACAAGCCACTCAGTTGTATCAAACCGCACAAAATCCTCCTTGCTAACATCTGTCTCACAGACTAGTCAAGCAACAGCCTGACATAGACATCCTCACAGAATCATATCTTACAGATAATTTCATCACTAACCCTGGCTATGTCCTGTCCCACAAGTAGAACAAACCCAGCAGAGGTGATGGCACAACGGGGTCTGTGGCAGGCGGTGAGGGGACCAACAAGAGGGAGAAACATACTTGAACTCCTCTCATCAACCTGGCTGCCGCAGATGCATCTGTCCGTGACAGTATCGGTAGGAGAGACCACTGCACAGTCGTTGTGGAGCCCCGTCTTCACGTTGAGGATACTCTCCATTGTGTTGTGTGGCACTACCTCTGTGCTAAATAGGATAGATTTCAAACAGATCTAGCAACGGAGAGTGAGCGTCCGTGAGGCGCTGTGGGCCATTAGCAGCAGCAGAATTGTACTATTGTAGTTTTTACCACAATTGACAATGGTTTCATGGTCATCATTAGACTTTTTAACTTCTATATTTTTATTGAATTCAAATTCCACAATTTGTAACCTCATGGCCTGGCATATCCCCCACTCTACCATTACCATCAAGCCAGGGGATCAACATTGGTTCAATGAAGAGTGCAGGAGAGCATGCCAGGAGCAGCACCAGGCATACCTAAAAATGAGGTGTCAACCTGGTGAAGCTATAACACAGGACTACTAGCGTGCCAAACAGCATAAACAGCACGTGATAGAGCTAAGCGATCCCACAATCAATGGATCAGATCTAAGCTCTGCAGTCCTGCCACATCCAGTCGTGAATGGTGGTGGGCAATTACAACTCACTGGAAGAGGAGGTTCCACAAATATCCCCATCCTCAATGATGGGAGAGCCCAGCACATCAGTGCAAAAGATAACGCTGAAGCATTTGCTAGAATCTTCAGCCAGAAGTGACTAGTGCATGATCTATCTCGGTCTCCTCTGGAGGATCCCAGCATCACAGATGCCAGCCTTCAGCCAATTTGATTCACTCCACGTGATATCAAGAAATGGCTGAAGGCACTGGATAGTGCAAAGGCAATGGGCCCTGACAATGTTCCAGCAATAGTGCTGAAGACTTGTGCTCCAGAACTTGCCGTGCCCCTAGCCAAGCTGTTCCAGTACAGCTACAACACTGGCATCTACGTGGCTATGTGGAAAATTGCCCAGGTATATCCTGTACGTAAAAAGCAGGACAAATCCAACCTGACCAGTTACCACCCCATCAGTGTATACTCAATCATCAGTAAAGTAATGGAAGGGGTCATTAAACAGTGCTATCAAGGAGCACTTGCTTAGCAATAACCTGCTCACTATAGCTTAGTTTGGGTTCCGGCAGGGCCACTCGGCTCCTGACCTCATTAAAGCCTTGGTTCAAACAGTGACAAAAGAGCTGAACTCCGGAGGTGAGGTGAGTATGACTGCCCTTGACATCAAGGCAGCATTTGACCGAGAGTGGCATCAAGGAGCCCTAGCAAAACTGGAGTCAATGGGAATCGGGGAAAACTCTCCACCTCCTGGAGTGATACATAGCACAAGGGAAGATGGTTGTGGTTGTTGGAGGTCAGTCAACTCAGCTCACGGCATCACTACAGGAGCTCTTCAGGGTAATGTTCTTGGCCCAACCATCTTCAGCTGCTTCATCAATGACCTTCCATCATAAGGTCAGAAGTGGGGATGTTTGCTGATGATTACACAATGTTCAGCACCATTCACAACTCCTCAGACACTGAAGCAGTCCATGTCCAAATGCAGCAAGACCTGGACAATATCCAGGCTTGGGCTGACAAGTGGCAAGTAACATTCGTGCCACATAAGTATCAGGCATTGACCATCTTCAATAAGAGAGAATCCAACCATCACCCCTTGAAGTTCAATGGCATTACCATCACTGAATCCCCCACAATCATCATCCTGGGAGTTACCATTTGACCAGAAACTGAACCGAACCAGCCATATAAATACTGTGGCTACAAGAGCAGGTCAGAGGCTAGGAATCATGCAACGAGTAACTAACCTCCTGACTCCCCAAAGCCTGTCCACCATCTACAAGGCACAAGTCAGGAGCGTGATGGAATACTCCCCACTTGCCTGGATGAGTGCAGCTCCCACAACACTCAAGGAACTTGACACCGTCTAGGACAAAGCAGTCTGCTTGATTGGCATCACATCCACAAACATTCACTCCCTCCACCACTAACACACAGTAGCAGCAGTGTGTAACATCTACAAGATGCACTGCAGGAATTCACCAAGGTTCCTTTGACAGCACCTTCCAAACCCACAGCAGATAGATGGGAACACCACCACCTGGAAGTTCCCCTCCCAGTCAGTCACCACCCTGACTTGGAAATATATCACCGATCCTTCACTGTCGCTGAGCCAAAATCCTGGAACTCCCTTGCTAACAGCACTTTGGGTGTTCCTATACCGCATAGACTGCAATGGTTCAAGAAGGCAGCTCACCACCACCTTCTCAAGGACAACTAGGGGTGGGCAATAAATGCTGGCCCAGCCAGCAAAGCGCACATCCCAAGAATGAATAAAAAAAACACACAAATGTGCAAAGGAACATTGTGGCGTAGTGGTAATGTCACTAGACTAGTAGTCCAGAGACTGAAGCTAATGCTCTGGGGTTTCAAATCTCACCATGGCAACTGATGGAATTTTAATTCAATTAATAAAAAATCTGAAATATAAAGCCTTGCCTTTGTAATGGTGACAATGACAATAAGAACCCATCTGATTCACTAATGTTCTTTAGAGAAGAAAATCTGCCATCCTTACTTGCTCTGGCCTACATGTGATTCCTGAGCAATGTGGTTGACTCTTAACTGACCTCTGAAATGGCCCAGCAAGCCACTCAGTTCAAGGGCAATTAGGGTTGGGCAACACATGGCCAGCAATGCCCACATCCCATGAAAGAATATATGTTAAAAAAATGTTAGGGGTCCTGGAGGAAGGTCATCTCACAATGTAATGCTTTGTACAGGTCTTTTTTATTGTTTTACATATAAGGAAGGAAACTGTTGATTGTATAGCAATTGAAGGCTAATTGTATTCAGGTGGAAGACATTAATTGGTGTGTCACTATATAAATATATATATATATATATATGTATGTATGTATGTAGGAGCACACTGGTTGTTGGTTCGAAGTGCGTGATATGCTGTGTGTCTCTCTGTAAATACAAGCTTATAAGCGTATAATGACTAGGCTCCTGTGTTCTATCCTTCAGCGCCTGGCTATCCTGAGTTCTAAGAGAGGAGACTTACTAGAATTGTACCATGGTTAAGGGTCACAGCCCATTGAATCCATGTCTTCTCTCTGTAGAGCAATTCAAGTGGACTTGTTTCCCTGCTCTAAGTTTATTTCCCTTGGGTGCCCATCCAGTTTCCTTTTGAAATCATTCATCGTTTCTGCTCCACCATTCTCGTAGACAGCAAGCTCCAGATCATTACCACTCACTATTCTTCCTCGCATCCCTCTGATGAGGTGGTCTTTTTAAAATTGGCAGTAAGAAGTTGAACTTCTCAACCAATGACCATTGGTTGATCATCATTACAGCTGGTTAAGAATTAAATGTTCATCTTGCGCAGTAAATCCAGGCCTTGGTATTTTCCACGCTAAAATATCTATTAGCAGTAAGGCCCTAAATTGTATTTTAGCTGTCTAAAAAGAAAGTTAGCAAGTTACTAGAATGTTTGAGAACACATTTTAAGCAATTAAGTCAATTCCCCATAATGCAAATTTATTTTCTGGATTCATGAATATTTTCATGATGATCTTTTTCTCCTTTCCAGAATCCCAAATTCAAATTTCTGTTATGACCACCAGCACTCAGCCATCAGCCACTCAATCAGACAATGGGATTGATGTTGACTCTGTAAAAATGCCACTTGTTTCAGAAGCTCAGCCAGTTAAGCCACAGATCAATGCAGCTAATGTACAGCCATCACAGACTGAGTATGTGCAGATATTTTCAATAGGTAGGTGAATCTCTGATTTATGGCACTGATGTATGGCATGACCTCACTGACAAAGCGGCAGTGCGAAACTATTCCAATCCAATTTTTATTGACTACAAAAGACTTTTTGGTTTCCCAACTGAAGACATAACAAATATTATAAAAGCTGCAAGAATGCCAAATGTAAAGGGGACAACAATTTATACTGTACGAGAAGAGTGCTGATTGGCTGGCAAGTGAACTTGCAAGTGCCAATATAAATTGGTGTTCCCTTCATATTTGGTATTCTTGCGGGTTGTCCTGATGAGCGTAAGACAAAAAGCTTCGACAAAAAATCTTTTTTCAACACTTGTTCTGTACTACCATACACATATAAGCATTATAAACTTAATAATACACCCAGCAGTGTAATTTAATCAACATCTCCACCTGAGGCTGACTTAAATTATCTAGCAGACTCGTTTTTGGAGATGTGTGTCAAAATGTAGTGATTGGATAATGTCTTGGTGTGTTAATTTGTTAGATGTTCATTTAACTAATATTCTGATTTGACATAATATTTCATGAAAAGTAAGTGAGCAACAGTAAGAATTTTCTCGTTTCTACCTTTTTAAACTGTAGACAAGTGATCTACTGCTATGTTTGACAGTCTTAGTTGAATCCTACAGTATTAGCATTTTTATGAATTTTCCCCCTGTGTAACATTTTAAAAAGATAATAACCTGTTTAAAAGAAATTGGCTAAAGTCTTTGTTAAATAGAAGACAAAGGAATTTCAAATAAGTGCAATTACGTCATTAATGATTTTGCAGCACAGTCTCAACCCCTTAAAACATCTTAGAATCATTGTTGCATGATACAAAATTGCATAATTAAAATCATACAAGATATCTTTTAACACTGCTTCTGGTTAGCTGAATGCCCCCATAACAGGTGCTGGGAGATCTCCAGCCTGTTCATTACAGAACTTCATTAGCCACTAACAAGAATATTAATGTTATCATTCTGTCCAAAAACTTCTCAGCCACTCCAACATAAGTACAGGCAGTTTATTTCCCTACTCCATTTGTTTGATCATCGGTGCTTGTCCTGATGAAAGTATTGTGTGTCTTTGTCTGTTGTCGTCTTAGTGGGAGAAGCAAGTGTGATGGCAGACTGCTGCTCTTCAACAGAGAGCTCATAACTAATGATGAATGTCCCATTTCTCTTGAGTTAACAGATGGTCCTGACGCTACTGCCAGTAGTATCCCAGCATCTATGCTGTCTGACTAGCTGTTCTTGCTCTCTGCCTGCCTTTTCTGCATTTCTCCAAGGGAGTTAGTTGATGGGACCTGAGAATTCCAGTTATTGTATGTTCCTCTTCCTATCATATCCAGCTGTTGGCTGCCCCTTGTGGATCACCAAGGATCTGCGTGGGACAGAACAATAGCTGTAAATAAATAACATAAAGCCTGCCATTAAAGTCTTTTTAAGCTAATCCTCTGGCTTCTTTAAATTGGAAATAAGAAGCTCCTCAAATTTAGAGCCCAAGCTCTCGACAGCAGACATTATTGGCTAGCAAACCTGAGTGCAGTCTAACACTTTGTCTATGTCCAAACGTAGCAAGACCTGGACAATATCCAGGCTTGGGCTGACAATTGGCAAGTAACGTACACAAGTGCCAGGCAATGACCATCTCCAACGAGAGAATAACCATCACTGACATTCAATGGCATTACCATTGCTCAATCTCTCGCTATCAACATCCTGGGGTTACCATTGACCACAAACTGAACTGGACTAGCCGTATAAATACTGGCTATAAGAGCAGGTCAGAGGCTAGGAATCCTGCGGTGAGTAACTCGCCTCCAGACTCCCCGAAGTCTACGAGGCACAAGTCAGAAATGTGATGGAATACTCTCCACTTGCTTGGATAAGTACAGCTCTAACAACACTGAAGATGCTTGACACCATCCAGGACAAAGCAGCCTGCTTGATTGGCAACCCATCCACAAACAACGTGCAGCACTGCAGAAATTCATCAAGGCTCCTTAGACAGCACCTTCCAAAACCACGACCACCTACCGTCTAGAAAGACAAGAGCAGCAGATACATGGGAACACCACCACCTGGAAGTTCCCCTCCAAACCACTTACCATCCTGACTTGGAAATATATCTCTGTTCCTTCACTGTTGCTGGGTCAAAATCCTGCAATTCCCTTTCTAACAGCGCTATAGCTGTACCTACACCACAGGGACTGCAGCAATTCAAGAAGGCAGCTCACCACCACCACCT
Source organism: Cetorhinus maximus (assembly GCF_964194155.1). NCBI lineage: Eukaryota > Metazoa > Chordata > Chondrichthyes > Lamniformes > Cetorhinidae > Cetorhinus > Cetorhinus maximus. Next base: position 97,648,800 of record NC_135893.1, read on the forward strand.
TGAGGGCAATTAGGGATGGGCAGTAAATGCTGGTCTAGCCAGCAGTGCCAACATCCCGTAAATGAATTTTAAAAAACAGTCTTAGCTCTCTTAATGACACCCTATTGTTACCCTGTAGGTTCCTAAGAAGAATCTTTCAAAAAATGTCAGGGAAACATTGCAGAATTTTGTGCCATTCTTGTGAGTCTTAAACTACGACTTTTGCTAATTTAATCAGTACAGCCCAGGCTGTACCTCTGCTAAAGTATCCACAAGTCCCATGGTAGCTCCCTCTGGCCCTTGACTTCCTTTTTCTCCAGCTGCCACCAGCTCTGCTTGCTTGACTGGTGCTTGGTCTCCTCACTGGTGCTTGATCTTTCACCAGGTGTTCCTACCAGACTGCCCCAAGGGGATTTTTTCTTTGGAAGAGATGCCTATAGCTCTGGACTTGGAAAGTTCACATTTCCTGTTGGCCAGTGTGGCGCTGTTCTATTCATAGGAGGTGGCACCTTTGCTGCTGATATTGTGCCACATAGAGCAATCCTGTACCAGAGTTTTGCCAAGACTTAGTCACTGACCTTCATGGTGTCCCAGAAGTGTTTTTTCTGGCCTCCATGTGAACATTTCTCTTCAATTAGCTCATTATAGAAGAGCTTTTTTTCGCCTAAGTGCTCATCAGTCATTCTGGCTACATGCCCTGACCTATCTGAGTTCTCTTCAGCAGTGTGTGGATGCTAGGCATGTCAGTTAAGGAGAGAATCTCAGAATTAGGGACCATGTCTTGCCATCTGATTTTGTGTAGTCTCCACAAGCAAGTTATGTGAAGTGGTGTAGCTTATTTGTGTGCCTGGAGTAAACTGTCTACATCCCTCAAGCATGCAAGAGAGTGGGAAGGACAACCTCTCTGCATACCTTCACTTTTTGTTGAGAGACTAATTCCTCTTCACTCCCTGACAGCTTTTTGTAGCTTGCCCAAAACCAAGTTGGCCTTAGCTATTCTGGTGTTGATATGGTCTTAAATGTGAACTGCTCTGGAGAGGATACTGCCAAGGTAGGTAAATTTGTTGACGACTACAAGTCTTTGACCATTGACAGTAATAGTTGGCTTCATATACTGCTTTTGTGGGGCAGGTTGGTACAGGACTTCCATCTTTTTGGTACTGATGGTGCAACTGAGAATAAAGATATCACATGCAGATGTGAAGCAGTCCATACTACGTGACATTTCTTATTCTGAACATGCATTTAGGCACAGTCATCAGCAAAAAGAAAGTATTGCAATTTAATTTCAGCTTGGTATTTCTACAAATTGAAACCTTCACCTTCTGTGCAATATCTAATGTGAATGCTATTTTCAGAGTTACCTCACTGGAGGAGGCCATTTGACCCGTTGTGTCTGTGCAGGTTCTCTGAATGAGCAAAGCACCTAGTACCATTCCCCTGCTGTAACTTTCACATTCTGCCTTTTCAAATAATAATCCAATTCCCACTTGAATGCCTTGATTGAACCTGACTCCTCCACACTTTTTTCAGATTCCAGATTTTAACCATTCGCTGCATGAAAAAGTTTCTCCTCATGTCTCCATTGCTGTTTTTGACAATTACCTCGTTCTCAACTCTTCCACTACTAGTAACAGTTTCCCTATCTACTCTGTCAAGATCCTTCATGATCTTGAGTACTCTATCAAGTCTCTCAACCCTCTCCTCCAAGGAAGAGACCCAATTTGTTTGAAGTTCCTCAATCCTGGAACCTTTGCTGCTCTCTCTCACTCTTGTGCTCTATGGCCCCACCACCTTGCTCTTGTGTCTATACCTAGGATTCGGTATGCTTTATTAACTGCTCTCTTAATCTGTCCTGCAACTTGCAATCATTTATGATTGGCAGTGGTATAGTGGTATTGTCACTGGACTAGTATTCCAGAGACCCAGGGTAATGTTCTGAGGACCCAGATTCGAACCCCACCACAAATGGTGAAATTTGAATTGAATTTTAAAAATCTGGAATTAAAAGTCTGAACCACAAAACCATTGCCGATTGTTGTTTTAAAAACATCTGGATCACGAATGCCCTTTAGGGAAGGAAATCTGCTGTCCTTGCCTGGTCTGGCCTACATGTGACTCCAGACCCACAGCAATGTTGTTGACTTTTTATAATGCCGTGTGAACAAGGGCATTTAGGGCAGTTAGGGATGGGAAATAAGTGCTGGCCCAGCCAGCGATGCGCACATTCCATGAACAGATAAAAAATATATATACTCAGTTCCTTCTGCTCCTGCACCCCCTTTAGAATTGCACCCTTTGTCTTTGCATGTTCCGCCTACCAAAATGAATTACTTCATGCTTCTGTGCACTGAATTTCATCTGCCATTTATCAGCCAATTCCACCAACTTGTCTATGTCCTTTCGAGCTTGTACTTTCAAGGCTTTTGCAACCTGTTTGCGTGGGAGGGGCCACATTTCAATTTTTTTCTCACTCAAGGGGCCAATGAGCAAATTACAGAAAAAAGGTCTGGCATGACATTAAACATGATTATTTTTTTTTTAAAAGGCTGACGTATGAAAATAAACAATTTGCTGAGCAAAAGAACAGTGTAAAAGCAATAAATTGATCATGTAAAAAAAATGAGAAATAAAGATGATGATTAGCAAGAGGGTGTGTGTGTCTTTTGTGTGTATCAGGCTCAATCCCAGTCTCGGGGCGCTGTTGTGCGCCTGCCCCCCTTTCGCGCGCCTGCTTCCCCCCTCTCCCTTTCACGCGCCCGCACTGTGTGGCTCTCTCCCCCCCCCACCCCCGTGTGTCCATCTCCGTCCCCGTCCCCCATATGCCCATCTCCATCCCATCTCCCACGCCCCCCCCCCCCCACAACATGTGTGCGTCGCCCCCTTCCCCGTGTGTCTCTCTTTCTCCTCCCACTGTGTGTCTCTCTCTCTCTCTCTCTTCCCCTCCTGCCCTCCCCTCTTCCCTCTCTCTGGGTGAGTGATTACATTGTCTGAGACAGAGTGAGCAGGACACACGCACTCATTCTCTAACACTCTAATGGTAGTTTTTTTTATTAATTACTCTCTTCTAAAATGAATCAATTTATTGCTTTGATATTGCTTTATTTTTGCTCTGCAAGTTGTTTCTTCATCCTGAACTTTTTTTGAAATTTACATGTCTTTCTGAAATCTGCTTATCAATGGAATGTGGCCCCCCATGCAAATCGTTTGAAGAAGCCTGATATAGGGGGTCGAGTTGAGGTCACAATCAGATCAGCCATTATCTTGTCAAATGTTGGAGCAGGCTCGAGGGCCTGAATGGCTTACCCTTGCTCCTAATTCAAATGTTCGTTTGTTGCTACTGCCCGTTTTATTCCACGAGCTATCACTTGGCTCGTCAATTGTACATCACTGTTTGAAATTTCTTTTGTAAGTCCACGTACACCACATCAACAGTATTACACTCATCAACCCTCTCTTACCACTTCAAAAAATTCCACGCTAATTAAACACTATTTGCCCTTAACAAATCTATGCAGGTTTTCCTTAATTAACCCACAGTGCCCAAATGGCTATTAATTTTGTCCCGAATTATTGTTTTTGCCAATCATTGCCAGGTTAAACTGACTGGCCTGTAGCTGTGCTTACACCCTTTTTTGAACAAGGGTGTAACATTTGCAGTTCTCCATCCTCTGGCACCACCCCTAAGTCTAAGGAAGACTGGAAAATTATGGCCAGTGCCTCTGCAATTTCCACTGTCACCTCCTCAGTATCCTTGGTTGCGCCTCATCCAGTCCTGATGCCTCGTAAGCACAGACAACCTTTCTAATACCTCCTCCATGTCGAGTTTTAAACCCCTTTGCCAACACAAGACTACAGAAAGATGGTGGGAGCCAACACAAAGGACTGCTTCACTCCAGTTGAAACTGAGAAGGTATCAAAAGGACACTCCACCATCTAGGACATGAGGAAGCATGCTGTCATGGAATTGCTGGACCTTTAGTGATGAATTTTCCTGGACAGCCAAATTTTAGCCATGATCTTCCATGGGCTCTCATAACTAACGGTATTAAAGGCTTTCACCAAAACACCTCCAATATTGAGTACAGGTTGCAGTTCTGCTCCTGTCATGTCTATATAAGAAATAGGAGCAGGAGTAAGCCTTTCCAGCCCAGAAGCTTGCTCTGCCATTCAATAAGACTATGTCTGATCTGATTGTGGCCTCAAGCCCAATTTCCTGCCTGTCCCCCATAATCTTAGACCGAGTTTTGATCTGCAAGGGAGTCATACTCGGCCTTGAATATCTTCCATGACCCAGCCTCCACTGCTTTCTGGGGTAGAGAATTCCTAAGATTAACAGCCCTCTGAGAAGAAATTTCTCCTCATCTCCATCTCAAATGGGAGGTTCCCTTATTCTGATACTGCTCCCTAATTCTAGATTTCCTGACAAGAGGAAACACCCTCTCAGCATCTACCCTTTCAAGCCCCTCAGAATCTTATTTTTCAATAAGATCACCTCTCATTCTTCTAAACTCCAATGAGTATAGGCCTAACCTGCTCAACTTTTCCTCCATTAGACAATTCCTTCATCCCAGGAATTAACCTGGTGAATCTTCTCTGAACTGCCTCCAAATCAAGTATATCCTTCCTTAAATAAGGAGACTCAAACGCTGTACAGTACTCTAGGTGAGGTCTCGCCAATGCCTGTACAATTGTAGCAAGACTTCCCTACTTACACCTTGCAATAAAGACTAACATTTGCCTTCCTAATTACTTGCTGCAACTGCATGCTAACTTTGTGATTCATGTACAAGGACAGCCAGATTGCTCTGTACCACAGCATTCTGTAGTCTGTCTCCAGTCAAATAATATCCTGCTTTTCTATTCATCCCGCCAAAGTGGACAGCCTCACATTTTCCCACATCATGATACACCATCTGCCAAATTTTAGCTCACTCACCTACTTATATCCCTTTGCAGTCTCCTGGTTTCCTCGTCACAATTTGCTTTCCTAACTATTTTTGTATCATCAGCAAATTTTGCTGCAATACACTTTGCCTCTTCAACCAAGTCATACATATGTCAATTGTAAATAGTTGAGGCCCCAGCACTGATCGCTGTTGAAATTTGTCAACACAATTTCTCTTTTGTAAAACCATGTTAACTCTATTATATGTATTATGACTTTCTAAATGTCCTGTACGATTACTTCCTTCATAATGGATTCCTGCATTTTCCTAATGACACGTTAAGTTAAACACCTATATTTCCTGCTTTCTGTCTCCCTGTTTTCTTTGAATAAGGGTGCTACATCTGCAGTTTTCCAATCCACTTGGACCTTTCCAGAAACTAGGAAATTTTGGAAGATTGCAACCAATGTATCCATTATCTCTAGAGCTACGTATCTTAAGGCCTTCGGGTTCAGGCGAATTGCCAGCCTTCGATCCTGTTAGTTTTCCTAGTACTTTTTCTCTATTGAAAATGATTGTTTTAAGTTCCTCTCTCCCTTTGTATCCTTTGATTTTCTACTACGCTTGGAATGCTTTTATTTTTATTCCACCACAACAGATGGTGGAATAAAATATCTGACAAAAATGACCATGAACCACAGACCATGTGGTTCACTAATGCCCTTTAGGGAAGGAAATCTGTTGTCCTCACCTGGCCTTCATGTGACTCCAGATCCACATTAATGTGGTTGACTCTTAAATGCGCTAAAAAAAAGGAATGAAACTGACCTAGGCACTGGGCAATGACAACGGCAAACCCTGCCCTGTCAACCCTGCAAAGTCCTGTGCCAAAATTGAGAGCTGGCTCACAGACTAGTCAAGCAACAGCCTGACATACTCGCGGAATCATATCTTAGAGATCATGTCCCAGATACCACCATCACCATTCCTGGGTATGTCCTGCCCCATAAGCCGGACAGACCCAGCAGAGGTGGCAGCATACTGGTTTACAGTGAGGAGGAATTTGCCCTGGGAGTCCCTTGAAGTCTCATCAGATCAAACATGGGCATAGAAACCTCCTGCGGATTACCATGTACCATCCACCTTAGCTGATGAATCAGTGCTCCTCCATGTTGAACACCCTCACCACTGAGGGTGCCAAGGGCACAGAATCTATTCTGGGTGGGGGCGTCAATGTCCATCACCAGGTGTGGCCTGGTAGCACCACCACAGACTGAGCTGGCCAAGTGCTAAAGGACAAAATTACTAAATTGGGTCTTTGGCAGGTGGTGAGGGGGAAAATGTACATGACCTCATCCTCACCAACTGCCTGCCGCAGATACATCTGTCCACGACATTATCGATAAGAGTGACCAATGTACAGTCCTGGTGGAGACAAAGTCCTGTCTTCACATCAAGGATACCCTCCATCGTGTTATATGGCGCTACCACTGTGCTAAATGAACAGACCTAGCTACTCAAGGCTGGGAATCTATGAGGTACTGTGGGCCATCAGCAGCAGCAGACATGTACTCAGCTACAATCTGTAACCTTACGGCCCAGCATAAGCCCACTCTACCATTACCATCAAGCCAAGGGATCAACCCTGGTTCAATGAAGAATGCAGGAGGGCATGCCAGGAACAGCACCAGGTATACCTAAAAATAAGGTATCAGCCTGGTGAAGCTATAACACAGGACTACTTGCATGCCAAACAGCATAAGCAGCAAGCAATAGAGGGGAGGCGATGGCAAAGTGGTATTGCCGCTGGACTAGTATTCCAGAGTAATGCTCTGGGGTTCGAATCCTGCCACTGCAGATGGTGGAATTTGAATTCAATAAAAATCTAGAATTAAAAGTCTAATGATGACCATAAAACAATTGGTTCATTAATATCCTTTAGGGAAGGAAATCTACTGGCCTACATGTGACTCCAGACCCACAGCAATGTGGTTGGCTCTTAAATGCCCTCTGAACAAGGGCAAATAGGGATGGGTAGTAAATGCTGGCCTAACCAGCAATACCCACATCACATAAATGAATTAAAAAAAACAGAACTAAGTGATCCCACAATCAATGGATCAGATCTAAGCTCTGCAGTCCTGCCACATCTAGTCGTGAATGGTGGTGGACAATTAAACAACTCACTGGAAAAGGAGGCTCCATAAATATCCCTATGCTCAATGATTGGAGAGCCCAGCACATCAATGCAAAAGATAACACTGAAGCATTTGCAACAGTCTTCAGCCAGAAGTGCCAAGAAGTGCAATTCCATCTCGGCCTACTCCAGAGGTCCCCAACATCACAGACTTCAGCCAATTTGATTCACTCCACGTGATATCAAGAAATGGCTGAAGGCACTGGATACTGCAAAGGCAATGGGCCCTAACAATATTCTGGCAATAGTACTGAAGACTTGTGCTCCAGAACGTGCCGTACCCCTAGCCAAGCTGTTCCAGTACAGCTACAACATTGGTATCTACCTGGCAATGTGGAAAATTGTCCAGGTATGTCCCATGCACAAAAAGCAGGACAAATCCAACCCGGCCAATTACCGCCCCATCAGTCTACTCTCCATCACCAGTAAAGTGATGGAAGAGGTCATCAGTGCTATCAAGGAGCACTTGCTTAGCCATAACCTGCTCACTGACATTACGCTCCATTTGGGTTCTGCCAGGGTCAGTCGGGTTCTGACCTCATTACAGCCTTGGTTCAAATATGGACAAAAGAGATGAATTCCCGAGGTTAGGTGAGAATGACTGCCCTTAACATCAAGGCAGCATTTGACAGTGGATGGACCCTAGTAAAACTTGGGTCAGTGGAAATCGGGGGGGAAACTCTCCGCTGTTTGGAGTCATACCTAGCACAAAGGAATATGGTTGTGGTTGCTGGAGGTCAGTCATCTCAGCTCCAGGGCATCACTGCAGGAGTTCTTCAGGGTATTGTCATCGGTAGTGCCAATCATCTTCAGCTGCTTCATCAATGACCTTCCTTCCATCATAAGGTCAGATTCAGCACCATTTCCGACTCCTCAGATATTGAAGCAATCCATGTCCAAATGCAGCAATATCCAGGCTTGGGCTGACAAGTGGCAAGTAACATTACCCAGTACTTATGTGGTGCGAATGACCATCTCCAAGAGAGAATCCAGCCATAGCCCCTTGACATTCAATGACATTACCATCGCTGAATCCCCCACTATCAGCATCCTGGGGTTGCCATTTACCAGAAACTGAAGTGGACTAGCCATATAAATACTATGGCTACAAGAGCAGGTCAGAGGCTAGGAATCCTACGTCGAGTAACCCACCTCCTGACTCCCCAAAGCCTGTCCACCATCTACAAGGCACAAGTCAGGAGTGTGATGGAATTCTCCCCACTTGCCTGGATGCATGCAGCTCCAACAACTCTTTAAAAAAAAAAGCTTGACACCAGCCAGGACAAAGCAGCCTGCTTGATTAGCACCCTTTCCACAAACACTCACTCCCTCCACCACGGAAGGACAGTGGCAGCAGTGTGTACCATCTACATGATGCACTGCAGAAACTCACCAAGGCTCCTTAGACAGCACCTTCCAAACCCATGACCACTACCATCTAGAAGGACAGGGCAGCAGATGCGTGGGAACACCACCACCTGGAAGTTCCCTTCCAAGCCATTCACCATCCTGACTAGGAAGTATATCGCTGTTCCTTCACTGTCGCTGGGTCAAAACCCTGGAACTCCCTCCCTAATAGAACTGGGTGTACCTACAGCGCAGGGACTGCAGTGGTTCAAGAAGGCAGCCCACCATCACCTTCTCAAAGGCAATTCAGGATGGGCAATAAATGCTACCCTTGCCAGTGATGCCCACACACCATAAGTGAATGAAAAAAACAAATACTTGTTCAAAGTCTTTGACATTTTGTTGTTCCCTATTATTAATTCCCCACCTCATCCTCTAAGGGACCAATGTTTAACTATGCTCTTCCTCTTTATATACTTGAAGTGCTGCCTGTTTTTATATTTCTTGCTGGTTTACTCTCACTCTAATTTCTCCCTCTTGTCACAGGCAGAATTTGAGTTTCCTTTCACAGCCCATGATCAGTATGTTTGTGTAAGAGTAGTGTTCCTTACCCTCAGGGTGAGAATCCCAATTATTTCCAGCAGCAAGCTTTTTGAGAGTTTAAAAATAGAGGTGGTTATGTATTATCACACATTTGCCCTGGAATTTAAAACATGACATATCAAGCACATACACACAGTTACAGTTGAAGGTAGAACAATATGGTTGCAACTTATAATTATCTCTGTATCTTTTATGGAAGGCCTATAGTTTCTTAGATGGAGGTGATGCTTTAAAGTTGAGGTGAAAGCCTAGTAAAGGAAAGGGTTCTTTGTAAACTGCGAGGTTTCTTGTCGAATTTCCAGGAGGTTGCTTCTCAGGTGAACTCTAAGTTGGAACAGGGTGGGGGAGGGTGTGGTGGGGAGTCCTGTATTGCTGTTTATTACCCTGGTTGCTTGGAGACTTGCAGCTGGTTCAATGGCTTTCAGTGGAATTTGCTCGCAGTCTGCAAGCAGCTTCTTACCGATTTAAAGGCAGACAACAAACATGGCTGTCTCATCATGTGTGCCTTTACAAGCTCAAAGTCCTTTTACAAATAAAGTGGATGGTCATATTGAGTACACATCCTGTGTTGTGAATTTCACACCTTGAGAGTTTGAAACAACCTTTGTGTTTGAATGACCCATTCGATTTGTTATGACCAGGTTAGGAGGGGTTGAGCTCTTCTCTTTGTCCCACTCCTGGGTTGGTTATATTTTTTTTATAATTTTTTTTTAAAATGGGCTATTACCAATTCAGTATGTACTTAACTGTAAATTACTCAGTGTAAGAATTAAGCCAGCCAGATTCCTTGAGTTAACAAGTAAGGAGTTCGTTTTATTACTAAACTCCCCACTAATGCAATAAACACTTTCACACAACTTCCCCAGGCATGCACAAAAAGATATAAACTTTAGAATATTAAATGTTATACTTGGCCAAGTAAAAAGGTAAAGTCAGAAAATTATTCACTGTTTGTCCGAATACTTGCTCACAGATAGAGAGTCAGTTTCCACGGTGGCTGCTGGTACTTTGGTTTCTCACTGAAGCAGTTGTTCTGAAGTCATTACTGGTTGATTCTTTTTTCTCTTGAAGACAGTGGTGTGAGTTGGAATCCCCCTTTAAGAAGTCTCAGTTTGCAACAATGAGGTTTTCTGGTGGGTTTTCAAACTTCAAACGGGGCTCAACTTTCTTGAGAGAGGCTTCAGAAAGAGGGGTGGAGCTAAAGCTGTTGCCCTGACTGTCCCTGTGGCAGTCTCTGTCTGTTTGTTCAAATCCAGTATGTTCTACACCCAAGAACTGGGTCACGTGACTTTTCATTTCAATCTGGGGCTTGTCTTAGCCATTGTCTCTGAGAGCTCCGTAGGCTGTGTCTCCATAAAATAGCTTGTGGTTTTCACAAATGCAATGCATTAGCTACTGTAAGCCAATGTCCTTTGCTTAGCACAAAATGTTCTTTTCAAAAAGTTCAATATGTATATATATTCAGCAGATGACATTACAAATTAATACTCTATATAGCACATCATTTTGTTACGAAGATAATAGCCTTTTGAATTAGTTTCAGGAAAACACATTGATTCAACATCAATCTGGAAGGTTCCTTTTGTTCCCTCTTGAGAGAGAGAGAGGAGTGGTTTCAATCCACACAAGAAAGCAGGCAACTCTCGGGCAGCCATCATTTGAGGCCTTAAAAATGTATACTAAAACATACTAAAACGTGACGCACGCTTTTAAGTCATCGTTTGCAATTTTCCCAATCTTCTGGCCTATCACTAATTTTTGCGGCATTGGACACCTTTTTCTTTCAATTTGATACCATCCTGAACTTCCTCAATTAGCCACGGATGGTTCACCCTCCTCATAGAGGCTTTTTTCCTCAATGAAATGTAGTAATATTTGTGGAAAGTTATGAAATATCTCTTTAAATGTCTGCCACTGCTTATCTAACATCTTAACTTGAACCCAGTCTAGCAGTTTAGCCAACTCTGACTTTATACCTTTGTAGTTGCCTTTATTCAAGTTTAAGACACTGGTTCCAGACACAAGTTTCCCACCCTCAAACTGAATGTGAAATTTCTCCTAGAGCTGGTGTGCAACAAACATCATGTCAACTGTAGCACGACCTTTTCTGAAGCTGCATTGGGTCTCTGATAGGAGGTCCTGTTCATGATGTAATTTAGCAGGTCTCTTGCAAGCATTTTCCCATCAGTGCACAGCAAGCATGATGATTTCTCTTGCTTTTGAAAAGGTAGACATTTGGTGCATCTTTGCATTCCCGAGGCTTCTTGGTTCCACATTACCTGGAATAGCTTGCTGACTTTGTCAGTGGGTATTGTGCCTCATGTCTTATATATTTCATCTAGTACTGCATCTGACTCTGATGCCTTACCACTTGACAGGAGACCTGATTGCTTTCGTGATCTCGGCTTTGGTGAGGCTGTCAGAAAGTGACATTGACTTCAATTAGGGGCAAGTATACAGTCTTCTCATCATTGATTGTTGAGGACTGATTCAGAATATGTTCTGCCCATTTCTCCAGGATTTTGGTCTTGTCTGTAAATCAGCATGGCTCCAACAGCATCAAGGAGAGTTCCCAGAAGCCTGTGAGCTGTAGATCATCTTCAAAGCATCAGAGAAGTATTTGGTATCATCTCTAGTCTATATATTTCTTCTGCCTTTTTGTTAACCAGCAATCCTACATCTTTCTAAGCTTTGATTGATTTTATGGATGTTGTTGAAAGAGGCTTTTTTTAAGCAGGTGAATGGTCGTTTTGGTAGACTTTAAGGAGACACTGTTTCTCATCTAACAGACTTTGAATCTCTTCATTGTTTTCATCAAAACGGCCCTAGTGCTTATAGGTGGTGAGCCCTTTATGTTCTAGAGTGCACCAGGTCTCTCTGAAGGCTATCCAGTCATCCTTCAGGCTATGAGAGACATCTAACTGGAAATCCAGATTTTCTGAGAAGTTTTACCTCACAGTATCCATTTTAAGTCTTATTTACTTTCTTTCCCCTGGAGGCATCTCTTGGGCTTGTTATTGACCAGGTGAGAAGGGCTGAACTGGCTCCCCTCTATTCAACCTCTTTGGTTGGTCACAACAAAGGTTTATGTTTCTTTTTCACAAGGAAATACATTTTCCAAATCAGAACGTATTTCACTATTTAAACTGTGAGCAATAAGGAGCCAATCAAACTGTTTTCTTGAGTCAAAGAGCAAACTTATTAACCACTGAACCCTCTGAAAAATAATAAAAATGTCAAGCTTTCAGCTCCCCCTGCCCCACACATGCACACGTGGGCCAGGATTTTTCAGTTGGCGTGCAGAGGCGGGCCTGACACGCCAGCACGTAAAATGATGCGTGATGACATCGGGGGTGTGTCCCAACGTCATCGCACTGTCTCACAATGTTTCATTCGGCGGACGCGCACTGGAATCGGCTGCACGCCTGCCGATAATTGAAAGGCCTATTAAGGCCATTAACTAGGTAATTAATTTCAAGCTAACACTGCCTGTCCTACCTTATGGTTGCCGGACAGGCTAAAAGGCCAAGCAGCCTTTACGTTTTTTAGGAAATCTCATCCAAGAGTGGGATGAGGTTTCCTAAAGCTTTTATAAATGAAATAAAAAGTTCTTCAGAAAAATAAAAACATGTCCAGCATGTTTCAATAAATTTCTTATTACATTCATTTATGTTTCTCAAAAGCGCTTCAATCTCCCTAAGGCAGCTCCTTGCCTCCGGAAGATTGAAGTGCTCTTTCGCACGCATGTGTGAAAGAGCGCTGAGCGCAACTACTCGCGTCTTACGCTGGGCGGGCCTTAATTAGCTCACCCATGTAAAATGGTGCCACAGAGCCAAACGCAGGCACTGGTCAGCTCCACGACCGCCCCCACCCACTCCCACCAAGCCCACCCAACACGGGGAAAATTCTGGCCATGAGGTAAGGGGAGTGAGTCCAATTTTTTAAAAAGTAAAAGAATATACAGTTAGGCATCTTTTGTACATTTTAAACGCTCTAGCCGACTTGTGTTAGCTGGCTTCTTTAATGCTGTCAGATGTAGAAATGTTGCAATTATTATGAGATCTCGGTTCACCAGTAGGTTTCTAGCAGAGTCGGCTGCTCCAGCCCGATGACACGCTTGTTCCAAAAGAGAGCGAGGGAGAGCAAGCAGCCTTCATCCTGTTTCCTCTGCTGAAGACTTTCTTGACACCATCTGTGCCTCTTGCAATCTCTCAAGTAGCTGGGCAGCCTTGCCTTGGAAATACACAATGGATGAAGTATTTCAAGTGATTTTGGGCATGTCTGTCTGTGGCAGTCATTGTTTTAATATCCAGTACTTCACATTTTTTATGTCTCTTCCTTGAGCAGTTACTAGTTTTGATGGATGTATGGATTATGGGAAATGTCTCTCTCTTCACACTTCCCTGAGGGTGATTTGTTTGTTTCTCACCTTCACCTTAGAATGTGGCCTTGCTTGTTTAAGCAATTTGCTCTGCCTCTGTTCAAATTGCAAAATTTCCAGTCAGTTGAAAAATCATGTTTTCAAAAATAAAGGGGCATGGCCTCATGTGCCTGTGGTCAGTCCAACAATCTGCTCCACACATGGCTTTTGTCACCCTGACACCTTGCCTGTCGTCCTTTCTGACTACAGTGTAGTCCGTTCGATGCCAGTGCTTAGAGCAAGGTTGAAAACAAGATGTTTGCAACATGGAATATAGAGTTGGTAACAAGGAGGTCATGATCTGCATATATCTTCAGCAGAAGAAAGCTGTTACTGTTATCAACTCTGTTTCTCCCTATGACTTCCTCCCTGATTAAATGATCTGTGCCAACTCTGGTGTTGAAATCACCAAGGATGGTGAGTTTGTCTGATCTTGGCACTGCAGCAATAAAGGATCCTAGCTCTTAAAATTTATCTTTCTTCAGGATATGTTTCCATAGGTGCACAAACACTAACAATGGTGGCATGACTTTTCTCTGAGAGAGAAAGTCACAATGTCATAAGTCATTCATTTGTGCCTTTTGAGAGGCTGGCAAGTTTGGGGACTAGATTGAACTTTATCCAAACCCTACTCCTGCTTCACTATGCTCTACGCTGCTGTATGCAGTCCAGCTTCTGTAATTTGCCCTTCACCAGCTAGCCAAGCCTCACTTAATATGGCTATGTGGGTGTTGTATCAGGCAAGTTCTCTCCGAGCCAGGAAACCTTAAGGTGTAAAAAGGGCACACAGGAAATTTTGCTTTGGCATTGAAGGGTTTTTTTTTAATTGTTTAAACCTAAACCAACTTTAACCCCTAAATGCTTTAATATCTATTTTGCAGCCCAAAATAAAACTAATAAAATCAGCCACTGCAGGCAATAAATATACGTGTTTGTTTAGGTGGACCAATGAGAGGAAATAATGTGATGACTGAAAATTTAAAGCCAATTTACCCTCTAACGGATCAACAACCACAACATTCTCAGGCAAGTAATCTATGAAAAGCTGTGAGAATGTTTATATTGTCATCATTTGGAAAAGAATGTTAGCATTTATTGACCTATCCAGGTTATGAAGTGTTATAGGATCATCTTCATTTCACCCAACAGGAAAATCATAGGCATGCTTTTTAAAATTATTTTAGAACAGCATGACCTTTCCTTCCTGTACTATACAAGGCTAACTCCAGGCAGAGAATTGAGCAGCTTCAAACTGTTAAATCTTAAATTCTTCAATCACTTTTCCTCTACTGATGTTCCACAGATTATAACCCACCTCTTAGATCCTCAGATTTCCCAAATGATTTAAAATATATGGGCTTGTAAACAAGCATTGGTGGTCACAATGCCTCCAAAGAAGTTACCTTGTAGGACAAATGGGCCAACTAAGAGAAAGAAAATCCTATAGTAAAGACTTAACTTAAAGCTGTATGGTGGAGACATTTTCGATGTGACACAGATCACATAGGCACAAGGCCAAGAAATGAATTTGCTTTGCAGCATGTGCACATAACTTTTTTTAAAATGAGGTGAACCTCCAAAAGAATGCATTAAGGATTACACCACCATACAGGGTTCTGCTCAAAGGAATACTTCAATTTGCAAGAGCAGATTTTTTGGCACTGCATAACAATCATGTTGTTAGAAGGTGCCTCGCAAATGAACACAAGTTTTTTATATTAATTGGCTTGTCTCTTCCCTTGGACATATTTTGAATTAAGACTAACTAGTCATTGCACTAAAATGTGACCCTGTGACCAAATGAATTGTAATAGTCTGTGACTGAATCTAGCTTTCACTTTTTATGCTTCATGGCAAACATTTTTTTTATCCGTTCATGAGATGTGGGCATCACTGGCTAGGCCAGCATTTATTGCCCAATATCTTGCCCAACTTAAGCCAATATCATGCTAGAAATGCTTCACTTTCATCACTCCTGTCATTGAGCTAACAGGCAGTGGCCCAATATGCCAATGCCAGCTCTCAGCTACCAATGAGTCCCCTACTCTTTCCCTATAGCCATTTTTTCCCCCCTTTTAAGTTACAATTAATCTGCTTCTAGACCCTTTCAGGCAGTGAACTCAAGATCATAACAGTTCACTATAAAAATGTTCTCATGAATATCCTCATGTTCAGATCCTGAATAGAGGAGGAGAGTAACATGCTGCATCAATAAGTTGCACAGAAATTTGGCTCAAATGTAAATTGGATCACTTTAGTACCTTAAGCACAAAAGTAGCACTTGACTCAAACATTGACCCATACTCAACTGATACCTGGGATCTGATGAGGAAAGGTTGGACAAGCTGGGTCACTATCTATTGGAGTTTAGAAGAATGAGAAGTGATACTATTGAAACACATAAGATCCTGAGGGGACGTGACAGAGTGGATACTGAAAGGATGTTTCCCCTTGTGGAAGAGACTAGATCAAGGGGACACAGTTTAAAAATATGGGGAATATCTCCATTGAAGATGGAGATGAGGAGACGTTTTTGCTCTCGAGAGTCACGGGCCTTTGGAGCTTTTCCCGCAGAAGACGGTGGAGTCAAGGTCATTAAATATTTTGAAGGCAGAGATAGGTAGATTCTTGACTAACAAGGGCGTCGAAGGTTATCAGGGGTAGGCAGGAATGTGGCGCTCAGACCACAATCAGATCAGCTATGATCTTATTGAATGGTGGAGCAGGCTCTAGGGGCCAAATGGACTACTCCTCCTAATTCGTATGTTCCTTGCTCTTAGAGGTTGGAGACTCTGAAATTACAGGCACAGATGCTGAAATTTCATGGGGGTTCTCCTGGTGTCTCACAGCTCAACCAGGAGACTAGAGGAACCTCTGCAAAATTTCAGGTGAGGATTTTTTTTAAAGAAATAGGGTGGGAATGTAATCTTTGACAGTTGTAGGACATGTAGCAATAGTCACAGAGACAAAGGAATAAAATTAGGCATTTAGCCCATGAGCCTGTACCGCCATTCAGTGATATCGTGGCTGATCTGTGACCTAACTCCACATTCCAGCCTTTTGCCCCATATCCCTTCATACCTTTGGTTAACAAAAATCTAACCATCTCAGATTTAAAATTAACCATTGATCTAGCATCAGTTGAATTCCAAAATTGTATCACAGTTTTGCGTAAAAGAGTTTTTTGATTTAGCTCCTGAAAAGTCTAGCTCTAATTTTTTGAATATGCGCCCTGTGGACTCCCCAGCCGGCAGAAATAATTACGCACTATCTACAATATCTGTTCCCCTTATATCTTGAAAACTTTGATATAAATTTGACCTTTTCAAATCCAGGGAATACAATCCTAGTATACAGTCCTAGTTTGTACAATCTCTCCTTGTAATTTAACCCTTGGAATCCAGGTATCATTCTGGTAAGCCTATGTTGCACTCCATCAAATGCAAATATATTCGTCCTAAAGCTGTGGTGCCCAGAACTGCTCACTATAATACAAGTGGTCTAACCAAGGCATTATATAGCTGAAACATAACTTCTACCCACTCCTATTCTAGTCCTCTAGATATAAGAGGTCACCATTCTGTCAGCATTTTTGATTATTTTTTCTGCACCTGTTTATGGCATTTTAATGACCTATGTAATTGGACGCCCAAATCTCTTTGAACTTCCACTGTTTCTTAGTTCTCTTAGAAAGTACCCTGTTCCATTCTTTTTAGGTCCAAAGTGGATGACCTCACATTTGGCTACATTGAAATCCATTTGCCACAGTTTTTCCCATTCACTAAATCTATCTATATATCTTTGTAATTTTTAATTTTATGTGCCATCTACACGGCATAAAATTTCACCTACCTTTGTGTCATCACCAAATTTGAATATGTGGCATTCTATTGCATCATTAAGCCATTGATAAGTATAATAAATAGTTGAAGCCCCAACATAGATCCTTAAGCGACATCACTAGTCAAGTGACATCATTAGCGCCTGTCCATTATCTCCACTCTGTCTTCTCCCACTTGGCCAATTTCCTAATCAAGTCAATAATGTGCCCTCAGTTACATGAAATTCAACTTTAGCTAACAGTCTGTTATGAGAGACTTTGTCAGATGCCTTCTGGAAATCCATATAAGTAACATCTATAGACATTCTCCTGTCTGCTAGTTTAGTTTAGTCAAATCTTCAAAAAAATTCAATCAGGTTCACTTGCAAATCCATGATGGCTCTCTCTGATCAACTGAAAATTTTCAAGGTTTTCAGTCACCCTACCCTTAACTGTAGACTCCAGTAATTACCCAACAACAGATGTTCGGCTAACTGGTCTATAATTCTGTGGTTTCTCTCTGTCCCCTTCCTTAAATGGCGAAGCAATTTGCACAATTTTCCAATCTAAAGGAACAGTTCCTAAATCAAGAGAACTTTGCAGATGACCTAATTAAAATCTTCCAGTGTTCTCATCTACTTCCATTAAAACCATAGAGGTGTCAGCTGTGGCTCAGTTCATAGCACCCTCGCCTTTGAATCAGAGGGTTGTGGGTTCATGTCCCACTCCCGGAAACCAAGAACTGTGATTGCACTCAAAAGAGTTGCAATCTGTGACTGTTGATAACTCGAAAGAGTTTCCATTAAAACCATGGGGTAGGTACCACCTGATCCTCAGATTTGTCACTCTTTAGCACCATTATTTTCATCATTACTATTATTTTGGTGAGTCCCTGTCCTTGATTAGTATGTTTCCTATTCCTCGATTGTAAGTACTGACACAAAGTAATTACTCAGCATACCTGTCATTTCTTTCTTTCTTTCTCTCTCTCTCTCTCTCTCTCTCTCTCTTCTTTCTTTCTTTCTTTCTTTCTTTCTTTCTTTCTTTCTTTCTTTCTTTCTTTCTTTCTTTCTTTCTTTCTCTCTCTCTCTCTCTTTCTTTCTTTCTCTCTCTCTCTCTCTTTCTTTCTTTCTCTCTCTCTCTCTCTTTCTTTCTTTCTTTCTCTCTCTCTCTCTCTTTCTTTCTTTCTTTCTCTCTCTCTCTTTCTTTCTTTCTTTCTCTCTCTCTCTCTCTCTCTCTCTTTCTCTCTCTCTCTTTCTTTCTCTCTTTCTTTCTCTCTTTCTTTCTCTCTTTCTTTCTCTCTTTCTTTATGATTGAATTGAATAGCAGAGCAAGCTCGATGGGCCAAATGGCCATCTACTCCTATTTCATATGTTTGTATTTGTATGTTTGGATATTAACTGTTTTCATGGGGCCCACATTGCTTCTGATACCCTCTTTTTTTCCTAATGTAATTGTAAAAGTGTTTGTGTTGATCTTCATATCCCTTGCAAGTTACTTTTTATACTCCATTTTTGTAGTTTGTACTATTGTTTTGTCACTCCTTGCTGTTCATTGTATTTTTCCCATTGGCCAGGATCTGTGCTTTTTTATTGCATTCTTGTATATTTTTTCTTTTAGTTTTATGTCGTCTCTTGCCTCTTTACTTGTCCATGGCTGTTTCATGAGGACATAGGACTTAGAAGCAGGATTAGGTCATTCAGCCCTATGAGCCTACACCGCCATTCAATAAGGTCATGGCTGATCAAGTTTATTTTTTGGGCAAATAGAGCTCCAACCACTTAAGGGTATTAACAGCTTCTGTATCATAAATTCATTTTTGAATACCTCCCATTGATCTCCTGCCATTTTAACCATTAATAGATTTTCCCAGTTCACTCAGCCCATTGAAGTCAGCCTTACCTAAATATAGAATCTTAGTCTTTTGGCATTTCTCCCTTTCAAACACTGTGTGGAACTCAACCGTATTATGATAATTAGATAAATGTTCACGCACCATTGGGCTGTTAAATAGATCTGTCTCATTACTCATTCATAAATTTGATATGCCATTTCCCCCTTGTTGTTTCGAGGACATTTCTGCAGAAAAGTATCCCAGACACACTGAAATCACAACTTTCTGACATGTTAGTCTATGTATCCCAATCTTTATGAAAGTTAAAATCCACCATTAAAACCACTGCCTTGAGTACTTGCTTGTCTGAACTCTGCATTTATATAATTTACCACTTCACAGCTGCTACCAGGGGCCTATATATAACTATTACTGCCTATTTCTTAATTTTACCCATAAAGTCTGCACTGCCTGCTTATCTCCCATTATATCCTCACCTACTATTGAAGTGATTTCATTCTTAATCACTAAGGCTACTCCTCCCCTCTACCTTTTTTCCTGTATACTTAATAACCTGATGTATTTGGTTCCCAGTCCTGACCGTCTTACAGCCATGTCTTAGTAATGGCTACCATGTCATACCCTCCAAATTGAAATTGTGCTGCAATTCAGTTCATCCCTGATACTTCTGACTTTGTTTAAAGAACATTTATTTAGGTCACACACTCTAACCATCCCTTCTGCTCTAATGTTTTGCTTTCACGCTTCTTACTTCTCTATCTCAGTTTAATTACTTTACATCTTTTAGTTTCTCCTTTTATCTGCGGTGCCTAAAAGCACAATTTCTGAATATTACTTTATTCTCTTCCCTTGTCTGTTTTCAAACTATTATCTATTCTACCTTTTCCACCTGAGCCCTTCCTGCCCCACTTCACTATTTTAAACTCCTTGTGACCACACAATTATCCTTTCTGCTAGGATCCCTGGTCCCAGCCCAGTTCAGGTGGAGCCTGTCCAAATGGTATTGTTCCTTCCTGTCACAATACTGATGCTAGTTCCTCATGAGAGAGAACCCATTCTTTCCCACACCACTCCTTTAGCCATGTGTTTGCCTCCTAAGTCAGCTTATCCCTAAGTTAATTTGCACATGCCTCAGTTATTATAAACTTTGAGATCCTGTTCTTCAATGTAGTTCCCAGTCCCTGGTACTCTGCAAGCAAGACAAGCACTAGGTCACCCTCTTGGTTAGAAAATTATCTCTGATACTTGAAGGAATCTAAAGAGCAGGAAAATAATGTTTTATTTTTTGAATGTGTTAAATACGTTCCATATTGTCAAAAATGTGGCATGATTACAATACTGCATACAAAAAAGTTTATCAATTTAAAGAGATGATCACTTATAATTCTATATTATGTAGGTTTCCATTAAATCTGTATATCCTGCTCCACTACCCAAGATATCGACAACATCAGATTTGCCTTCTGAAGCTGATAATACACATCCTCCCCAGAAGCCTGAACTAAATCTTGCACAAGTAAGAAAACCGAAAGGAATTGCACTCTCCTGGAATATCACAGATGTTAGCCAGACGTGTGCCCCTGTACACTGTTATCAGTTGTATGCATACCATGAAGACCCCAATTTGAAGTGTCCATCACAGTGGGAAATAATTGGAGAAATAAAAGCCCTTCCTCTTCCAATGGCTTGTACTTTGTCTCAGTTTGTACTTGGAAACAATTATTATTTTACAATTAGAGCGAAAGACATTTATGGGCGTTTTGGCCCTTTTTGTGAACCACAAGCTATTTGTTTTCTAGAATCCTAAATATTATATAGAATAAATTTATATTAATGGACATTAATTGTTGCATTATAAAGTCTTGTTTAAACTGCGGTCTTCATTTGTAGACTATTAACAATTGATTATGCGAATGATAAAAACTAGTAATACTTGCTGTGGCATCAACTCTAGAAGGATTCATATTTAATTTGAGAGGATCTTGGTCTGGTTCTAAATTTTAAGGTTATGAGAAAGTTAGTAAATGGCTCGATGTGTTTAGATATAGCAATTGTGATATTTACTTCTGAATAGAATTCAAAAGTCAGGAGTGGTTCTTAAGCACAATGCTGGGTTAAAAGGGTTCATTTCCCATTGTAAGCTTGAAATGTAGTTTCCAGTTCTTAGTTAAATATTACTGCAATTTTTATGCATAAGTTGAAAGCTACCAAAATATTAGATAATATTTCCCTTTCTAACTTGTGACTTATTAATTCTCCGCAATTAGGCTTTGAGGTGATCAAGGGTCAAATTCATTTAAGGTATTTATATTTTTTCTGCTTCCTTTTGATCTCCTTGTACCTTGCTCCATCTACAACCGTGAGGACAGACCATATGCTTTCAGCCTTCTGTCAATAATACTGATCATCAAACATGCAAGAATATCCCAGGGTGTTTCTCTTGCTACCTTTTCCCAAGGTTTCTCCAAGGCAAGCTCATGGCCTCTGTTTGTTGTGTCTCTATCATTGAGATTTGCACATTGGTGGCAACCTTGGCTCAAAAATCCATTCTTTATTCCATTTATCATGTAATTTATTGGTGCTTTCCTGTGCCCCATACATATTTGAAATTTAAAAGCTCAGTTGCAAGAAGAGATGTTTACAACCTTAAAGCTATAGGCATCCGTGACATTTATAAAAATTTAATATTTTTAATTACTTGCACAAAATTACTCAGTTGAATTTTAAGTATTAAAAGTAATGCCATCTTAAACTTCTAAATGCTATAGAGACTAAACAAGTTGGACTTTACCTGTACTGTGTTAAAATGAACATTGAAGAAGTCCCATTTGAACATTGCTATTCACAACAGATGGATATTAATGACAAATATCACTTCCATCAAAAATGCTAGTAAAATTATTTTCTTAATTTTTGATTAAACCTAAACTGTTCTGAATATGTAGGGAAAGTAAGTAGGTAATACTGCGTAGCCTATACCTTCACAGGCATGCTACATTTTTGAAGGCTGCTCTTCCCATTTTAGCACAGACTGAAATTTTATTAATGTCATTACATCTAAAACCCAGCATGTGGCAATTCTGGACAAATATTTATGCATTGAGGTTGTGATAAATGGGTGAAGACATCATGAAGTTCATGCAAGGAGCTAGGCAGCTCAGTAAATTGGCTTGGTGTGAGACATGTCAGTGTCATAACAGAGCCATATGTATTGGAAACTGGCCTGTTAAGGCTTGATCAAAAGTGATTTAGGGGCAGATTTTCCACCTTTTAGCTAGTATGGGTGGAATGTAGCCAACTTATTTCCTCATCCTTATAAGGGGAGTGTATTACACTAGTTAGAATCAGCGGTGATAACTTTCTTCATTCATGGAAAATGAGATAATTGAACATTTTTGCCTGCCACATCACGAATGAATCTAGAAAGATTGAAATTTGTTGATCTGAAGTTGTGTATTATCTGTGTGTATTATCAACACTAAACTTAATTGTTAGTCAAACATTGCATGAATTGTGCAACTGTAGGAGCTAGTTGCAGAATACAAGTATGGTAGTTGCTTTAATTTATTTTGCAAATATCATTCCAATTCTCTTTTTTTCAAACTGTTGATCCAAATTGCAACTTACAGCCTGTGTCTTGCACAGAAACATCAGGGGATCATGAAGAATGTTCCAAACAACTGTTCAGAATCAAAAGTTTCTATTGTAGAGATTATTGCAGTTAAAATTGTGCCTTCCATTGCAACTTGTATGTTAAAAATGCTTTTTATAAAATGTCACTCAAATCCCCAGGTTACTGTAACCTACAAAGGAAAAAATAAATGTGTAACGAAAGACTTAGGGTATTAAATTGGCCATGATGTGCTTAATTGCCAATGGTGTTACAATCAGTCTGAGACAAAGTGACTTTAAGTCTGCTTAACAGACTGTACTTTGGAATACACCTAAAGGTTGTTGTGTGTTATAGTTTGCAGTTGTAAAGGAATGTATTTGACTTTTCTTGTTTTGTATGAATACATTGGTGTATAGAAGGTAATTTTATTTTGAACCAAAGAACTGATTAAACGTCTTCAATTTTATTTAAATATTCTCAATTTGTATGTTGTTTAACACAACAAAGGCAATATGGCTCAGGAATTCCTTGTATTTTAAGTCTTCCTATATCTTTCATTTCAGCATTAAAAACCACTTTAACAAAGTGAGTTTGTGCTTTTCAGTTATGCACCATAAATTTTGAATAAAATAATATACACCACATGAAAATTAGAGGGCCCATTCCATTATTTTTCTCTCATTAGTAAACTCTGCTTTGCACATGTGGATTTTCCTCATTTATGTTTTTCTAAATGTGGAAAACTATGGGTGGCAGAACTAATGACACTCATAGAACAAATGTAATTCAACTCTTGTTTCCTCTGCTACAGCTTTAACGCTCACAGTTTTGCCAGGAGAGGGATTTCAAGCCTTACCGCAGAAGGAAGACGGGTGGCATGAATAATTTCTCAGAATAATTAGGTAAATTTCACTTTGTCTTTCAATTGGGCAGAGATTTATAAAGTTGAATTGCTTTCTTTGCAAAGTTCTGGGCTTTTTTGAAATCTGATCAATGCTGCATTCATGTGGACAGAAGAAATATTTTCATGAGATAAACTATGGTCTGCTTTCAGCAGATTATTTGGCTATAAATAAAATAGTATCATATGTACTGTCTTTGTTGCAGTCAGAGAGAAAGAATGAACAAACTTGCAATCAAGATGCCTTTCACATCCTCTGGATTTCACAATGCACTTCACAACAAATGAAATTCTCTTGAAGTCTACTCAGTTGTGTGGAAATTGGCTGACAGTAAGCTCCACAAACAGCAATGAGTTGAATAATACACTAGTATTGGTTGAGACAGATAATTAGTCAGGCCACTAGAAGAAACTCACCTATTTTCTTCAAATAGTGACATGGGGCATTTTCGATGGTAGCCATGACCTTGGTTTGATATCTCATCTGAAAAACAGCACCACCGACATTGCAGCACTCTACTAGTTCTCCACAAAGTGTCAGCCCAGACTACATGCTCAAGTCTCTGGAATAGAACTTGAACCTTCTGACTCTGAGGCAATGCTGCTAGTACAGAGCAACGACAGACCTTTGTGGCAGAACATGTAAAGGCCCAAGATAGCATGACTTTGTAACATAACAAACAAAAAAGGAATATTGTAAACTGTAGTATTGAATTATACATGAGATATAACAAGGTCAGTACTTTGCAGTAGCAACATGAGTGGTATTCTTCACCAACAGGATGCAGCCATCAAGCCAAAAAGACGTTCCGTCTATCACACAAATAAGTATGTGGTAAATTAATTTCGGTGCCTGTGTGATGCCAGGTATGTAAGCCATATATCCCAACGACTGGCAGATCGTATCAAACAGCACATTGGGTACTGACTGTACCCAACCAGGCTATGCTTGCAAAACTCAAAACATAGTGTCCAACTTTAGATGTAAGTCTCTGATTGGACAGCATCTTGATTGTCAGTGTAATTGCTAGCACAATCAATTTAAGATAATCAGTTGGGCTTGCAGTGTGGCTCACTTAAGTGTGCTCGAAGCTACATATATTCACACACAGGGCCCTGTCCTTTGCAGACAAGAGGAGCATGTCCACACATTGTGCCTTTTTCAACTGAACAACAGCTTGGGGAACAGCTATTCCCAGGTTCATTCCCCATAGCAATGCCTTGACCAAACAGAGTCCACTTCCAACCAATCAGCACTGTCTTCTTATGCAACATAAATTATTGTTCCCTTTACAATTGGTATTCTTGGGAATCTATCCTGATGAGTGCAAGATGAAAAGCGGCAACAGCATGTCATTTTTTTCAGTGATTAGCACTTGAATCGGTCTCCCATTTGAGAATTTTTTTCTGAGGGTCATGAATCTGTGGCACTCTCTTCCCCAGAGAGCAGTGGAGGCAGGGTCTTTGACTATTTTTAAAGCTGAGTTAGATGGATTCTTGATTGATAGGGAAGTCAAATGGGTTTTTTAATTCATTTATGGGATGTGGGCATCACTCAGCATTTATTTCCCATCCCTAATTGCCCTTGAGGTGGTGGTGCACTACCTTCTTGAACCGCTGCAGTCCATGTGGTGTAGGTACACCCGCCGTGCTATTAGAAGTGTCCGGGATTTTGACCCAGCGACAGTGAAGGAACGGTGATATAGTTCCAAGTCAGGATGGTGAGTGGCTTGGAGGGGGAATTCCAGGTGGTGGTGTTCCCATGTGTCTGCTGTCCTTGTCCTTCCAGATGGTAGTGGTTGTGCGTTTGGAAGATGCTGCCTAAGGAACTTTGGTGAGCTCCCGCAGTGCATCTTGTAGATGGTTAACACTACAGCTACTGTGCATCGGTGGAGAAGGGAGTGAATGTTTGTGGATGGGGTGCTAATCAAATGGACTGCTTTGTCCCAGCTGGTGTTGAGCTCAGTTTTGCTGGAGCTGCACTCATCCATGCAAGAAGATAGTATTCCATTACACTCCTGACTTGTGCCTTGTAGATGGTGGACAGGCTTTGAGGAGCCAGGTGATGAGTCACTCACTGTAGAATCTCTGATCTGCTCTCGCAACCACAGTATTTATATGGCTAGTTCAGTTTCTGATCAACAGTAACCCCCAAGACGTTGACAGTGGGGGATTCAGCGATGGTAATGCCATTGACTGTCAAGGGGCAATGGTTAAATTCTTTCTTGTTGGAGATTGTCATTGTTTGGCACTTGTGTGGCACAAATGTTACTTGCCACTTGTCAGCCCGAGCCTGGATATTGTCCAAGTCTTGCTGCATTTGGACATGGACTGCTTCAGTATGAGGAGTTCCGAATGGTGCTGAACATCCCCACTTCTGACTTTATAATGGAAGGATACAGGGGTAGGAAGGAAAGTGGAGCTGAGGCTACAATCAGATCAACCATGAGCTTATTGAGTGGCCTACCCCTAACTCGTATGTATGTTTGTGACACCTGGTTAAAGGGCTGGTGGAGGAAAGAGAGTTCCTCTTTCATGGGACACTGGCACCAGTTCTGGGGCCAAATGTCAGGTAATGAACATCTCCTCCAAAATCCAACCAGCTTCCCAACCTTCAGCATCAATATCTGGGGATGGTTTGGGGGGCGGTTACCACTGACCAGAAACTTAACTGGACCAGCCATTATCAAGTCAGTATAATCACACAGTTGCTGTATTTCCCATTGCATGCAAATCCTATCCCATTGATCAATATTAATATGTACCCGGTATGTGTATATATTCAATCATCCTGCTGTCAAAGGCAACATAACCTCTAGCGGTCTGATGGGAAAGAGGCAGCACCCCTGGAGAAAAGGCCTTAATTGCCATTCTCAGCTGTTTACACTGGCTCCAATGGTAGCTTTTAAAAGGGAATTGGACAAAAAATTTCAGGGATATAGGAAGAGAGCTTGTCCCAAAATTCAGGTGTCTACTATGCTGTGTGTTTGTGTAGTTGCTCCACCCTGTATCTTCTACAATAAGGCCTGTACATCATTTGCATACAAATTACAGACCATAAAACTAGACTTGCATTTTGTAATGTCAGAATGTCCACAGCACTTCAGAGCCAATTAAAATAAATGTATGCACTGTTTGTAATGTACCCAAAACATGTATGTTCTTGGCTGTAGGCTGAATTCTGATGTGCTTCCTTTGACAGCAGATGATTAAATATACACATGCTGATGTATTGCATGTTGAATAAGTCTTTTGACCATTAGTGTTGAGAGGATTGACATACAGACAAGCTGGGTGTGTTTCACTGTATCATGTCTAAACATTTTAGACCCTTACATATAAACACAATCCTGTCATTGATTTGCTAGGTAGGTACTTTATTACATAATACAAAATACAGAATTAATCATTTCTTATATTTTAGATTTCATTACACACAGCCCTTATTACACAGATGTTGAATCATGAGATCAAAACTAAACAAAAATGCCAAGAGAAAGAGTCCAAGTAGTGCCAAAAGCATTTATCAATAGAAGAGTTTACAGTATTTTCTAAATATTTGACTAAAAATTAATCAATATTGTAGATAACATCCAAAGGAATAAATCCCTAAATGAAGCTCATGTTAACCTCCTAGTTTACCAGTTAAGAAATAGGATCCTGGATGACCATAAATTTACTTAAGGATAGTTGCACTGGTGGTCTATAGATGAGATCATGATTTCATCTAATTTTTATACTGGAATATTTCATCTGATAAAGTTGACAAGTGTATGATTATTTCCACTGTAAGAATCAGATTTGTCTGGATGTAGATTCAAATCAAGGTCTGTTAAATATAAATTAAATGGCAGAAACTAACTTGACCTAGGGGCAATGGCCAAATGTTGGTCATTAAAATGCATGGTGTGTTCTTTATTTGAAAACCTTCACAATCCAACATCACTAACCCACAAATGTACTTAGAAAAATGTAATGTCTCACCCTCTCTAATCCTCAATAGTTTTGATTCCCGTCTGTGGCTGATGATTTAGGCAGAGAAAGGATAACGTATCGTATGACGTTGCATTAGATAAACTATATTTATTATAAACCAGGTATCAAATGAATGAATACTTCACTGGGTTAGAGTAAAAAGCATTAACAATGAGTTGGCATGCAATAAATACATTTTGGTTATAAAAACAATACCTTAAGATAAAATAATGGAAAAAGGCCAGCTTCAATGCTAGCTGAGTATTATATCATCTTTGGTTTCTAAGCTCTGAAGAAACACCACCTGGATAAAATCTCTTGCAAGTGGAACTTTTCAAATTCTGTTTGGAGCCTGTGTAAATGTCATTAAATAATGATTGATTAGCAGAAAAACACTTGTACTCCTACTGTATTCCTCTCCGCAGATGCTGTCAGACCTGCTGAGTTTTTCCAGGTATTTTTATTTTTGTTTTGTACTCCTACTTCATTCCTTATGCAATGAAATCCACTTGCAAGATAGACCATTTTTTAATATTTGATCCTCCTTTATGAAAGTCTGTGGTGCCTTCCCTGACCTTATTTAACTGTACAACAGTAAATAATTTACCAATTTCCCTGTTTCCATAGGTGACATACTGAAAAAGATGTACCCTCCCCCCCCACCCCCCATATTTTATATGAAAGAAAGCAAATGGTTGGTCGCTATACTATTAACATAACTACGCTTGCAAAACAATATAAAACCACATTTTGCTAGGCAGTAGATTTAAGAAAATCAGAAATACCAAGCTATTTATTAACAAGTCACTTGACAGTACCATCCTGCTGCCACTAGAAGTCACTAGCATATGTCTCAACCATTCTACAGTATTGCATGGCAGTCACAGTTCTTGAGTTGAACCTGTAGTGGCATTTCCTATGTGCAAGCTAATGGGTTTATTTAAAAGTTAAAATTTAATATCTCGAAGTAAAATTCACTTCTGGGCTAAAAGTCTTTTGAGAGATAAAACACACACCTTTGCCTGGAAGTTGAATGCTAAGTTTCAGTGCAATTATCTTGTTTTCTATTATGTTGATGCTTGCTCTCTAATGATCAAATAGGTACAGGAAAAAATATCAACATCTTGAGTGTAATCTAACAAGGTGAAATTAGTTCCCTTATTTAGATTTAAGAGCCTTTGCAATCACAATGTGCTTCTGATGGGGAAAAAACCTAGCAAAATGATCTTGACAAACTCTCAAATGCTGAATTCAAGTATTTCTCAACAGTGTTTTCTGCTTCCTACAAAAGCTAAGGTAGTAATTTTCTCAAGTCAAGAATTTTTTAGTTTCTGGGAAAATCTCTTTGCTTTAGTTCAAAAATAGGGAAAAATTGTGCTGGCAGAGTTTCAGTACTTCATTCGCAATGATGGATTTAAAGTAGCTTGGTCAGTAATCTTATAAATTTTACACTATAGTTAAGTGACATCTAGTGGCAGAAAATCTATGAGTGAGAATTAGGTAATGCTGGAGACATGATTTTCAGTGTGTAAGTACATAAAACAAAGTTTCACCCGAGCTCAAAAAGATCAAGAGTCGAGTCTCAGATTACCAACCACATCAGCACAGCAAGAACATGAAGCTTTTAATTAGTTTGGTGGCATGAATCTCAGAAGGGCAATATATAAAAAAAAATTCTGGTGGTGCTTACATCATTTACGAGAAAGAGGCACCTACTTGTGTTTGTATCAAGCCAAAAATATCAGTTTGATCTGAAACAAACCTATTATTTTATCAGTTAGCAGCTGCTCTGCTTTAGAATGAAAAAGTACTCAGGAAAACATGCCCGTTTCCAGCAGTTTACGCTTTAGATGGTTTATATTATGTTAATAAATAAAATATACGAACAAGACCTGACATCATTGGAGACTAATAAGCATTTGTTTTAGATTTTGCTTTCAAGACTAGACCATATTTAAAAAGATAAATTTAATAATTCATGGGGGCTTATGATTTCACTCTTGATTCTCTGACATATCAGTGTAATTATATCCATGTACTTGACCGATAGAAAATAATTGAAAACCTTGCAAATTATATCTAATCTAAAACTTGGATCCTATTTGAATCTGAATTTTGAATTTTTTGAAACCCAACACCTTCAGTTCCCTGACACCCAATGCCACCAACTAAGGTGGGTATATTTACATGTTAGATTCAGTGACATGGTAAAGAATATGCTGCTCCTGACATATGTAGGCTTGGTACTACACGAGTTATGAGCTTCCAAGAATGAATTTTTTTTTTTTTAAATGTACCTTTAAACTTGTATTTTTTTTTAATTATTCTTGGTTTGGATAATTTAAACCAAATTCACACAATTCACTAACTGTACAAAGTATTAGTTGTTTCATCTGAATACATTGTTACAACACTGCTACATTATTAATGCAGCATTGAAGAAAATATGGCTTCGCAGTGGACAGTATGGTACCGTTCTCTGGCTTATAGACAAACATCAATAATGTACTTCTCTGGATAAAGGACCATGTTAAGACTTACTGCCACTTTTCAGAATATTTTAACCTAAATGATTCTGATATATAGTTTTAATTTGTATATGCAAAATAATATTTTGGAAAATTAAACTCTGAATCATAGATAAAATAAGCTGACTTTGGGAAAGGCTTCATTTGAGACGGAGAATAAAGTCGCCAGTTTAAAAAGCATCTCATGAACTAAACACAGCTCATTTTGGTGGAGATTGAAGTGCTTAAACCACCTGCTCTGTGAACATGAACAGACAAGCTGAATAGCTGTAGGATAATACAAAAAAAGTGCTCATCATTTGACAACAAAAAACTTGTACCTTAATGTAGACAAATGTGAATATTTTTTGTAAAAACTGCACCAAACTGGCTTTAAAGAAATTGCAAGGCTTCATAAAGTGTAAAATTAACTATTGTATGATATTTTTTGCTTCATCTGACAGTCACTGTGCAGAAGATTGAAGCTATTCATTCAGAAACCATTTTTCTGCAGTGGTGCATACAGAAGGATTTAGATCTTTTATTTACGTTTTCGTAAAACAATGTACATCACTCCACTGATCAGAGTAAAAGCAAAAGAGATCCAAGCTAGAATATAAGAGTATCCGTAATCTCCTTCAAGCATATTTTTATGGAAGTTTACTTCCTGGCTTGTATAAATGGAAGCTGCAATCATTACACTGAGACCTGCAAAAAAGAAAATTGAAAAATCAGTTTTTAGTATAATTCATTGTCCAACACAGAACTGAACTCAAAAGAAACCGTTCTCAGTATTTAAGAGTACTCAGTATTTAAGAGTACTATAACTCACATTGTATTATCTCAAAGGATTCAGTTGATGCCAAACAATTGTTTACTATAAACTCCAGTTTTGAGGTTCAGGTGGAGTTTGTAATTTTCTTTCTAGATTTTTTTTAGGATAGCAAATGACATAATGGTGCATTTTAAGCGCTACTACATTGTTACTGCATGATGGTATTATTTCAACATAGTGACAAACACCAAGGCCAGGATTTTGAATGGTGAAATTTCCCTTCCCACCAATCGAGAAGTTGGCGGCAGACACTTTGCAAGGTTACCAGTATCAGTGGCAGACATTTAATGCTCTGAGTGTTCATTGGCTGGAGGCAGTACTTCCACCCCTCAGTCCAGAGGAAGTCCCGCCTCAGTGCTGCCAGCCAATCTCATCAGCTGGCAGCTCTCTAATCCCAGCAGCACCAGAAGCTGCAATGACTACAAGCAGTCACCAGAGCCTAAGTCCTGGGAATCCAGGACCATGTTAAGTGTTTTTTTTAGTGGGGGTGGGGGGTGTTGGGATGTTGGTGGAGAGGCTGAGCAGAATCACTTTTCTGGCTTCTCTCCTCTCCCCACTACCCCAGCAGATGTCAGTGTCAGCGGGAGAGGCAAACAATGGTACACAAGTAGAAGAAAGCAAACTTGCTAAAGGACTTAATTGGACTTAATTCGAATCAAGCAGGACATCATGGTTTGCACAGCCTAGCTGCTAAGGAATAGGATTCATGATGCGACTAAAACAGATGACTTCAGTCTTCCTGATGTTCAGCTGGAGGAAATGATGTGCTGTTAGACTGTCTGATAGGAATGGGGATCAGGAAAGTGGTAGAAAGGCACCACTATGGGTAATCAGCATATACTGAAAGCTGACCCCAAGATTGCAAATGATGTCACCAATGAGCCACATATCCTTGGAAAACTGAAGGTGGTGAATTTGTAGAAGTAAGAGGAGAAGATGCCGGACTAATGCAGTGGCTGTATTCGGATAGGCAAGAGTAGAACCACACAAAGGCTGCGTAATGTTGGACAACAGGGAATACATCATGTTCCACCGTGCCAGAGAAGTTGAGGAGAACAAGCAGGGATAAAATATGATCAATTTTTGTGCCTTGAGCCAGGATGATCTTGGCAGTGCAAGCAGGGCTGGAAGGGTTTAAAGAGAGTTTTGTTGCATTTACACTTGAGTAGACTTACTAGAAAGCAGTTGCAGGCTTCCAGCAATGAAAAACCTTTGTCCCTTCTGTAGTCGGAACAGTTGGACAACAAACACAACGAATGAAATGCAGCAAAAGATCACCGACAGACACATTGTCGCCTGGATTGCCTTGATGCAGTCTGCAGAAGAGAAACAAAGATGGCTAAGGAGATTAACTTTCGCCAAATTTTTAAGAGGACTGCAAAAGCAAATTTAACACTGGATTTTTTTAAAATTCACATTACTTCCTCCATTACATTTTTTCAGAAGTTTGACAGTTTTAAAAAATATTATAGGGTGTTTTTTTTTACATCAGCAAGTTGGCAAAGAGAACTAAGAAAAATACCAAAACTATTACACAAATAAAACAACCAACACTAAGTTATTGCAAATAAAATTGCTTATTTTTCTCTTTCCCAGCCCTTCTGAGAGTCCATGCTGTGCATCATCCCCGAGTTGGAAAGTGGGGCGGTGCCAGCAAGGAGAGCATTGAAAGAGTCAAATCTAGAGAAAACAAAAGATATAAATGAGGGTTTCAACAGCAGGTGAGCTGAGGCATAGGCAGATTTGGACTGCGTTGTGAAGGTAGTCTTCGTGATTGGGTGTGTGGGGTCAGCAACTCAGTCAAGTACCTTGCTAGTAGTCTGGTTCAGCCACAGCCAGTTGCCAGGCAAAGAGACAAACCAGGGAACATAGTTTTTGGGTGGGAACTGAAGACAAGCAGGTGTGCATTTTAAATACAGCCCAGCAAAATGGGAAAGTCCGTTTTACTTAGCCAGTTCCAAAGTAATCGGTCGCTACAAGCAGTCATCTAAAAGGCCCATTTTTACTTCTCATTTCAATATTTGGCTGGAGCTGCCAGTATTGGTCCTTAGCTGCTCCCGAGCTGAGCGGCTACTGGTGCAAGCACCCACCTATGTTAAATTCCCTCACCCCAGGAATTGCAAAGGGGTCGGGCACAAATGTCCAGCAGATGCAGATATGTCCCTCTCTACTACTGTTACAGCAGCAGAGATTGATTGTGCATTTCTGGCCCCTCAAACATCTAGGCTCATACACCATTTGAGCAAGATACCAGAAGGCAACTAATACCAGTGAAACCATACCCCAACAATGCTTTTGGGATAAGTGGCGAGGTAGGGTGGAGTGGGATGGGGGAGAACCAACACCAATGCTCTGAATTAATTCAATGTGGGTCTAAGACTATATGATTAGTACAAATATTTACCTCCATAATCCTCAATGCTTTTGTTACATTCAGATCCATTGGAGTAGCAGGCCTGCCATATATCCATGCTGCTGCTACCAATTTTCCACCAGGCCTACAAAAATATAACACATGTTGGAAAATTAAATGACTGGAATATGGGTTAAATGCATTTCTTCCTTCATACATTTCTTGCATTTTGGAAGTGGGACACCTAAAATTTCTCTTCTCCCATTTAAAAAAAGGCAAATTAGGGTTTAAAAAAAAAAAGGGGTGGGGTGTT
Source organism: Cetorhinus maximus (assembly GCF_964194155.1). Classification (NCBI taxonomy): domain Eukaryota; kingdom Metazoa; phylum Chordata; class Chondrichthyes; order Lamniformes; family Cetorhinidae; genus Cetorhinus; species Cetorhinus maximus. The sequence continues at coordinate 97,682,407 of NC_135893.1, forward strand.
AATTTCAAAAACACAGTGAGTTTTGTTTTTAGGTCAATCTAGAACCATAGAATGAACCAGCACAGGCTGAGGCCATTTCAGCCAGCATACCCAGGGTGGCTCTTTGGTAAAGCTGTCCAACTAAGCACAATCCCCTACTCCTTCCTCAAAGCCCTGTCTCAAGTAGTTATCTAATTATCTAAATGCTACTATTGAATCTACTTCCACCAACCTTTCAGGCAATGCATTTCAGATCACAACAATTTGCTGTTCAAAGAATGTTTCCTCATGTCATTCCTGGTCCTTATGCCAATCACTTTGAACCTGTCCCCTTTGGTTACTGACACTTCTTCTGGAATCTGCCACTGTTCTCCTTATTTATTACATTTTCAAGCTCCATATCATCTAGCACTTTGAAATTTTGTCCTTTGTATGCAAGTCCAGGTCATTAATATCTCAAAACAAGTAGCAGTTTATATCATTGGTGCTTGGGGAAACACCATTTTATACTTCCCTCCAGTCTGAAGAACAACCGTTCACTGTTATTTTCTGCTTTGAGTAATTCCATATTAGAGACAATGAATTTTATATCATCTAACCCGCAGGTTAAAAGCAGCCTCAATTATTTCTGTTCCATGATACAAATTGGTCTTATAGGAAGTTACCATTAAAATTTCTCACCAAGAATCCTAGAATTAACAGCATAAAATAAGACCATTCATCCATCATGCCAGTGCTGCTGTTAGCTCAGTACCCCCAGCTCTCTAATGATTATCTGCCCTTTCTTGTCTTTTAAAGCAGAAATGGCAGGATATAATCATGGGTCACTTTGATAAAACATTCTATTTCAATAACCGTTTACAAAAAATGTCTAATTTCTCCTTTGTTTTTGAAGGTTGTAATGCCAAATCTCTGTTCCTTTTGTTCACCAAGTGGGAAGAATATTTCACTTTCATATAACCAAATTTTTCTCAATTACTTGACATATCCATATTTAACGGCACAGATAGGTTTGCTTGATAAATTGAATGAATTTGGTGAAAATTCCATTTTTGTAAACACGGCAACATTAGATTAGATACTTTTAACGCCTCTTATGGGCACAGCCTGCTTATTCATCCTCGCCACACTAAGCATCACATCAACCATGACGATTTGTTTCCTTGCGGAGAATTTTCTCCTTGCCATGCAGGCTAGGCAGTCGCGGGCGTGCTGCCTATCATGGCACGCAATCAGCTGCATGCCGCCATTTTATGTGGGTGGGCCAATTAAGGCCCGCCCAGCGTGACGCTCTCCCTGTGCGGGGTTGTTGGGGGGGGGGGAGAGTCGGATCTCCGAGGGACGGAGCTGCCTCAGGGAGATTATTTCAAGTTTTCACAATCAGATTAAAGAATAAAAAACATTATTCAGACATATCCCCTCATTTGACAGTGTCACATAAGCTGGGACATGTCAATGAATTTTAATGAAAATTATTAAATTTATAAGCCCCTCATGCTGACCAGAAAATCCTGCCCCTTGATTTGTTCATACCACTCTAGAATTGGCTGCTGACTGGTGCTGTTCTCTCTGAGAAAGACCCTTGGCTTCAGTGTTGCTCCCATTTTGGGATGGTACAGCACAAAGGGGGATTTACAGGTTAGAAAAAAAAGCACAAGAGATAAAACAGGAGAATGGTCTATGGAATGGCCAATGATCAAACAGCTCACATCACACAGTGACATTGAAAAACACATGGGTTTCAATGAACATATGAATGTAGGACAAATTCCTCAGATGCAGCTAAAAAGGTGTGTTTATATCCGTCTCAGACTGAACTTGTGTCAAAAATTTAATCTGATCACCCAGTTCATTAGCTAACTAAAAATGAGAAATCAAAAGTATTACACTGCCAGCAGCATTACAGCTAAATTCCAACCTCAAAAGACTTTGGCAAGGATGAGAGAACACACAAGAGCAGATATTTTGAGTTTATGTTGAACAAGAGGAAGTAATAGCATTCCTCTTTCAACACCCCAGTGAAAGTTAGCATTCTAGTACTCTTTCCTCTCTCTTCTCCTTCCCCCTTGGTCAATGACAACACTCTTCCATTGCACTTCCTACCCCAACCCAAAGCACCACCTGCAATTTCCCCTACCTTTCCTTACTTCACTACTGCTCATTTCCCTATTGCTCTCCCCCTTTCTCCTCACTCCCAGAGCCCTGTTAGAAAATGAAAAAAATCCCAACCAGTCTTTACTATAAGCAGGAACTGCTGTCCTCATGAGAATTCCCAGCTACAGCAGCCAGAAGTCTTCCATCAACAGCATGGGTGGGTTTTGGGCAGGGTAGGGAAGTGGAGCATTTGAAGAGGAGTGACACTGAAGGAAGAGGGGCCCAGTTATTAGTCGGTCAGCAAATGTTACATACTAAACAGACCTCCAAAAATACATCAGCGTAAAATGGCAACAGTTGGCATATAGGAGCAAATGAGTATTAACTTAAATTGACTGTCAAGCACTTAATGAGCTACCTATTTCCTTGTTAAGAGAACATAAATGGCATGCTACTAAAATCTAAGCACTTTAAAATATAAAATAACCATATGTAAAATATATATGCAGACTACTATACTCATTACAAAGGCAAGATGTGATTTGGCAATATTTTCAATAGCTAAACTGAACCAATCCATCTGAAAATACGATACAGCCACCGATAGGTGAAATATAATCAAGCATTCAGTCACCCCTCCTAATATTTCTTTGCTTAACATTCATTTGTTTTCTTTAAGCCTCAGAAAACTGACCCAAGAGACTTCAATGTTAAGACATTTTATAAATGCAAATCGTTATTCTTGCATTTTGGAAGTCAAACCCAACTCAATAATGCTTCCCTTTTAGGGAACTTCAACCATGGTGCAGCCTTCTTCATTTGTGCTGTAAGCACCCACAAAATATAAACCCCATTATAAAGAATCACATTATAAGAACTTGTTTTTTTTTATCCCTAATTTGCCAAAAATCTGGTAATTTATACTCTCTGCACTCTCACAAATCTCAGCACTCAACATAATCTACTCACATTATCTATTGTGGCGATGAACAGCAGGGCTGCTGTTGCAACGTGAAAGACAAGAATAAATCCCAGAAGCACGAGCATCACGATAAAGTGTTTATACGTGTCTCAGACTGAAATTCTCCAAACTACGAGGGTTTTGCTGCAAAAGTAAAAATACAAATTATTTTTTCATACATATTTCACTGTTGCACATAAAGGACAGACTGTGTGGTACACTGATAAAATGATATGCTTGCACATTTCATGGAAAAAATGTTGTGGAAAGAACAGTTAACTTTGGAGCCAGGCACATCTGGCAAAACCATCTATTTCAAATGTTTTCCCATTTAAAGTGCCTGTTTGGCAGTTTTTAAATATATAGTCAGTTCCTGCCTGATTAAACTCAATGCTGTACAGTGGTTTTGCAAAGTTCTATAGCAAGTGTGAGTGTGCCAGCATCTAGAACAAGCTGATATTTTATTATTAAAGGACTCAATTCTCTACTGGTTTCAAAATTAAAACTAATGATTTAATCAATCTTACTTCATAGTTTCTGATCAGAAGAGTCAATGACATATCAAACATTCCTGCATCTTACAGCTATGCAGTGGTTAGCAACCTTCCCAATCCTCATTACTTGAGCAGAACCTCACAGCCAGAGCCTAGTTTTGAACGTCAGAATTATTGTCCAGCACTAGAATTAGCATCAAGAATTGGGAAGGATGTCAGTTTCCAGTCAGCACTGATGTTACCTATCCAGTAGATCTCCCATTAGTCCACCAGGAAGTTGCCATCTAAGAGGCCCAATATGGTAGGATTCACTTACAAAACTGAAAATTATTCATCAGGAACAGCACAATTTTTTCCCAATTTTGTAGGGGAACTTCTCACTCCCTGAAGTATTGTTCTCATCCAAATGCAACGTCTTAATTAGAAACAATTTATTCTTGGGTTATTTTAATATAGTCAACGATCGTAAATATAGTTAATAGTACTCCTCCAATATGTTATAGTGAATGGAGGATTTTGACATCATGGTAATGAATATAAATGAAATGAGAGAGAGAGAGAAATGTTGCTTAGATAGGTGGAAACAAATACTGAAATGATTTAATTCAAAAGACCATTTTTTAAAGCACTTTTTGTTGGTTTAGATTGTATTTCTAAATAGGGGGTACAATTGCCTGTTTTCTTTATGGAGTTCATAGGAATTCTGATCCTTAGACAATTTTTGACTGAATATACATTACATTGCAAACTAAGTTAGCACTTCCACAAAATGAAGAATCAGCAGAGTTTATAATGCTGTTGACCCAGCCCTTACCACAAGTGGGGGTGGTAACCCCCAATCACTAGTGCTCAGAAAAGGGCCAGAAACAAGCAGCTGCAAAATAGCAGTATGGCTACAGTCAACTTGAAAATCAAGTTACTGATGTTGTTTGCACTTCTCCTTCCAGCTACAGGTGAGGGGTTAAATCTCAGCACTGACAGTTGACTGCCAAAAGTCCAAGATTCTCTGTTAATCATGTGTGTTTGAAGCCTTTATAGTACGTGGCTTTGTCCCTTATTAAATAGTGGGCACTGTTTTCTGTAGTCTGATTCATTATAGTTTCCACAAATTCTTGCCATAGTATAGAACAGCATGAATGTTCCTCATCTTTCTCATAGGAATTCCAACCTCCCACCCAGAATGACTACAGCAATTTACCGCCAAATAATAAGATCCTATTATTTTTTCCTATTTCACCTTTGAGCTATAAAAAAGCTTTGCAAACTGTTTCAATTAAGAGTGCTTATTAAATGGGAACTCAAGTTGATTGGTTATCTTGTTAAGCTATAAAATTGCAAGATTCTTAGGAAAGAACAGGGGTGTAGGATTAATTAGACAGAAAATGCAGCACAGAAGAAGCAATGACATGACAAGGTATGAATGTCACTTTCTCATTGGTATCTTCTAGGACATCAATATTCAGCCACACGTTGATGCCATCAGTATCTAATTTGGCTCCAAGTACAATCCTGGCATTGTTTAGATCGTGGGTACCGAATCCATCATAGTCCACAACTCTTTTCTCACTTTCAAGTATTTCTTCTTCAGTGAAGCCTTCAAAACCCTCCATGTCATCGTTATTAGTTTCCATTTTGAATGCTGCACCCAGGGCAGGTTTCCAGGAATTTTTGATGCAGTTGCTGACAACTTCTTGCCAAGCATGGCAGCACATGTAAATTCCCTCTTTCATGTTTTGATTGTTGTAAAAGCCCATCTGGTTCACAAATGTCCTTTAAGGGAGGAAATGTGCTGTCATTATCTGATCTGGCCTACATGTGACTTCAGACCCACAGCCATGTGGTTGACTCTTAAATATTCTGAACAAGGGTAATTAGTGATGGGCAATAAATGCTGGCCTAGCCAGTGACGCCCACATCTCGTGAAAAAATAAATAAAATATAATGTCGAGTTTCTTCAGGCAACTTGTCATTTTGTCCTTATCGTCCACGTTCTCTTGAATCAGTTCTTTGCTGATCATCTTTTGCTGGCTCCGAACGCTACTGGCCACAGCTATTCCCATTGATTTGGTAGTGAAACTTCTTAACCCGAGCTTGAATAACACAACTGGATATAGAAACGCCCTCAGCTCTCTGCTGGGTGAACAACATGTACACAGCTTCGTCAGGAGGTGTTTTGTTGGCATTTCAGACGTTCTTTCTTCCTTGGACACTTTTGTTCATCCCCATTGAGACACTTCTCAACTTCTCTTTTGTCTTTAAGCCACCCACAAAGCGTTGCAATCAGCAATCCCCATTCTCTGGGGAATGGATGCTTGGGTAGCATCTTCCTTGAAGTGGGTGATGATTTTCAGCTTCTCAACTATCATGATTCAGTACACGTGATTTTGCATTGATCGTTGTATTGGTGTCAGTGCATGTTTGACCAGCATTTATACAGACAAAGCTGGTGCCTTATTTAGTCACAAGGCTGGCACCTCATTGTTGAAGTATAAATGCTCCATAAATGATAGAACCAGCAATTTCTGAAATATGTTCTGAAATGAAAATTTACATGAAATTTTTGGGGACCCGTATTATACTGAGTTCCATACTTTGGTAGACCACATTATAGCAGGGTTCCAGTGTACTTCCAAAACCCAAAAATTTCAGTTAATGTACTGAAGTATAGCCCTTACTTGCACACTAAGAAGTGAAGGTTAGTTATATTTTAGTTATATGATTAGTTCCCAAATATTCAGAGCTGTCACAACTTCCGCTGCTCACAAATGTTTATTTGCTTAGTTTAATTTTAAAAAAGGCTCCTCAGAACATAAGGGAGACCAATCAGCAGGCAGCAGTTCCTCACCCACCCCACCCCCCGCCACAACTAATATGAACAATGGTGCTTTTTATCACTAAACTGCTAGGAAAGAATTCATTGCACTACTTGTAACAATTCCGGTGTGGTTGCATTTTTTTGATAGAGAATGTTTGGGAGGTACACTTTCACCAAACCACACACCCCCTCCATCCCACCACCTCAAAAAAAAACCCGACAATTTGGCCAAAGATCTAAATGTAATGTGCATAAAGAAAATTCCAGCAAGGATTCAACTGATCCATAGTTGAATGCCTTACTAATGGATCCTTTTCTACCACTGGGTGTGGTTTGGTGCACAAACCTGAACCAAACTGACTCATTCCGACTGCAGTGCCAAATGTTCCTTCAATATGTGCAAGTGTTCTTTATTATAACCCCGACATCCCATTTAAAAATGGAACAAAAAGGCACAAATTGAAAGATTTATTTCAACATCCACTTTATGGGCCTGAGCCAAATATCCCAATGTGCATTCAGTATTTCAATGGTCACTCTCAATATTCAAGTTCCTTCCACCCAGCCATGTAATTCAGCTCAAGTCCCTCAATAGTACCATGATGTTTTGGGGACTGAGGCAATAAATTCTTACTAATTGTGAGGAATGAGAGTCTTTTAAAAAAAGGGAAGAAAATCTTCATCCTGCAGGGAACACGAGAAAAATACAGGACAAGTGACCAGTTTGGTGTTTGCCAAAGCAAATGCTACTGCACACATGTTTGCTGTGTTAAAATCAGATGTAACTAATACCCTCCATGCTGAGGAATTCATCAAAATCTGTGCATTGGCACCTGCAAAGTTACACCTGTAGGACACTGCGTAAAATCTCAGCTTCATCTGCCCTAATGGTCATGACAGGCTGTTGGTCAAAAGCAGGATAATCTGACCAAGGGAAATCTTATACTTTGGGTGCATCAACTGACTATAATGCGGGTCAGCAATTTGGATTGTTTCAATCACTCAATGGAGAGGAATAGCACAAGAGGGACAGCTAAGGAAAACGAATTTACAAATCTAAAAATAAATGCACCTTGGATGCAAAAACAGTACTTTACATTAGTAGTCAGTCACACCTAGCTAGTGACTAAAGCATTTCAATATACAGAGGGGTACAGCATCATCCTTAGAAACTCTAATGAAAGTAGCTGAATGGTAATGAATAGATAGATGGTTGAATTATACTTGGATGAATGGACTGAGTGTTATGGATGGGGTGGGTAGAAGAAAAAGCAGATGGATATGAATGTACACCTGCTTGAGTTGTCAAGCAGCATCACATCACTGACTTAAATTGGATGTGAATGGTGTATTTCTTGATAACCACACAGATAATTGAATCCACTTCATGAAAATCATTAATTCCATTATATGCAATAAATTAGGACTGACAAAATAATTTTATGAAATTGGGCAGTATGAGGAGAAAAACTGGAATCTGTTGCAGGTACACACATACATCCATTGCCAGCACTTCAATCACTAAATGAACCCCCTGTTCTTTGGCTGTGAATTTGGCTCTGTGGTTGGCATGTGCTGTGCAGCAAAACGTGCAATAATGATAATTGCTTGCATATTTAACTCATGGAAAAATACTGACACACAGTGAAAATATGTTCTTGCAACTGCCATTGTGAAAACTTCACATTTTCAAAATGGTGGGGGAATGGGTGAGAATACAGTGATATTTCAATGATTAGCCCTATATTTATGAAATATATACATGTACATACAGACACTTGAGGGGAAAGTTGCTGTCACACAACTTCTGTTCAAGTAAGCCGTAGGTCTCAGATTACAGGTTTGATGGGGCTTCCAGCTACATCAATCTAACTTAGAAATCCAGATCTGAATCCAAATTCTAATTTTCAGGAAACCTGGAATTACAAGACTTAGAATCCTGAATCCTGAAATGCAAACAGCTGTATGTCAATTCCAGTGATACCTATATGTTCACTGGTTTCACTTACAGGTCAGACCTGGAGGTGTCATCAGGACCCAGGTTTTCTAATTCTACACCTACCTGTTCATGTTATTTCTTGCCATTCACTTTAACAGGTGCAAAAATAATGTTAGCCAAGTGCCAAAAATCCAGCTTTGAAATCTCAATCAACCCAAAGTGGCCAAATGGAGATGAATGAAAAAAGTTCCAAATAGGTCCACCTTGGGCAAATTTAATTGTGTAAGATGACAATGGGCATCATGGTGTATTTTCCAATGTCAGTGGCAGCAAATCCAGTCACCAAGTGTATCTATTCCATCTCTCATTATTTAACAGCATCAAATGGCAGCAATGACAAACAGCATGTAGCTGATTGGTTATTTAGGCCTGTGTGCAAGACACCTTTAGACTAGTTCCATCCTCCGTTAGCCAACCACAGTACTTGAAACCAGTTCATTTACATAAAATCTAAAATCCATAATACAGCAGTTTGGCAGTGCAGGTAATTACAGACTGAATCTCTGTTAAAGTTAACTAAGCACTCTTTGCTTCCTGCGTTCTCATTTACCAGGCTCTGTGAAGGAGCTATAGGTATGGTTAATTTGAGAGTATCACAGCTACTGGTAAAGTAACAATTCTTGCAATTTTTCTTTCAATGCTGCAATTGCCTAGGGTAAGGCGTGGTAGACCAGAATCTGCAGTTGGAGGGAGGAGACCAAAGAAAGCAGAAAATATATTCCAAGTTAATCAGTAACAGAGTGCTCGCTTAGTGTGCTTGTAATACTGCCATCCACTTGCAAAAAGCCACAAAATTAGCTGTGCTCAATTTGCTCCATGTTATTTACCCTTGAGAACTTTTGCTCCATATTATTTACCTTGCTGTACTATCAGTTGCAATGGCTGCTAACAGCCATCAAATTGAGGAACCTACAATTCTTATTCCATCTACACTTCACTAATGCCAACACACCTTCAGCATACCACATTTTACAGTGAGGGGAAGGGAAACCAGTCACTATAAATCACAGAAACACAACCAGTAACAGAAAAGTAAGAAACACAAGTGAAAAAATACTGCAACAGAAGTGTGCTTGTATGCCCTGCATTTATGGAATTCTGCCTCCCCCAGTTATTATTTGAACCTTAAACAAAATATTGGCTCCCTCAATGTCCAAGTTGCTAAAGGTATTGTGTGCAGAGCAGAAGGTGCAGGTGTATTCCTGATTCATACCAAGTTACTTCATTTTAGTTTGGATACACGATTAGCCTCGTCACCTCTCAAGTTAGGGAGGAAAAAGTGAGCCATGGTTTTCACTCCCAATTTCTATCCAATGTCCTCTGGAAATTGCACATGCAAATGTTGGATAAGTACAGAACCTGTCTTAGCTAGGAGGCGTTCCTCAATTGAATAGCTTTCTAGGTTCATGAAAACCCAACTTGGCAAGGCACCAGAGATAGGAAGAGGAGACCATTCAACCCCTCGCTCTTGTTTCACCATTCAATTGGCTCCTGGCTAAGCTGCATCTTAACTCTATTTAACTGCCTCGGTTTCACATGTTTCAAGACAATCACAGTCTGCATAACTAAACCTCAACTTCAGGCGTTGAGAAGAAAAGAATTTTTGAACATATATAGTTTTTTTTTAAATTAGTTTAATGCACGATAAGAAAAAAACACACATTCAGAGAATTTAGCATTCAAGGGGTTAGACGAGAAATATGCTGTTGTAGAACAGAGCACAATGTTTGGTTTGTGCTTGGAATAGTAATTAAATCTAATTTTACACAACAGTTCAATTTACAATCCAACAGTATGGCACGGAGAAGGGTTTTGAGTTTTATGAGATTTTAACAGAGCTCTGCGCCCACTCATTCAGTGACATCTGAAATACCATACATCGGCAGATTCTGACTCATAGGCAATCTGGCAGCCAGATAGACGCAGAAAAAGGCCACTAAACGCTGGAAAACATATTCTCAAGATGAAAAATAAATCTTTCAAATTACCTACATGAAGAAATGCCTCAACTGTCTCAGCAATAAGTGGTAATTTAGGGTTAGTCAGTCCCAAATCCAAAAGCTTTACATCCTAGAAAATGAACTCTTACTTTTGGTTTGGGAAGGTGGTGCTGGTGGGGGAAGAACTGTCTGCTTTTAACCCTCAAAGTACTATTACAGTGTATCTGGTGTCAGTCATTACATCTCTTTCATCAGAAGTATTAAAGCTTGCAATTAACCCGATTGAAAAAGCTGGTTTGGAATGAGGTTAAGCTAACCCTTTTGAATCGTTGGAAGTTTTCCATATTTTTGTTGTATCTACTGTTAACAACTATTGAAAGCAATGCTGAACTGTAATCTGGTTAATTTAGGATTTTACCGCGGAATTCCTGCAAGCTTAGAAAAGTTAACCAGTTCATTTCTGTTGTTCACTGCAAGTGTAAAGAGCTTCTCCTGACTTTCCCAAATTGATTAAGTAGTTTCATGTTTCAACTCCAACTGCAAGTTTACTGCTCGGCGGACTGCACCAGTTCACTATTTTTCGTGTTACAACTTGTCAAAAGCGTTTGCTTAACTCATTATTTTAATTGTACAAAGTCTTATGTTTCAGCTTAATTTACATCAACATCCATCAATTTCTAGGGTTGCCTCTTGTTCGGTTTTGGTCTGGCCAGCTTGATTTGAGCAGATTATTCAGAAAGTTCTACAGAATATAGGAACAGGGGTAGGCCATTCAGCCTCTTAAGCCTTTTCCACCATTCAATAATGTATCTTAACTCCAAACTTTCACTTTGAAACCCTAGAAGTTTCAAGGCTTTGTTTATATTCCGTTGACCTCACTGGGGTTGGGTGGTGGCGGTGGTGGTGGCAGTAGTGGGTAGACTGTTCCAAATTCTACTACCCTTTGTACAAGAAGTGCTTCCTGACACCACCCCTGAAAAACCTCCCTCTAAATGTAAGGGATACTTAAAATATATACCACACATTTTTAAAATAAAATCATCTCACAGTGCAGGGTCAATAGTATGCAAGTTTATAAAATTCATTGCAAAAACAAAATCAGAATTCAAGCCAAGCTCCCACAGCTTCCCATGCCCTGCACTGCTATCCAGCTTGATTAGGAAGTTGGCAAAAGATGGCAACCTCATTGACTACAATTAAAAGTAATGATAAAGCTAGTGGATTCCTAAATAAGGGCAATGGGTCAACCCTAAATCTGTTCCTTTTTAGCAACTACACGTGCATAGTTACATACAGTGACAGACATTGTGGCTTGCAATTCTTCAGAGACCCTGCTTGCAAGGAGATTTGAAATACAAATTGCAAAGTCACATGCTTCGAACTCGAGTTGCTGTCGTCTTTTGAAAGACACGAGTATAAAATATGACTTAATTAGTGATCAGTTGATACACAAATATCATTTGCAAAAAATAATTTGAAGTTGGCCTACATCATACTTATGCCAAATGCCACCTTTGGGCTTGGGGTTGGGGTAGGGGGTACAAATCATTCGACATTAAATCCAATAGTGTTCCAGTCCATAATTTTATGATTCTCACAAGGGTCCTGAATTTTTCCACTGCCATTCAGAATGCACGTCCTTTCCTAGCTACATCCTACTTAAGTGGCTGATTTAAGATTTGTGGAATTGCATGCTACAACCTTCATGAGATTTACTTTTTTTGTTTTCTTGAATTTCCTTTAAAATGTTTGTTTTCTCCATCCAAGCCAAGAGGACAAACAGTTACTGGGTCCTAGTTTTCCACTAACCTAATGACACTAGAAAATGTACCAAAATAAAGTATCCACTCTTGACTCCTTGTGGGGAAACAGCTGGCTTCCTCTTCGGGAACCCAGCCACACAACTGGGATACAGAAAGTCATGCCAGGGAGATTTGGGGACATGCTCGGAAGGCATTTGTTTTTTTAAATCATGAAGGCAATCATTTCCATTTCCATAACCTCAATTTGCTGCCTTTTCAGATCTCCACTCCCCATTTCAGTAGCGCACAATTAAATTGGGTAATAATTTGGACCAAACATTAATTATACTTCGATGCCTTTGTAGTTAAAGTTACAAAGGCAACCACTGTCAACATCTTGACTAGGTCGGAATTTCCTGCAAGGGATATTACTGTCAGGATGTATAACAGGTTATAACAAATTCTTGTCCCTCACTATTGTGAGATTCCACCATTCCATTAAATCAATTCTTGCCAGTAAAATAGCTGGAGAGAAAAAATTTGATCCGATAACATTTCTCATAGTTCTTGACTGCTCCTTGAAAACTCCCCCCGCCCCCCCACCTCCTGCTGCTCTCTTCTATAGTATTTATAATGTGCGTGTGACCATCATTCTGAAATTCTATTAATATGGTCACAAGGTTGTTACTGTACATTAATATGAACAAACAGCACCAGTCACCCCAGAATACATACAGTCTTAAGCAGATTCTAATCAAACACCATGTGATGTTTTCAAATTTTCTCTCTACCAATTTTACACATAATTCCAAAGAAAGCAGCAGACAACAGCAGCAGCGCCAGTTTGTTCTTGGAACATGAAAATTATGTACAACAGGCACAAGTGAATGACAGCACCTCTCTTCAGCGCAATGAAAATATCCATTATTTTTCCATGTTAAATTGCTTTTTCCCATCCCCTTTCATATGTCTAAAGGGTAGAGTAGTCAGCCTACACTGCTGCATGTTTGCAATCATGAAATTATTGAAAGGACAAAATCTCCCTCTTGCCTTCTGAATTTTCTGGTGTGTTACAGTTCACTTGGAGTCAGAGTTGCAGGGGCAACATGCACTTTACATGTACATTGTAATCTGGAGCAATGGACAGGGGTGATAGAGGCTGCAATGTTCTTTCCATCACATGACTGACCAGGAATCTCACTCTCTTACTGCCTGCCCTTGGTGTGTGTTGGAAGAATTTTCAGATTGATACTCTGCCTGTTTGGCTGCATTATGAATGCACTGTCCTTGGCCATCAAGTTCCGGGTTTGTGATTCGAATCCAGAGCTTCTGGCCCAGACGGAGGCGTGACCTGTTTCATCACAAGATCACCTCCACTACCTGGTAGCAAATGCCAAACTTCCTTTTAGACATGTTGAAATACCCGAGTTGTATATCCTAGCCTTTCTTACATTCCATTTATTAGATATCTATGAGACTATGGAAATCGATAAATCAGAAAATCATTGTTTTTAAAATCTCAATATATTCCTATATGCACCTTGAGTTATTTTTTGCAAATAATAAAATAGTCTGTGCCTGCATGCAAGATCTTGCCACCACCCAGGCTTGGGCTGACAAGTGGCAAGGAACATTCACACCACACCAGTGCCAGACAACGATCATCTCCAACAAGAGAGAATCGGATGACCGCCCTTCAGCATTCACCAGCCTTCGCATCATTAAATCCTTCACCATTAACATCCTGCAGAGTTACCATGGACCAAAAACTTAACTGAACCAGCCAGATAACCAGCAGGTCAGAGGCTGGGAATTCTGTGGCAAATGACACAGCTAACTCCACAGAGCTTTTCCACAATCTACAAGACACAAATCAGGAGTGTGACAGAATATTCTCCACTTGCCTGGTTTGTGCAGTTCCAGACACTTCAAGAAGCTCAGCACCATCCAGGAGAAAGCAACCCACTTGATCAGCACCTCATCCACCATATTAAACATTCACTCCCTCCACCACTGTGGCTGCAGGATATACTGTCTACAAGATGCACTGCAGAAACTCACCAAGGCTTCTTCACCAGCACCTCCCAAACTTGCAGCTAGCCAGAATGACAAAGACAGCCAGAACGACAAAGGCACCAAGTGCACAGGAACACCATCCCGACTTGGAAATATAATCACCCTTCCTCAGAATTACTGGAACACCCTCTCCAACAGCATTGTAGGAGTATGTTCACCACACTGACTACAACTGTTCAAGCAGCTCAGCACCACCACTTTCTCAAGGGCAGTTAGAGGTGGACAATGAATGCTGGCCTTGCCAGCAATACACACATCCCCTGAATATTTTTTTTTTTAAAAGTCCAATCTCTGAATCAGCTCTGCTATTGATGTGATTGCATTGTTGTGGTGTCAGTACATAAGAAATTTTTGGCTTAACGAGGTGCGTAGTGGAGACCAATGAGAAAAATCACTTGTGAACATAAATCAAAACAACAAAAACTGTTGCATCAAAATATAAAAATGCAATAGCATCTTATAACAAACTTTGAGAATGTCCAATGCCCCAGTCCAATTACATCAACTAAATTAATGATAATTCTGTCATTGTGAAATTATTAGCCCCAAGTAATGAAAATGCAGACAGTAACTTCCTTTGTTTAAACCACTGCCTCTAGTCATGTAATGCACGACCCCTATGCATTGGGATTCTGACGGAACTACAACTCATGAAAGGCTTCATTTAAGCTCATCCACAGAAAACAAGTGGGTTTCAAGATTACAATGTCCGTTTTGTGAATCTCTACAGTCAGATGTGGCCAGTCCAGGTTCAACCTATAAGTAACAGCAAGTATACCAAGTTTAAGTTCAACTGCAGTTCAGGAATGTCTCAGAATCACAAGCAGCAGTGTGTTTGACTGAACGCAGGCTGTTAACTGCAACCTTCTGCCTTCTCCATTTTGTTACACTGCAAAAAATTCAGCCACTTACAAATACAGTTAAGCTGGGTCTTTTGGAAACTCGATATACATTGTAAATATACAAAAGGTTTCCATTGTATTGGATTTCCACTCCACTGTTATGCAACAGTAGTTACAGAGAAACCAGTTAAATTTATATCTGCCTTGGAAGGACTGTGTTATTTTTTCTTTGGTATTTTATGACTCCCCCCAAACAGCAATATTCAAAGACTGACTAGCATGTTAAGATCTATACTGTTGCAGTTTTTTTTTTAAACACATCAGTCAGTAGATGAGCCAGAAACTAAGGGCCGATTTGGCCTTCCTTTCACTTCTTAGTAGAAATGTCTCCCCTAGCAGCATGATCCAAATGAGAACTCTTGCACAACAGTTGTCAGATCACCTTTGAAGCCCCTCTCCCACCACTGTGTTCTTGTGGTTCTTCAGTGCAAAACCTCACCATGTTGTCTTTCAAGTTACAGTTAGTCCGTTAGTCCTTGTCATTTCTAAAGCTGACCTTCCAGACAATCTATAAAACATCATGCTGTTGGGTGCTTCGCTGAAAATATACAGCATCCTTTTATAAACTGTTTGGTTGCCACAGCAAACACAGATTGTGCAACCCCACCCAATTTAGAGTACTCAAACACATCACATATTTCCTCATGCCACTAGCTGCACCACAAGGTTGTCCAATTAAATAATACTTCCTCGTTCACATGACTGACAATGAATGATGACGCAACCAAAAATACTATAACTCAAGCATACAAAAATAGCAATATCCTAACAGACACATCTACAAACCTGTCTTTGCTACATTATAACACTAGTGAATCTACACACATGGACATCACCCTTTTCACAACGTAGCAGCTTTGCGCAATAGCAGCCTGAGCTTTTAGTCAGGCAAGAGATATCAGTGCTGGGAAATAAAATAATTTCTCATTTCTGGCAGCCTGGGTTAACATCAAGCAAGCTCAGGTCACATGTACCAGCCAGACGTAAAGGTCCCTAAACCTTGTTACAATGTGCCTTTACCCCCATCTTGAGCTAGTCATGTTCACCAAGAACTACATTGAGACTGCCCAATATCATTTCATGGTAACACATGGGGGGGCAGTGGGGGGGTGAAAATCAACTAGACTGATGGTGCAAAATGGGCAACAGAGAATCAGAAGCCTCTATTAACACTCTGCCCAATGTCCTTTTCTACTGGTGTCTTTTGTCACATTTCCCAACAGCTAACTCGGGAACGATAATTCCAAAACGTTAATTGTGTTCCTCTCCACAGATGCTGTCAGACCTGCTGAGTTTTTCCAGCTATTTTTGTTTTTGTTTCAGATTTCCAGCATCTGCAGTATTTTGCTTTTATCTTAGTGTTTAATTGACTGCCACTCTCTTCCAGGAATTACTACCTTGCAGAAGTATTGCTCTTCTCTCCGACAGGATTTCCGCTTGTCTCTTTTGCCCTGTTCACCTTCATTGCTTTCCATTTCTCTCCTGGTATTTGACAAGGTGTTTACTAAAACTCGCATCATTAGCACATTCCTCAGCTAATACCACCACCATCAACACCCCTCTGTCCTTTTGTCTATGACATCTTTGGCAATCTCTTCTTTGCCTCCACCTATCACCGGCCCTCTATCCAGCTCTACCTGTCCCACCCTCCTCAACCAGTTTATGTTTCACCTCATTTCTATATTTCTTAGTTCTGATGAAGAGTCATGTGGACTCTAAACGTTAACTGTATTCCTCTCCGCAGATGCTGTCAGACCTGCTGAGTTTTTCCAGCTATTTTTGTCTTTGTTTCAGATTTCCAGCATCTGCAGTATTTTGCTTTTAACGATAATTCCCTATTGGCCAGGAGCTTGCTCCCCTTCAGGCAGTCAGCAAACAATGTTTTTGCTGAATGAACATCGAAAGACAAAGAAGACTAGCTTATTAAATATTGGCAGCAACAGAATCCTACTGCACTGATGGATAATAACATGCTTTGAACTTCAGGAATAAACAACACTTAGCACTCTTTTGATCATAATACTGGGAAAGTTACAGATAGTAAATATACCGATTTTATATATACGCATACACACCTAGGGAAGAAGAGAACTTGCATTTAATTATATATTTTATGCATCAGCCTTGAAGAGTTTTGGAAACAATACCTACTATGCATACCAAAATCTTTTCCCCCACCACCACCACTGTTTTCGTCTCCCTCCTGAAAAGCATCCTGCTCAGTCAGCAATACTGAATGTTCCAGCCCATAGACATGGATTATTAATTCCATTTCTTCTTCAAAACTTGCTGGGATTCTACATCATGAAACACATCAGTGGCCACAGCACTTCCCTTCCCTTTTAAGAGACCTCGCCAAGCCAACTGAAACTCATTTCTTCAGGGTCAGAATGAGTGGAGACTAGAATTCACTAGAGTGGAGACAGAAGTCCAGCATCTTATATAACAATTGGACAGTTCAGGATTCATTTTTATTCAGAATATTAAAAAATCCTTCTAGGTTGTGCTAGTAAACAATTTTTCACAGGAAGATTCCTCCTTGATTATATCTCTTGGCACCAAATTTGGTTATTAACTTCAAAATGCTCACTAACTAATTGTAATAAACCCACTCCTGACCTTCACTATTTAAAAAACACACGTGTCTCAGCAATTGTTCCTTTTAGGTGAAAGTACATACAGTGCCTAAATGAAACCTATCAAAAAAAAGGTAAAACTGATTTTATAAGTACATGCTGATAGGTCTGTTTAGTTCTGAGCTGAAGAGCATTAACAGTACCTGTGGGAGGCACAAGAGGTGGATTAGTATTCAGGACTATTTTCACTTCCCCTCCCCACCACTCAGTACCATTCTGAAGCTCATCCCACAGCAGCAAGGAAATGCTTCACGGATCCTCCAGTATAATGTTCCATTCCCATTTATCTGCCAAAAATGTGCCTGCCGTTTCAGAAGGGTAGCCCTACCACATTTGTACTTTTTATTTTAGTTATTATGGTTACTATCCAGGTACGTGCTTCAGTTATTCAATCTGTGTTCAAATGAACTAGTACTCAGATCTCCTCCCCAACCTCTTTCATCCCTTTCTTGCACTGGCTCCCTGGAATTTGCACCCTGTGGCATCATTTAATTGTAATTGCCTTATGTACAAGGGGAATACTTGTGTTAGGTAGATTGGTAATCCAGAGGCCTGGACTAATAATCCAAAAACATTAATTCAAATCCCATCACAACTGCTAGGGAACGTAAAATTAAGAATGAAAAGCTAATGTCAGTGATGGTGACTGTAAAACTTAAGGATTGTTGTTATTGTCCTGTAGGGAAGAAAATCTACCATCATTTTCCAGCCTGGCCTAGATGCAACTCCAGACCCACAGCAATGTGTTTTGATGCTTAATGCCCTCTGAACGGATTGCAATGGTTCAAGATGACAGATCACCACCACCTTCTCAGGGGCAATAAATACTGGCCTCACTAGCGATGCCTCTGCATGGATTAAAAAAAGGTTGCATGTGCCCATGTCTCAAACAGTAAAGAAGGCCTAGCAAGTTTTGCAAATAGCTGGGAGAGAACGAGGAAACTTATATTTCTAGAGTTTATAAAACTACAGAAATCATGAAATTGGTCTCGGAGGGATTTAGTACAGAGAGATTTCAATGTGGAGCACGAGAATATAGAATTCTCTACCAGCTGGAGTAGCTGAGGCAAATGGCATAGATGCATTCAAAGAAAACTAGATAAGTGAAAAGGAAGAAAGAAATGAAAAGATATGTTGAAATCAAGCAAAATAGAATAAGAGGTAGCAGGTGTGGAACATTAATGTCAGGCCAAATGGCCAGCTCCTGTGCTGTATATTCTATGTAAAATATATTCAAACATGGAATAGTAGGTTAGCAGCTACAACAACTGGAGAAAAATTCAATTGGAAAAAAAGTGTTAATCCACTCCACTCATTTTCTAGCATGTCAATTACAGATGAGCACTGTCAAAGCTGAATGCATATCACCCAACGAAAGAGTAAACTAACAAATGGGCACCACATGCTTTCTATGATATTTTGCGAGTTACTAATCACTCCTTGTAAGAGCTTCCACAGATTCCAATGTTCTGACAAAGGATCCACGCCTAAAACATAGCTAGACTATCTGGTGACTTATCAGTTTTCTGCTTGAGAGAGATTGTGGTGCAGAAATTGGCTGCTGTTGTATAAATGCACATTTTCTGTTTGTTTGTTCCCTCCACAGATGCTGCCTACCAGAATGTTTACTACAATTTTTGTTCATTCCATAAATATCATGCCATCTTGTAAGTAAGATTCTACCTGAAACCTGTGTAACACTCAGAATCCATCTGTGGCTCATTTACGTCCGCCTGAAATGAGGAGAACTTGTACATATGTAGCACCTCATCAGCTCTGCTGGACATCCCAAAGCACTTCACAACCAGTAGCATTCAAGTGATAAACAGAAGCCATATTCACATAATCCAGGGTTGGATTCAATTAGCAGCTCAATGCATGCGCTACAAATATACGAATTAGGAGCAAGAGTAGGCCATTTGGCCCCTCGAGCCTGTTCTGTCATTTGATAATATCCTGACTCATCTTGGCCTCAACTTTCAACTCTACTTTCCCATCTACTTCTATCCCCTTTAACCCTCGTGTCAATCTAACTCAGCTTTAAAAACAGCGACCCTGTGCTTTCTATCATTATAGAAAAGTGCAAGAGATTTATGTCAAGATGTTTTTATTAGCCAGAATGTACTTTCCCATTTCCCAGTTAAAAGGTCAATGATGTCAGGGGTGGGTGTTTTTAAAAGCCACTGAACCAATGAAGGAATAAACAATGCACAATTAGACAGGCACAGGATGAAGAGGGAGATAGTTAGACAGCAGGGGATAGAAAGGAAAAAGAAGAGCATGATATACTGAGTGATGGGAGAGGAAAAAATAGGAAAAAAGTGGCAGTTAGATCAAAGGAGGGGCACGAGTGAAAGATGGAGATCAATTTGCATGCATCAGGCACAATGTGCTAGACTAAAAAATTTCCAAATCATATGTTTTGCATTAAACTGCTACTGAAACCAGATTCCTCACATTGATCAAAGCCTCTCTCTTGGTATTCCAGCTTCAGACGATTTTAAACACAGATTTAACATTGATTTTGTTGAAATAAGAATCTTGTGTTGAAGAGGCTTCACTCAACTGTCTCTCCTAACAATGCACTAGATCAAATAGATATTACAATACAGTCTCTACATGCAAGTCTTCACCCCACAGGTATCATCCAGCCTCAGTGCAAACTTTGGCCAGCACAATTGAGGCAGAGGTGAGGCTAAGAGCTTTCATGACTTTTGTTTACATTGTGTTTTGGCTGTAGCAGTTGTCAGATAATGGCCACCTTGTTGAATTCAGAACTTGCCTCCAAATCGTACACAGCAGCAATGCTAGGTCCAGGGAGCTAGTCGTGACAGGAAACAGTGATCGCTACTATGCCTGGTATACTTACTGTGCCTGGTATACTTATTAAATATTAAAGTAAATGACTTAAAAGCTACAGTTCAAACTGGACTCCTTACCAGCTGGATTTTTAAAAAGTGGAAAAATCAGGCTTTGTTATTGGACACTAGTTCTTGACTTAATACCCAGGACCCAAAAGAAATCAGAAGTCAGTGACATTGATATTTTTTAAAGTGGCAGAGAGGGGGAGATTGCTCATCACTGTGAGGAATGTCATTGCTGATAAATAAAATACACACCCAGGTCAGTATTCTGCATTTCCAGCTCAGGTTGAGCAAAGGAACTTGCCAGCTTCACTCTGCATGCAGCTTCTGTTAGCATTGCATTCGAAGTCTGTTTTGTGCTTTCAGCCACACCCACAATGAACAGGATTGAATCCAGCCCGACATTAGTTCAGACCCTTATACTCTACAGAGGAGGATGATTTCAAACAAAATTGATGGATTTGGCCTGTTTTGATGCGTTTGAACTTTACTACACATCTGGGAATTAAGTGAAACACAGGATTTTAATATTATTTCAGACTGGAAACCTGAAACCAGATGAAAGCTTCCCTTCTGCACCAGTCAGTCCATAAAACAAACCTGGATTTTTATTTGTGGGCTTAAAAGCAACTTCCAAGTCCATCCGGCCCACAACTATCCTCTACTGGCATTACATGAAATAGATACGAGACTGCCTAACCCAGTTAGTTAGCTGCAATGGGTATGGAGCCACACTCACAAGAATCATGAACTTAACAAATCTCACTCCAGTGAAGCTGGTCCTAGTAATAATACACTGGTGCTGCACAGGGTATTATACACAGGTTGGGTTGAGGCATATTGAGCGAGCAGAGCAGGTGAGGGTTTAACCTTCAGCCAGCCATATCTGGCCTCACCTGGAGGGACTCCCTGCTGACACCAAGGCCCAGAAAACTGATCAACTTCCGCTGGAATTCCACCAGGGCAGCTGCAAGCATTACCTGGAGCCGAATACACCAAGTGCCAGAGCCCTGGGAATTCCTGCTATCCTATAGTAAATCCTCCAACCTCCCCTTAAAAACGCTAAGATGGATGGACAAGGTCAGATGAGGAGTCCAGGAAGCCCGAGATCCAGTGCTGCTGCCTCCAGTGGCCAAGTGCCCCAAACTACTAGGGAGGGGGATTGGGGTCCAACTGGGATTGAAGCCTTAAGGAGAGAACAGCCTTTGGCTTTATTAAATAGATGTGGTCCTCAAGGGAAGTGCGCTAGGGGTAACTTACATTTAGTTCCAGGAAATAGCCTGACAATCACCATGCACCTCACATAGTCCTGCTTCTCTCTGCCCCACTCCGCCTCTGCAAACTTCATACAGATCAATGACAGAGGCCCCAAGATAGGCACATGCAGGCATTTATACTTAGTTATGGCCCCTGCAGGTTTTCTGGGCCTGGGATGTCCAAATGGAAAAATGTTCTGTTCTTTAACGCCGACATCCCATTCTACCATTAGCACGAAGCTCATTGTGATAGATATTCCATCTGCTATATTTAAAAATATATAAAAGGTTTATTTTAGACCAAAAAAAGACAGCTTTTAAACTGACGAAAGGAAGACGCTAATCAAGCTTTTGTAACTGTGGAAGTTCATTTTTCAAACTGAAGGAGGTGTGCAAACAGACGGCTGCAACTCAATATTTTCTGTCGTGGTCCAGAACCGAGCACTCGACCTGTGAACAAAGACCCCAAACTTCCTTCCACCCCGACATCAGCCACATGGAGTGCTTGCAGTCCCTGCTCTCCGGGATCTTGCTTGGACTTTCCACTCCTGATTTTCCAGAGTCTGCGTCGACTGTCAAAGGGTGAAACCGGTCCCAGACTGTGGCGCAAAACAGCGGATGGGCAGCCCCTTTCACAGCCCACCCATCAGTTACTTCTTCTGTTGACTTCATTCAGCCGTGTGAACTGACCCCCTAGCCCAATATCACTGCCTTCAGTCTCTGAACACACCCTGCAGCCTATACCCTTCCAGGTTTCCATGCTCAGTGTGCATTGCTGGTTTTTGTTTGGCCTTCTTAAGTGTACAAAATTCTTCAATCTGCTCTTTGGAAACATTCCAGTATAATGTATAAAACCCATTTAAAAAAATGTTTACTTATTCAAACAAAGATCCTGGGATTTCAGACCAGTGTCCAAATGAGACACACACTCAGGTCATACAACTGATCCCATGATTGCGAAATTCTGTGGGAACTTTCAGTCAAAATGGGAAGCAGGCAACCAGAGGTTCACACTGGGGAGTGCATTTATGCAATTATATGGCACAGTAAAGGGAATCACTTTAATAATTGAGTTACATTTATTCCCAAAAGTTCTTTGGCAGTTCGCCCGCCGTAATTTTTGGCGGAAACCTCGTGCACAAACAGGAATTCCCAAGTGCGGGTGGACGTCCTGAAGAAGCGCCAAGGAAATTATCCCCACCTACAGCCCCCCAGCCCCCGCCCCCCCGCCCACCTCCCCACAGCCGCCCCCCCGCCCACCTCCCCACAGCCCCCCCCCGCCCACCTCCCCACAGCCCCCCCCCGCCCACCTCCCCACAGCCCCCCCCCGCCCACCTCCCCACAGCCCCCCCCCGCCCACCTCCCCACAGCCCCCCCCCCGCCCACCTCCCCACAGCCCCCCCCCCGCCCACCTCCCCACAGCCCCCCCCCGCCCACCTCCCCTCGGTCCCCGGCCCACCCCCGCCCACCTCCCCTCAGTCCCCGGCCCACCCCCGCCCACCTCCCCTCAGTCCCCGGCCCACCCCCGCCCACCTCCCCTCAGTCCCCGGCCCACCCCCGCCCACCTCCCCTCAGTCCCCGACCCACCCCCGCCCACCTCCCCATAGCCTCCTCCACCCACCTCCCCACAGCCTCCGCCCACCCCCCACAGCCTCCGCCCACCTCCCTCCACCCCTCACAGCCTCCACCCACCTCCCTCCACCCCTCACAGCCTCCACCCTCCGCCCACCCCTCCAGCCTCCACCCACCTCCCTCCGCCTGCCCCCCTCCCCACAGCTCCACCCGCCCCTGCCCGCCCCCCTCCCCACAGCTCCACCCGCCCCTGCCCGCCCCCCTCCCCACAGCTCCACCCGCCCCTGCCCGCCCCCCTCCCCACAGCTCCACCCGCCCCTGCCCGCCCACCTCCCCACAGCCTCCACCCGCCCCCGCCCACCCACCTCCCCACAGCCTCCACCCGCCCCCGCCCACCCACCTCCCCACAGCCTCCACCCGCCCCCGCCCACCCACCTCCACCCGCCCCCGCCCACCTCCCCACAGCCTCCACCCGCCCCCGCCCACCCACCCACCCACCTCCCCACAGCCTCCACCCGCCCCCGCCCACCCACCCACCTCCCCACAGCCTCCACCCGCCCCCGCCCATCCACCCACCTCCCCACAGCCTCCACCCGCCCCCGCCCACCCACCCACCTCCCCACAGCCTCCACCCGCCCCCGCCCACCCACCCACCTCCCCACCCACCTCCCCACAGCCTCCACCCGCCCCCACCCACCTCCCCACAGCCTCCACCCGCCCCCGCCCACCCACCCACCTCCCCACAGCCTCCACCCGCCCCCGCCCACCCACCCACCTCCCCACAGCCTCCACCCGCCCCCGCCCACCCACCCACCTCCCCACAGCCTCCACCCACCCACCCACCTCCCCACAGCCTCCACCCACCCACCTTCCCACAGCCTCCACCCGCCCACCCACCCACCTTCCCACAGCCTCCACCCGCCCCCACCCGCCCACCCACCCACCTCCCCACAGCCTCCACCCGCCCCCACCCGCCCACCCACCCACCTCCCCACAGCCTCCACCCGCCCCCGCCCGCCCACCCACCTACCTCCCCACAGCCCCCACCCGCCCACCCACCCACCTTCCCACAGCCTCCACCCGCCCACCCACCCACCTTCCCACAGCCTCCACCCGCCCACCCACCCACCTTCCCACAGCCTCCACCCGCCCACCCACCCACCTTCCCACAGCCTCCACCCGCCCCCACCCGCCCACCCACCTACCTCCCCACAGCCTCCACCCGCCCACCCACCTACCTCCCCACAGCCCCCACCCGCCCACCCACCTACCTCCCCACAGCCCCCACCCGCCCACCCACCTACCTCCCCACAGCCCCCACCCGCCCACCCACCTACCTCCCCACAGCCCCCACCCACCTACCTCCCCACAGCCCCCACCCACCTACCTCCCCACAGCCCCCACCCACCTACCTCCCCACAGCCCCCACCCACCTACCTCCCCACAGCCCCCACCCACCTACCTCCCCACAGCCCCCACCCACCTACCTCCCCACAGCCCCCACCCACCTACCTCCCCACAGCCCCCACCCACCTACCTCCCCACAGCCCCCACCCACCTACCTCCCCACAGCCCCCACCCACCTACCTCCCCACAGCCCCCACCCGCCCATCCCCTCCCCAGAGCCCCCACCCCGGGTTGGCCCATTCTTGATGAGAGCTCAGGTGGTGAGTTAAAGGAAATTTCTTATCGACTCCTGATAGAATGGTTATGCTGAGTAGGTAAACTAGCGACCACAGCCCAACACAATAAATATCAATCCTTCCACCCTCTCCTCCCCATTCCATTACTTCACAGTTTCAATGGGGGAACTTTTTTAGAAAAAAAAAACAATTGTGAGAAAACTTTAAATCCACAATGTGGGCGTCCGCAGGTCTGCATCAAACTGAAAGCCAACGTCAGGGCCATTTATCTTTAATAAATAAATACTAACACCAAGTGACTTGATGACTTTTAACCACATTACCAGCCATCTTTCCAACCAGTTAGGGGCCGAATTTCTGGCAAAACACTGGACCGGCCACACCCCTTTAAAACCTGACATCTGCCGAGGAGCGCTTGTTGCAAAATTACTTTTTCCAAACTGCGTTAGATATTTAGAAATAGCTTTTTTTCTTTTAAAAAAAAAGACGTCGTCGGAGTTTTAATCTTCTCCAATGCGTGGCGGCTACTGGAAAGATTGAATATTTTCCTTATAAAGGAAGGAGTCTGACTCATCGGGAGCAGAAAGTGTTGGCGCTGGGGGAGCGAGATGAGTTTGGGGTGGTTAAGGGACCGTCTCCTCCAGGTGCCGCTACAAACTGCAAACATCAGACAAACTTCCAGCACCTCTTCCATTTGGGAGAACAATTAGTTGGGGAGAGCGATGAAGCTTTAAATTAAACGAGAGAGAGAGAGAAAAAAACAATCCACAAACTGCAACGACCAGCGGCGAGTCGCCTCTTAATTCAACCAGTTTGTAAACTACAACTGACAACTATTAAATTCACGCAAGAAACGGCGGAGCTTCTCTTTTTAAACACGTCCACTTTGGAATTAAAGTTTACAAATACACCGTTTCCCAAATAAAAACGTGGGGGGGGCGGGGGGGGGGTGGAAATCACACCCAACCATCCGTTATTGCAAACATTGAGTTGTTCATACCGTGCCCAATTTATTGGGGGTTTTTTTTTCCCCCATTTCTTGATTCCCCATCTGGCAATAAAACATTTCAGTCCACGTTTAAAAAGTCAGGAGCTTTTTTTCCCCCCCCCCCTCCTCCTCCACTTCTTTCGCCATAAATAACATTCCAACATTTAAACTCCGAATGCTACAGCTTAATGGACAAAAGTTTTCTGTTTACTTACACGATGTATCGAGAGAGAAAGTCCAAGCGTCACAAGAGGTCTGAGCAGAGACTATGATTGTGGGATTTGCAGATGTGTGTTTTGAAAGTCCGGCTTCTGAGGCGCCTCCCTGTGATGTCAGTTTACAGGGCGCGGTGAGTCAATATCATTTGTGAATTACAACCGCACAAGGCTTTCCCAACAACCCAATCACACCCTAGCTCTAAGTCACTCACTAAGTCAGTCTGCTCACTGCGGGAGCTGCCTCAGTTAGAAATTCATGTTTAAAACTTAGCAAATGAAACAGGTCAGCAGAAAAATAACGTTGTCCCCTCCTCATTTACAGAGGAGACTTAGTGAAGATCTCTTTCGAGCAGAGAAGGTTGGAAAATAAAGATGCGAAGAGGACATAAGGGATATAGATAGGTTATGTGAGGGGGCAAAAAATTGGCAGATGCAGTACAACATGGGAAACTTTGGCAGGAAGAATAGAAAAGTAGCATGTTATTTAAATGGAGAGAGATTGTAGAACTCTTGAGGTTCAGGGGGATCTGGGTGCCCTGGTACATGAATCACAAAAGGTTGGTATGCAGCTACAGGAAGTGATTAGGAAGGCTAATGGAATGTTGTCATTTATTGCAAGGGGAATGGAATATAAAAGTAGGGATGTTTTGCTACAGCTGTACAGGGCATTGATGAGACCACATATGGAGTACCATGTACAGTTTTGGTCTCCTTATTTAAGAGAGGATATAAATGCATTAGAAGCACTTCAGAGAAGGTTCACATGACTGATACCTGGGATGTGTTGGCTTATCTTATGAGGAAAGGTTGGACAGGCTGGGCCTGTATCTATTGGAGTTTAGAAGAATGGACGGTGATCTTATTGAAACATATAAGATCCTGAGGGGACTTGACAGGGTGGATGCTGAAAGAATGTTTCCCCTTGAGGGAGAGACTAGAACTAGTTTAAACTAGTTTAAGAATAAGGGGTCTCCCATATAACATGGAGATGAGGAAAATTGTTTTCTCTCGTAGGGTTATGAGTCTTTGAAACTCTCTCCTCCAGAGAGCGGTTGAGGCAGGGTCATTGAATAGCTTTAAGGCAGAGGTAGATAGATGCTTGACTAACAAGGCGGTCAAAAGTTATCGGGGTAGGTGGGAATGTGGAGTTGAGGTTATAATCAGATCAGCCATGATCATATTGAATGGTGCAGCAGCCTCGAGGGGCCGAATGGCCTACTCCTGCTCTTAATTCATATGTTTATAAGGTGAAGCAGATATTTAACAGCAACCTTCAAGGGTTTGAAAGAGTAAGTAAGGAGAAGCTGTCTCCACTGGATGAAGGGCTGGGTAACCAGAGGACACAGATGGAAGATAACTGGCAGAAGAGTGGGAGGCAAGAAGATGCGAATATTTTTGTGCAGCGAGTTGTTTCTGGCCTGGAATGCACTGCTGGAAAAGATGGCAGAAGCAGATTCAATAATGATTTTCAAAAGGGAATTGGATAAATACTTGAAGGAGAGAAAATTGTAGAGTTATGAGGAAGGAGCAGAGGAGTGGAATTAATTGGATAGCTCTTTTAAAGATCTAGCGCAATGACAAGGGGGTATAGAGCCACCTTCTGTGTTGTACAATTCTATGGGCTGAATTTTCCAGGGACCATAAAGTGGATGCAGCAGGGACAAAAGCCAGTGGTGACCTCACTACAGCGACAGAGGGAGGGGGGGGTGTGCATTTTGCCTGCAGCTGTCAATTAGGGGAGCAGTGGTTTACACCAAAAGGCTGCCAACTCAATCAAAGGGCTGGCCTCTCAGCAGCGCCACCGCTAGTGGTGGCCAATGTTGAGGCTGCAGCTCCGGGATGAGGGTTCCTCAATGGCGAGGCACCCTTGAAGAGAAGGTGAAGTTACTTAGGGAAGCCAGGGCCAGGGAGGCAGGCCTGGCAATTGAGAGAAGGGGAGGGTGCCATGGTGCACTGGCAACACTGTTGCGCGGGGGTGTCCATTTTTGTAGGGGGCGCCCCCTTCATGTACCATGGAGCATCCATAAAGGAGCTCCCTCCCCTCCCTGGGGACCCACTGGAAGGCCGGCAGGGTTTACCTGGCAGTCTCCCCAAATAGCAGCAGGCTTCCTGACTATGACAAAATGACCATGGGGGTGGGAAGCAGCTATTTAGTGGCCGCCAAGCTCCCTGTCACTGGCAGTAACCCAAGGTGGAGGGAAAACATCGGACTCCCCTCCTGACACCCCACAACCATATTACCTGCCTCCCAGCCCACCTCCAATGACCCAGGAAAATTCAGCCCTCTCATTCTATAATATTTGTAAAAGGCACCATTCTCATGTGATTTTACTAGCCTAAACATGAAAACACAGCTTCTTTAAACACAGCAACCCTAAAGGAACATGTATGAGCCCTACTGTGTCCTATCAATAATTTATGAATTTACGAAATATTAAAATTGCCTTGACAAATCGAGAGTTTTTGAATGATTTCAGTCACCAAAGTTGCCATGTTACCAAAACATAACAAACTTAATTGACAGAGCAGAGTGAATCAAACCCAGCTCTGACTCCACCCTATACACTTACTTTGAGAGGTCAAACCACAGTTTACATTTTTGGGTGTGATTTAAGCTGCGAATTTTCTGAACCAAAAAGGGAATATTTACTATGGAGACATAAATAACTTATCCTTAAGAAATGGTATAAACAATCTAAGCATACTGGGCACTTGTTTATAGGATTTCCAAGATACAAATCGCGAAGAGAGAGTGCATACCACAGAGTGTTGCAACATTCTCTATCTCTTTCTGAAATGGCCTTTTTCGATTGATTTAAACAGTCGCCATTCACAATGCCTATGAATAGGCACTGATACATTAATAAAGGTGGAGTATTTCTGCCAATAATCTTTCGATGTCGTAGAAGGATGTATCTGCACTGTCTGAGCAGTAGATATTGCTGGGCTATATCCCATGATGGTAATTATATCAGAGCCCAACCCTCTTCTCAACCAGTATCCACAGGCATGCAGGAGTGATTGGGCAGTGATCAGAATGGAGGGTCTCACTGATTCTTCCCCTCCCTAATCCATGGGCACTGAGGTTACTAACAACACCACTTTATCTAAAGATAAAAGCAAAAAGCTAAAAGCTACTGCGGATGCTGGAAATCCAAAACAAAAACAGAATTACCTGGAAAAACTCAGCAAGTCTGGCAGCATCGGCAGAGAAGAAATCAGTTAACGTTTCGAGCCTTCATGGCCCTTCGGCAGAACTGCAGCATAGTTTCAACAAGGGAGAAATATAAATTGGTTTAAGGTGGGTGGTGGGGGGGGGGGGGAAGAGACACATTGAGGGTGTGGTGTGAGCAGATAGTCAAAAGATGTCACAGACAAAAGGGTCAAAGAGGTGTTGAAGGTGGTGGTCTTTGTCTGAGAAAAGTGCTAATTAAGAATGGAAAGCAGGATATTCAAAGTACAGCTCTAGTGGGGGTGGGGTGGAAAGACTAAAGGTTTTAGTTTTATATTTAAAAATAATGGAAATAGGTGGGGAAAGAAGAATCTATATAAATTATTGAAAAAAAAAAGCGGGTGGGGGGGGAAAAGAAACGGGGTGGGGATGGGGGGAGGGGGAGTTTAAGATCTAAAGTTGTTGAATTCAATATTCAGCCCAGAGGGCTGTAAAGTGCCTAGTCGGAAGATGAGGTGCTGTTCCTCCAGTTTGCGTTGGGCTTCACTGGAACAATGCAGCAAGCCAAGGACAGACATGTTGGCAAGAGAACAGGGTGGAGTGTTAAAATGGCAAGCGACAGGGAGGTTTGGGTCTTTCTTGCGGACAGACCGCAGGTGTTCCGCAAAACGGTCGCCCAGTTTGCGTTTGGTCTCTCCAATGTAGAGGAGACCGCATTGGGAGCAACGAATGCAGTAGACTAAGTTAGGGGAAATGCAAGTGAAATGCTGCTTCACTTGAAAGAAGTGTTCGGGCCCTTGGACGGTGAGGAGAGAGGAAGTGAAGGGGCAGGTGTTGCATCTTCTGCGTGGGCATGGGGAGGTGCCATAAGTGGGGGTTGAGGAGTAGGGGGTGATGGAGGAGTGGACCAGGGTGTCCCGGAGGGAACGATCCCTACGGAATGCCGTCAAGGGGGGTGAAGGGAAGATGTGTTTGGTGGTGGCATCATGCTGGAGTTGGCGGAAATGGCAGAGGATGATCCTTTGAATGCGGAGGCTGGTGGGGTGATAAGTGAGGACAAGGGGGACCCTATCATGTTTCTGGGAAGGAGGAGAAGGCGTGAGGGAGGATGCACTTTATCTAAAAGCAAACTCAGCACAGATCTTGTCTCTAACCTGGGACTTGCCTGTCTGTGCAGTTCTGTTCCACACAAGCCTCTAAAGGCATCAAGGGCTTTGGGGAGAGAGCATGAGTATGGCATTGAGATAGGGAATCAGCCATGATCACATTGAATGGTGGAGCAGGCTCGAAGGACTGAATAACCTACTCCTGCTTCTATTTTTCTATGTTTCTAGGCTGTGTTTTCTTATTGAACATGCCAGTTAGAGTCACCAAGCTCACAAACACTTTGGAAGAACCCTGTTTAGTGTGGACATCTTAAGATTCTGTTCCAGCAACATTACGAATGGAGACAGCACATTCAATTCATGACATAAGGTCAAAGGAGACATGTAGATCACCCAAGGAATTGCTCAGCATTTAAAATCAAACTAAAAGTAGATTGTGATCTCCTGTTTCAATCCAATTGAATATCATTTATGGCCCTCATAAACTGCAGTTACCTACACAAATAGATACATATTATTCAGGGGTGATGGTAGCATAATGGTAATGTCACTGGACTTGAAGCCAAAATTAATGCTCTAGGGACATAGGTTTAAATCCCCAGCCCCCTCACCCTGTTGTAACTAGCAGAATTTAAAATCTAATTAAAAATCCAGAATTGATAGCTAGCCCAAGTAATGGTGACCACAGAACTATCATTGATTTTTATTAAAAGCCCATCTGGTTTGTTAACTTCCTTGAGGGAAAGAAATCTGCTATCCTTACCTGATTTGGCCTATGTTTGGCTCCAGACCCACGACAATGTGGTCAATTCTTAACTACCCACTAAAATGGCTCAGCTAGCCACTCAGTTCCAGAGCAATTAAGGATGTGCAACAAATGCTGGCCTTATAAATTCAAGATTATATATTTAAATACATACATTTTTATATAAATATAAATTGTGCAAAATTTATTAAAAATATAATTTTCTATTTTGTTCAAGGGATGTGGTGTCACTGGCTAGGCAAGCATTCATTGCCCATCCCCAGTTGCCCTTGAGAAGGTGGTGGTGAGCTGCCTTCTTGAGCTGCAGCAGTCCATTGAAATCTAAATTTAAGAAAAGCAGCAAGGCTGGACAGGGAAGAAGGCTGGTAAAATACATCTCGGGTTGGTGTGTGGTGGGCATTAACATGCCTTGGGGTGGCAGATCAGATGGACAGTGCAAGCAGGAACCACGATTGAAGTTTTTAAAATTCATTCATAGGGTGTGAGCAACGCTGGCTAGACCAGCATTTATTGCCCATCCCTAATTGCCCTTGAGATGGTGGTGGTGAGCCGCCTTCTGGAACCTCTGCAGTCCATGTGGGGTAGGTACACCCACAGTGCTGTTAGGGAGGTAGTTCCTGGATTTTGACCCAGCGACACTGAACGAACGGCGATATATTTCCAAGTCAGGATGGTGAGTGGCTTGGAGGGGAACTTCCAGGTGGTGGTGTCCCATGTGTCTGCTCCCCTTTTCCTTCCAGATGGTAGTGGTCGTGGGTTTGGAAGGTGCTGTCAAAGGAGCCTTGGTGAGTTCCCGCAGTGCATCTTGTAAATGGTACACACAGCTGCTACTGTGCATCAGTGGTGGAGGGAGTGAATGTTTGTGGATGTGGTGCCAATCGAGTGGCCTGCTTTGTCCTGGGTGGTGTCAAACTTCTTGACTGTTGTGGGAGCTGCACTCATCCAGACAAGTGGAGAGTATTCCATCACACTCCTGACGTGTGCCTGGTAGATGTTCGACAGGCTTTGGGGAGTCAGGAGGTGAGTTACTCTCTTGTTTGAGATGGTCATTGCCTGACACTTGTGTGCCATGAATGTTACTTGTCACTTGTCAGCCCAAGGCTGGATATTGTCCAAGTCTTGCTGCATTTGGACATGGACTGCTTCAGCTTCTGCAAATGGTGGTGAACATGGTGCAATCATCAGCGAACATCCCCACTTCTGACCTTACGATGGAAGAAAGGTCATTGATGAAGCAGCTGAAGATCGTTGGTCCTAGGATACTACTCTGAGGAACTCCTGTAGTGAAGTCCTGGAGCTGAGATGACCAACCTCCAAAAACCACAACCATCTTCCTTTGTGCTAGGTATGACTCCAACCAGCCAAGAGGCTTCCCCCTGATTCCCATTAACTCCAGTCTTGCTAGGGCTCCCTGATGCCACACTTGGTCAAATGCTGCCTTGATGTCAAGGGCAGTCACTCTCACCTCACCTCTGGAGTTCAGCTCTTTTGTTAATGTTTGATCCAAGTCTGTAATGAGGTCAGAAGCTGAGTGATTCTGGCGGAATCCAAACTGAGCATCAGTGAGCAGGCTACTGCTTAGCAAATGAAGCTTGATAACACTGTTGATAATTGTGAGTAGACTGATGGGGAGGTAATTGGCTGGGTTGGATTTGTCCTGCTTTTTGTGTACAGGACATACCTGAGCAATTTTCCACGTAGCCGGGTAGATGCCAGTGTTGTAGCTGTATTGGAAGAGTTTGGCTAGGGGCACAGCAAGTTCAGGAGCACAAGTCTTCACAAGCGGAATATTGTCAGGCCCGATAACCTTTGCACTATCCAGTGCCTTCAGCTGTTTCTTGATATCACATGGAGTGAATTGAATTGGCTGAAGTCTTGCATGTGCGATGCTGGGGACTTCCAGAGGAGGCCGAGATGGATCATCCACTTTGTACTTCTCGCTGAAGAAGTGTACATGAAGTGAGATGTCTGCATGAAGTGAGAAGTGCACATACAATGAGAAGTGTACATGCAGTGAGAAGTGTACATGCAGTGAGAAGTGTGCATGCAGTGAGAAATGTACATGCAGTGAGAAGTGTGTGTGCATTGAGAAGTGTACATGCAGTGAGAAATGTACATGCAGTGAGAAGTGTACATGCAGTGAGAAATGTACATGCAGTGAGAAGTGTACATGCAGTGAGAAATGTACATGCAGTGAGAAGTGTACATGCAGTGAGAAATGTACATGCAGTGAGAAGTGTGTGTGCATTGAGAAGTGTACATGCAGTGAGAAGTGTACATGCATTGAGAAGTGTACATGCAGTGAGAAGTGTACATGCAGTGAGAAATGTACATGCAGTGAGAAGTGTGCGTGCAGTGAGAAATGTATATGCAGTGAGAAATGTACATGCAGTGAGAAGTGTACATGCAGTGAGAAATGTACATGCAGTGAGAAGTGTACATGCAGTGAGAAATGTACATGCAGTGAGAAGTGTACATGCAGTGAGAAATGTACATGCAGTGAGAAGTGTACATGCAGTGAGAAATGTACATGCAGTGAGAAGTGTACATGCAGTGAGAAATGTACATGCAGTGAGAAGTGTACATGCAGTGAGAAATGTACATGCAGTGAGAAGTGTACATGCAGTGAGAAATGTACATGCAGTGAGAAGTGTGCGTGCAGTGAGAAATGTACATGCAGTGAGAAGTTTACTTAAAGCCAGTATATATTCACTAATTATTGCTAAGCGTTTTCATATTTATTTTAAATCACATAACAAAAGCATCTATTCAAAACTACATAGACATGCATGTGCATTGGGATCAGCAACAGATTAAAGTGTTTGCACAAATTATGGACATCAGGACTGTATTTTAACCCAGATTAATATATCTACAAAAGGATTAGGGTGAGAAAGAAAATCAATGTGGAATGCTTAGGTGGTAATAGAAAGGATATTGACAGTTTGCAAGACATTTGCCAGACGTGTGAAAAGATGATGCTATCTCTAGCTAAAATCACTTAGAGTAATGTTTGGAATAGAAATCAGAAAACTTCTTTGCAAAAAGTACACCATCTGCACAAATATTCCTGATAGCCAACATGCTATTGTTTAATCAGAGCTACCTACTGTTTTTGGCTCATAAACATGAAAAAGATATGGTGATCTGTCAGATTGACATAACTATATCCAGACATGCTTAATGCACACACCAGTCTGTTTTCCAACAGTGACGTTGTATGTCAGCTTGTAAAGGGATTTTTTTAAAAAATCATTCATGAAATATGGGTTTCACCGGCAAAGCCAACATTTCTACGGCAAAGCCGGCATCCCTAATTGTCCTTGAGAGGGTGCTGGTGATCCAGTTGGTAGCACTCTGGTCTCTAAGTCATATAGTGTTGAAGTCCCACTCTAGGGCTCGAGTACAAAAATTGGGGCTGACACTACAGTGCAATACTGAGGCAGTGCTGTACTGTTGGAGGTGCTGTCTTTCAGATGAGATGTTAAACCGAGGACCCATCTGCCCAGTTAGGTGGAAATAAAAGATCACGTAGCACTATTTCAAAGAAGAGCATGGGAGTTATCCATGCTGTCCCGGTCAATATTTATTCCTCAATCAACATCACAAAAACAGGTTATCTGGTCATTATCTCATTACTGACTGCGGGATCGTGCTGCGTCCAAATTAGCTGCTTCATTTCCAACAATACAACAGTGACTACACTTGAAAGAAAAGCCCATGGTGACATGGTTCCAAGGTGATCAAGTTTGGAAAATAAATATTCCAGGGTACACAATAATTTGGAAAGACAGACAAAATGGCAAAGGAGAAGGGGTAACCCTGGTAGTAAAGGATGACATAAGGATTTTAGTGAGAAAGGATCTTGCCTCAGAAGATCATGAAGTAGAACCAGTATGAGTAGAAATTAGAAATAGCAAGAGTCAAAAAACACTGGTAGGAGTAGGCTCCCTAACAGTAGTTATACTGTTGGACAGAGCATTAAATAAGAAATCATTGGAGCTTATAACAAAGGCTATTTAATAATTATGGGGTCTTTAATCTTCGTATAGACTAGGACAATCAAATTGCCAAGAGTGTTCTAGATGAGTTTGTGAAATGTATTCATGACAGTTTCTTGGAGCAATATGCTGTGGAACTGACTAGGGATAAAGCTACATTAGATCTCGTATTGTGTAATGAAGCAGGGTTAATTAGTAATGTTGTCATAGGAGATCCACTGGGAAATAGTGAATATAATATAATTGAATTCCAGGTTAAATTGGAAGAGACATAGTCCAATGAGTAACAAGAATCTTATACAAACAAAGTCAATTTAATAGTAATGAGGGGAGAACTGACTCAGGTAAATTGGGTAAATAAGAGTAAATGTGTGGCTGTACATGGGCAGTGGGAAACATTTAAAGAAACAATTCAAAATGCCCAACAAAAATACATTCCACAGGAAAACAAAAACTCAGCAAGAAAAACACATCTGTGTCTCACTCAGGAAGTAGCAATCGTATTAGGTTGAAAGAAGAGGCTTACAATAATGCACAAAACAGTAGCAAGTCTGAGGATTGGGTGTGTCTTAGAAACCAGCAACGGACCACCAAAAAGTTGATAAAAAGGGAAAAAAATAGAATATGAGATAAACTAGCCAGTAAACAGATTGTAAGAGCTTTTGTAAGCATATACAAAGGACGAGAGAAGCTAAAATAAATATTGGTCTGTCAAATCAGAGGCAGGAGAAATTATCATGGGGAATGAGGAAGTGGCAGAGGCATGGAACAAATATTTTGTGTCTGTCTCCACAGAAGAAGACATAAGTTTAATTCCAGGAATAGACTAGGGGCTAAACAGAGTGAGGAAATTAGGGAATTTAATATAAACAGGGAAAAAGTATTGGAGAAACTTAAGGGACTAAAATGAGACAAATGCTCAGAGCCTGATGGCCTATACCTTAGGGTTCTAAAGGAGATAGCTGCAGAGATAATGGAGGCACTGGCTATGATTTTCCAAGAGCAGAATTGTCAGGTCAGCAGGCGGGCACGATCCGGGAGCAACCAGGGAACGGACCGCCGGCTGCAATTGGCCCCCCCGACCGCGATTTCATGCTGGCTGGCAAATTGGCAGCCAGCCAGCGTGAAGCGGCGCGCTGAAATGCTCAGCACTGCCGGCATGGGGGTGGGAAGAGGGCGAGCACTGACGTAAGAGCAGACACGGAGGAGCACGGAATGAAACCTCCCTGACGGCAGAGAATTTTTAGGTTTTTATTTGTTTTTTTATTTAATAACGGAAACCTCAACCTGCCCTCGGTTGAGGTTTCATGAAAAATGCCAAGGCCGCCTGGCCGATTCGCACAACAGCCAAACATGAGGTTGGACGGACCATGAAAATTTGGGGAGAATTACAACTTTAATTAGCTTAATTGCCCTTTTAATTGTTGGCGGGCGCGCTTCCAACTTTTGGACAAAACATCATGCGAGTGCAGGATGACGTTGGGGCACTTGCCTGATGTCATCACGTGCTATTTTACGCTCAAGCAGGCCGGGCGCACGCCCACACGCCAACCTGAAAATCCTGCCCCAGAATTCATTGGATTCAGGAATGGTCCCATCAGATTGGAAGTTGGCAAATGTTGCTCCACTTTTCAAGAGAGGAGGGAGAGAGAAAATGGGGAACTTCAGGCCAGTTAGCCTAACATCAGTTGTTGGGAAAATCCTGGAATCTAAGGATTTTAAGGAAGTCTTAAAAATGCACTCAGATTAGCATAGTATGATTAGAATAAGTCAACATGGTTTTACTAAAGGGAAATCCCGTTTAACAGATTTATTGTTACAGGATGTATCTAGTAAGGTAAATAAAGGGGAACCAGTAGATGTAGTATACCTGGATTCCCAAAAGGCATTTAATAAGGTGCCACACAAAAGGTTAATCGGAAAGATAAATGTGCATGGAGTTGGAGTTAATATATTAGCATGGATAGAGGATTTTTGTATATGGACAGGAAGCAGAGAGTGGGCATAAATGGGATATTTTCATGTTGGCGGGTCATGAATAGTGGAGTACCTCAGGGGTCAATGTTGGGGCCTCAGCTATTTATAATCCATATTAATGACTTAGATGAAGCGACAGAGAGTAATGTATCTACATTTGCTAATGATACAAAGCTAAGTGGAAAGGTAAACTGTGGGGATGACACAGAGAGGCTGCAAAGAGATATAGACAGATTAAGTGAGTGGGCTACAAGATGGCAGATGGATTATAATGTAGGGAAATGTGAAGTTATTCACTTTGTTCAAAGGAATAGAAAAGCTGAATATTTTTTAAAAGGTGAGAAACTTGTAAGCATTGATGTTCACAGAGGCTTAGGTGTGCTTGTACAAGGAACACAAAAAGCTAGCATACAGGTAAGCAATTAGGCAGGCAAATGGCCTTTATTGCAAAGGGATTGGGGGTACAAGAATAAAGAAGTCTTGCTAGAGTTGTACAGGGTTTTGGTGAGACCACATCTGGAATACTGTGTCGCTTGCCATTTCAACACACCACCCTGCTCTCAAGCCCACATGTCTGTCCTTGTCCTGCTGCAATGTTCCAGTGACGCTCAACGCAAACTGGAGGAACAGCACCTCATCTTCCGACTAGGCACTTTACAGCCTTCCGGACTTAACACTGAGTTCAACAACTTCAGACCATGAACTCTCTCCTCCATCCCCACCTCCCCCCCCACCCCCCCCACCCCCCCCCCACCCCTTTTCATCCCCCTTTTTTCCATATTTATTTTTATTTTTTAAATTTTTATGAATTTTTTTTTCACTTATTTTCATTGTTATTATTTTTAAAATTTATTTCCATTTTCACACATTGTTTTATCCCCAGCTTTTAGCCTATTTTTGATCTTTCTTCCCACCACTGTCCCCTCCCCACACCCCACCCCAACCCCACTAGGGCCATCTGTCACTTGCCAGAGTGCTTACCCTGGTCCGGCCATTATCACATTTTGCTTTCTTAATGTCACCATTAGCACCTCATTTAGCCGGTACAACCACCATTAACAACTCTTTGACCTTTTGTTTATAACATCTTTTGCCATCTCTCCTTTGCCTCCACCTATCGCTAGCCCTCTATCCAGCTTCACCAGTTCCACTCCCCTTAATCGGTATATATTTCACCACATCTCTATCTCCCTTTAGATCTGAAGAAGAGTCATACGGACTCGAAACGTTATCTCTGTCTCTCTCTCCACAAATGCTGTCAGACCTGCTGAGTTTTATCAGCATTTTTTGTTTTCATTTCTGGAATACTGTGTGCAGTTTTGGTCCTAACATTTAAAAAAAGATGTACTTGCATTGGAGGCAGTACAGCAAATGTTCACTAAATTGGTACCTGGGATGAAGCGGTTGTCCTATGGTGAGAGGCTGAGCAAATTGGGTCTATTTTCTCTGGAATTTAGAAGAATGTGAGGTGATCTCCTTGAAGCATACAAGATTCTGAAGGGGCTTGATAGGGTAGATGATGAAAGGTTGTTTCCGCTGTTTGGGGAATCTAAAACACGGGGGCACAGTCTCAGGATAAAGGGCCGATCATTTAGGACTGAGATGAGGAGAAACTACTTCACCCAAAGGGTTGTGAATTTAGGCAATTCTCTGCCCCAGAGGGTTGTGAATGCTCCATCGTTGAATACATTTAAGGCTGGGATAGATAGATTTTTGGTCTCTCAGGGAATCAAGGGATATGGGGAGCGGGCAGGAAAGTGGAGATGAAGCCCAAGATCAGCCATGGTCGTATTGAAAGGAGGTGTGATGGGCCATATGGTCTACTCATGCTCCTATTTCTTGTGTTCTTGTGTACTTCATTGGCAGTAAAGCGCTTTGAGACATCAAAGATGTGATATAAATGCAAGTCCTTCTTTTCTTTATTCTTTTCTCGGCAATTATGTCCCCTCCCCTTCTCTCTGGAAGATGCTAAATCCATGATGGGTATGCTTGCATGGACCTTGGTCATCCTCTTATGGAACCATAGCATGAGAAGGAGGCCTCATTCAGCCCATTGTACCTAGGACAATTCAAAACTACCCTGTTCCCTCCCCTTAACTTTGTATCTTCCTCTGCTTCAAATATTTAGCCAATTTTTCCTTAAAGATGCAAAGGGCTTTGCCTCAGCCTCCCTCCACTACAGCAAGTCAGTCCATGGCACAACAATCCACTGTGTGGAGAAATTTCACCTGATCTTTTTTCACAAAGTGACCATTTTAAGATCATCAGCTCCCCCATCCAGAAGCCATCGTCTTGCCCTACTCACCCTAACAGAACCCTTCATAATATATCTCACCCCAGAAGGCACTCTTCATCTGTGAGTGTTGACAGTGAGTAGCCACAGGAGGAACCATAACCTCACCTGCATGTGCAGTTCCACCAGGAGCCACTGCAGTATGAACATTGGTGATTTTTCTGCTTCGTAACACTGGGTAGCTGCGGTCAGTTATAGAGACCATGAGGCCTGGATGAGATCAATGGCCAACACAGGTTTGTCCTGTCTGTATGTTTTAGCTTCTCAATGGATAAGTAACTGAGTTCACTGGTATTCTGCAAAGGAACCTTTGCTCTTCACCTGGTTTCTCACTGAGAAGAAAATACTTACTTCTAGCTGCTCTTCCATTTGGATTTTTTGCTTCCAATT
The DNA here is from genome assembly GCF_964194155.1 of Cetorhinus maximus. Classification (NCBI taxonomy): domain Eukaryota; kingdom Metazoa; phylum Chordata; class Chondrichthyes; order Lamniformes; family Cetorhinidae; genus Cetorhinus; species Cetorhinus maximus. The sequence continues at coordinate 97,722,291 of NC_135893.1, forward strand.
TCCAATGCCTTTCCTTGTCTGTGAAGCACTTTGGGATGTCCCAAGGTTATGAAAGTGACTATATAAATGCAAGTCTTGGCTTCCCTTTTTTTTCCCCTTTAAATTAGGTTGGAAACACCTGGTCAGCTGTTATCACATCAGCGTTGGGTATATCAGCCCCAGTAACCCGGCCCCACGAACTCCAGGAAACTTGAATAACAGCAGCATCAAGTGAGGCTTCAGACGCTAAATACAAAAAGAATATGTTTAATTTTTCTTCGGAATCTTTTCAAATGCGGGCATTGGAATCTAGGGCTGTTCTAGACCCCTATTTCCTTGAAAACTTCTGTAGTTAGATGCACCAAATTCACTAAATTATATAGGATGCTGGATCAAGATAAAGACGCTTTTTTTCTGATACACGTTAGCAGCAACCCAATCTCACAAGCTAGACACTTGTGAAAATAAAATGCTGAAAGGAACAGTGAATTAGCACAAACTGGGCCAACAATAGCAGGAAGGTAAAGACTTTAGCCCAGAATCCTGAGCGAAAAAGGTATAACACATATAGACAATAACACCATGTTGTTTGACTGTGGGGAACAATGACAGGGACACGGTGAAGAATGTAAAGAATGTACACACAAGGCTGCATTTTGCCTGCCCCTGCTGGGCAGCGAAGGGGCACATAACATAGAGCAGGTGCCCACCCCACCACCTTCCCACCCACCCCTGAGCTCTCGCCCCTAGTACAGGGGGTGGTCGGGCGCTGAAGTCAGCAGCCTCTCCACCATATTTAAATAGATAACCAAGGGCATTCGGCTTGTTACCAAGCCAACTGACCCTGATGAGACATTGTCCATGCCAGGAAATGTTCGGCGTGGGCAGTTAGGCAGGAGTGGGAAGCCCAATTCTTTACTCTTCAAAGGGCGGGAAGGAAGGGGGGCGCGGTTCTATCTTCAGGGGCTGCCCTTAGTGGACCAGACCCCCGCCAAGATAGAACCCACCCTTTCTTCCTACCTGCCTGCAGCCTTAAGCCCACCTGCCCAGTGAGGGGCTGAAGTCCCACTTGGCCCTTGTTTAGCCTGCCCACGATGTGTTATGGCTGATGGGTGGGCTGGCATTGAGTCGGCTTTGCTTCCGGGGAGGTGCGCTGTCTGCCACACCGCTCCCTCTTAATATTCAGCGCATAATCTCAATATGCGCAACAGAAACCAATTAGTCCACATTAAATACCAGTCAATTCGGATTAATTCCAACAGCTGAATGATAAATGAGCTCTGAAAGGTTTTGGTTCTGCTCGAGAGTGCTTTCTCTCTCCTTCTCCCGCCATGATGTCCCCTACCCCCGCTCTGGCCGCAGGAGGGGCAGCTGCATCACCAATCCAGCATGGGAGGCGGTGGCAGTGGTGGTCAGCGCCAATGCCTTGCAAAAGAGGACAGCCACCCAGTGCCACTACCGGTTGAATGGTCCCATCCATTCCGCCAGGGTAACTCACTCTTCTCAACACTGTCAACTCACACACTCACAAACCCATCACATATCCACAGGGATCTCACACCTCAAGGGACAAAACCACTAACTCTCACACACACCCTCACATCTCCATCAGGCTCATACCCTCTGGAGCTCGTGTGCTCATCCCGTCCATGGCTCCGCTCACCACACAAACATTCCACACAGTGCCATGTGTCCTGCTCACACTCTCTCCATTTGTTTTCATGCAGGAGAAGCTGGCTCACAACAGCGGCGAGAGATCCCACGCTGGTGGTGGGGGGGTGGGGATGGGGGTGGAGTGGCCCACAATCAGCCCCTCACTCACTCTGAGGAACGTGCCATCATGCTGATTGTTGAGGACATGGGCCATGCCTGCGGTGAAAGTGTGGTCGGCGGCGAATACCCTCATGAGGATCCTGCACCACATCATCCCTCTCTCAGCACAGCTGAGTGTTCTCTCTCCTTTTGCCTTTGCTGCCATGTACTAATTATCTCTACTTTGGTTCACAGGGAGCTCTGCCAAGTGACCGACATCCTCAGCCAGCCAGTCCCTCAGCTCCATCCAGGTCCTTATCTCCAGCCAAGAGGACACCTCCTCCATTGAAGAGCTGGAAATAAGCAGCCTGGAAGACCTGTCACAGCGCTTACCCACACCCTGCACCAGCGCAGAGACACTCGCCTTGGTGGGACCTAGATCTAGAGCAGGCTCGGTTTCACAACGTGGTGGTCACCACATGGAGAAGTCTCCGCAGCAGGATGAGGCAGGTTCAGAGGAGCTCCCTGGCACTCAGAGGACTGCTGGGGAAGAGGCATCTGTGAGGTCCGAGTCAGATGACGAACCTCTGGATCAGGCCTTCTAACTCACCCTGAAGAGTCAGCAGAAGGCGTGGGAACATCACACAGAGCTGTTGGAAGCCCTCAACAGAGTGGCACGTCAGTCAGAGGAGTGCATCCGCCTGCTCTCTGATGAAGTGGTGCCCACATGTGCGCGCAGGGAGGTCTCATGGGGAGGATGGCGGATGCCATGGAGACCCTGGTCCAGCAGAACGCGGAGATGCACACAGACCTACATTCAATTGCGGGAGCCATGGGTGAGTTCCAGCAGAGGAAACGCGAGAGGGAAATGGGCACCTCGACATCCCTCCAGGTGCTCCTTCCCTTCAAGGAGTCAGGCCGGGGCCCTTGGGCACCCGAAGGGAGGAGGAGCGGTAGCTGGTCACCCCTGGGTCATCCACTCAGTAATATCAGAGGCAGTCCACTCCCTCCAACTGCCCTTTACCTGTGAGCCCCTCAACCTCGTCCTCTGTCACCGCAGAGGGAGCAACAGACCCACAAGTGATTCTGGAGGGAGAAGTGTGTGTGTGGCAGGGCCTTTCGGAGCTCGGGCAAGCTCTCTCTCCCACACACGCGGATCCTTCACGTATCACACACATCTCAATGTCCTGAGCGTTTTCAATGCTGCCGTTGGGGTTCGCTTTCAGTTATCGATCTGAGCTGACCTCCATCTCCGCCCACCCCCTAACCACATTTCCATGTAACACCTGATCTAACCCACAACGACTCTTATTTCACTTTCCATTTGAACAGCATGGTGCTAATTCAGTTTTACTTTTGCTCCCCCATCCTTTACCTTCCCCCAGTCACCCATTTCCTTTCCTCCACAGTTGACCCCCGGCATCATCTTCCACCTCCCCTCAGTGACCTACCAGCCACAGCCCTTTTCCCTTGGGGATGTCCAGGTGGATGTGCATATTCCCTTCCTTCCCGAAAATCCCACCCCCATCCACATTAACCTCCCCGACCTCCTCTTTCCCACCCCCAGGGTCTGTGTCTGCCCTTGAGACCCCACCACCCACCCTCACCGTCCTTTCTACTGTTACTGTCGAAACCTCACCCTCCCACCCTACCAGCTCACTCTGCCCCCGGTCATTCTCACCATTCCCTCTTACCACACCCACTCTCAGTTTGCTCCCCAGGCAGCAGTCATGGACCCATCAGACCCCTCCCTCGCACGTTCACCTGCACATCCCCCCTCTGGGTGAAGGTGTCGGGGCGGTGAGGTTGTGGGGGGAATGAAGGTTCTGGGAGAGTGAGGTTGGGAGGGGGCTAATGAAGGTGTCGGGGGACCCCAGAACCTCTTCCCACCTCCAGACCCCTTTCTCCCCAGAATCACTTCCCCCACTTAGTCCTCCCAGTCGCCCGGACTTCCCACCACTTAGTCCCTCCCCCTTCCTGACTCCCTCAAACACCCTTACTTGTTCCACAACCCTTAGTCCTTCTCCCCCCGACTCCTTCCTCCAGCCTTACCTCTTCCTCCAGCCTCACTCCTTCCTCCAGCCTTACTCCTTCCTCCAGCCTTACCCCTTCCTCCTTTCTGACTCCCTCAGACACCCTCACTTCTTCCTCCAGCTTTACTCCTTCCCCCTTCCCAACTCTTTCCTCCACCCTGACTTTTTCCTCCACCCTTACTCCCTCCCTTCTCCTTCCTCCCCTGGAATCCCTCCCCTCTCCGCTCTCCTTCCCCCTTCTGAACTTCTTCCCTTACACCTTCCAATCCCTTTGCACCTACCTCCCCAGTTGCCATCTTCTCCCCTGTTACTCTCTCCTCCCCCCTTACTCTCTCCCCCCACCCACAGCCTCCCCTTGACACCTTCATTCCCCCCCTCCCAACCGCACCCACCGACACCTCTTCCTATCCCAGTTGATCATAGGCCTTCCTCTCCCATCCCCTCGACCATCATCCATTTTGAGCATCAACGGTGACTTTCCAATTTCCGTGAGCTGCTTCGCAGCAGAGCCATATCCATGAGAATCCACCCAGCATGCCATGGACATTCCCCCAGTGTGCCATTGCTGTCAGGCTCCAGCATCTTCTGCTCCATGGATGTCCGCAATGTGAGCAAGGCCCTGGCAGTAAGTCTCAGCGTCTGCCATGTCGCACTTGTCAAGACGTGTTTTGCACTGGCATGTACTCCCACCGACGTGGGTGGACAATCCAGCGGGGGCAGGGATGAGTCCAGCGGGCTGGTCTTATAATGATATGCTGATGCATTACGACGTGGATGCCGACATTCGATGATGAGGAACGCAGCCCGCCATTGACGGGCGGAACGGACGATCGCAAACTGGCTTCACAACGTCGTGAAACCAATTTTCGGTCTCGTCGCCCAATCTCACCACCCGAACACGCCCAACGCCAGCCAGCACAGAAAATTCCACCCAATGTTTTCACCTATTAAACTTTGCTAAAAATTAACGCACAGAATATCAGCAACATCAATAATTTATATTTATATCACAACTTTAAATAGTTCCATCTACGGAATTCATTGCCACAGAAGGCTGTGGAGGCCAGGTCATTGAGTGTATTTAAGACCGAGATAGATAGGTTCTTGATTGGTAAGGGGATCAAAGGTTACGGGGAGAAGGCGGGAGAATGGGGTTGAGAAACTTATCAGCCATGATTGAATGGCGGAGCAGACTCGATGGGCCGAATGGCCTAATTTCTGCTCCTATGTCTTATGGTCTTATGGTTTTATGGTCTTATGGTCTAATGAAACGTCCCAAGGTACTTCACAGGAGCATTATAAAATGCAGAGACACGTAAGGAGATATTATGTCAGATGACCAAAGGTTTGGTCAAGGAGGAAAGTTTTAAGGAGCGTCTTAAAGGAGGAAAGCGGTGGAGAGGTGTAGGAAGGGTATTCCAAAGCTTGGAGCCCAGCCAGCTGAAGGCACGGCCACCTATGGAGAAGCAATTAAAATCGGGGATGCAGAAGGGGCCAGAATTAGAGGAGTGTAGGTAGCTCAGAGGGTTGTGGGGCTGGTGGAGATTGCAGGGATAGGGAGAGGTGAGATTATGGAGCGATTTGGAAACAAGGATGAAAGTTTTAAAATCAGGAGCCTGTTTAGGTCAGCGAGCATGGAGGTGATACGGGAACAGGACTTGATGCCTGTTAAGACATGGGCAGCAGAGTGGATGAGCTCAAGTTTACAGAGGATAGAATGTGGGAGAGCAGCTAGGAGTGCATCGGAGTAGTTGAGTCCAGAGGTAACAAAATCATGAATGAGGGTTTCAGCAAGAGATGAGCTGAGACTGGGGCCAAGTCAGGTGGTGGAAATAGGTGGTCTTAGTGATGGCACGAATATGATGTCAGAAGCTCATCTTTGAATCACACCAAGGTTGTGAACAGACTGGCTTAATTTTAGGCTGTTCCCAGAGAGAGGGGGGGAGTTGGTAACTAGAGAACGGAGTTTGGAGCGGTGACAAAAACAATGGCCGGGATCTTCCGGCCCTGTTATGGCAGTACCCACCATGGGAGATTCGTCAGCCCATCCAAAAGTCCATTGACTTTCTGTGGGACCGGACAATCCCAATGGCGGGCGAGGCCAAAAAACCCTGCCCAATGACTTCAGTCTTCCCAATGCTTAATTGTTAGAGATTCCAGTACTGGATGTTGGGTAAGCAGTCTGATAATTTAGGCACAGTGGCAGAGTCGATGGGAGTGGCGCTGAGTGTTAAGACATAGCTGGGTTTCATCAGCGTACATGAGAAAACTGATGCTGTGCCTCCACATGATGTAAGCATGTAGTTGGTAAACAGGAGGGAGCCAAGGATTCATCTTTGGGGGACACCAGAGATAAATGGTACGAGAATGGGAAGAGAACCCATGGCATTGCTGCCCCCTATTTCTGTAACTTGCTCCAGCCATACAATCCTCCAAAGTCCCAGCATTTCTCCAACTCTGGCCTCTTGCGCATTCCCGATTTGAATTGCTCCACCATTGGAGATCATGCCTTCAGGTCCCTGGGACCTAAACTCTGGCATTCCCTCCATGAACTCTTTGGCCTCTCTACCTCTCCCTCCTCTATCAAGATGCTTCTAACCTACTTCTTTGGCCAATCTTTTGGTCACCTGCTAAATTATCTCCTTGTGCGTCTCAGTGTCAAATCTTATTTGATAACGCTCCTTTGAGGTGGCTTGGGATGTTTTACTGCCTTAAAGGCACTATATAAATGCAAGTTGTTGTCAACACAATAGGAGCTGATTCTATTTTGTGTGGCTCGGTGTTTATGGATTTAAAAGATCTGCTGATTTCAGGCAAAACATCAATCAGCTTTTTGCACTGTTAACAACTATGGGAGCTTTTTCAGTTCTACAACCTATTACCATTTTACCATGTGCTGCGCATAGCGAATAAATCACATTAGCAAAAAATGTACCCACGTACATGAGATGGTGGTGTAGTGGTAATGTCACTGGATTAGTAATCCAGAAACCCAGGCTAATGCTCTGAGGACATGGGTTCAAATCCCACCCCTGCAGCTAGTGAAATTTGAATTCAGTTAATAAATCTTGAATTGAAGATTAGTTTCAGTAATGGTGACCATGAAACTATCATCAATTGTTGTTTAAAAACCAATCTGGTTCACTAATGCACTTTAGAGAAGGAAATCTGATGGCCTGGCCTACATGTGACTCCAGACCCACAGCAATGTGGCTGACTCTTAACCGCCCTCTGAAAAGGCAAAGTCAGTTTAAGGACAAATAAGGATGGGTAACACATGTTGGCTTTGCCAGTGACACCCACATCCCATGAAAGAATAGGGAAACTTACCTGGGCAGCATCAGGCCTCCTGGCTGATTAAGCCCTCATTAGAGTGGAAATCCTGCCCCTGAGAACTGCCAGCCAATCAGAGGCCAACAGCTTGGGAGTGGTGGCCATTATCAGTACTGCAGGATGGTGAGGCGATGGATTGCTAGATGGCGATGAGTGTGGGTAGGATGGCAATTGCAGGGAAGGGTCACCAGCAAATGGGTGGTTGGGAGTGAGGACAGGGGGCTGGCTTCTTGTGGGGTCCCTACTTCCCAATGCTGGGTCCATCAATGAAAGATCCTACCTCTCCCCCAACCTCCTGAAACCCCACCCCTGCATTCCTGGTAGGCTACTGGCAAACCCGACAGGGACTGCAGGGTGGTCTCCCTGAAATGGTGAATTCTGCACCCCCAACCCCGCTGCTGAATGAATATCATTGGCAATGTGATGAGTGGCTTATGTGGCAACCACACTGACCCCCTCTGTCCTAAAAGCTTGTAACTTGGGGGGGGAGCCATTCAATTCCACCCATTAATTATTTTTCTCTCTCCACAAATAGTGCCTAACCCTCTGAGTGTTTCTAGTATTTTTGTTTTTATTTTAGATTTTCAGCCTCTGCATCATTTTTGGGAGTGATTTTGGGAGCAGGAAACATGGCTTGTTGGGTGACTTCAGTAGATGGGATGCAAAATTTCAATTTCCCAATGGTTGGTGGGGATGCAGAAATAAAGTCAGCAGCATGTTTGTGGTGTGTTGAGCTTTACGCTGGCCTGTGGCAGGCTCATATTTGTAATACATTTGCACTCCATGAATACCTATCAGCATGAAACAGTTTTCAATAAATTCCTACCCTTGGGATAAAGTCAAAGGTGCACAAGAATCTTGTGGCTCCTGGTTCCATTGTAAACCATTGTAATGTGAATGTTTACAAGTGAAATTTAATTTTGAAAAACACCCGTGCCACCTTTCTGCTCTCAAGTCTTAAATTAATGGTGATGTCGTTGGACTAGAAAGTTCTGGCCTTATGCAGAGCCTCCCTGTTTGACCAGGAGGCTCTAGCCCAGCCATACATGCTGCATTGTCAGCTGATGGCAGGTTTCTCCAATGAGTGGGATTCATTCAAGGAGGAAATAGGGGGAGTACAGGGCCAACATATTCCAGTAAAGATAAAGGGTGGGACCAACGAATTCGGGGAACCCTGGGCATTGAGGGATATACAGGATTGGATAAAGAGATAAAGGGAGGCTTATGGCAGATACTGAGGGCTCAAAACAGCGGAAGCCCTAAAGGAATATAGAATGTGTAGGGGGGAATTTAAAAAGGAAATTAGGAGAGCAAAAAGGGGGCATGAAAAAACATTGGTAGGTAAAATAAAGGAAAATCCAGTTATTTTACAAGTACATTAAGAGTAAGAGGATAACTAGGGAAAGAGTAGGGCCCATTAAGGACTGTAAGTGGTAATTTGTGTGTGGAGCTGGAAGATGTAGGTAGGGTTCCAAATGAATACTTTGTGTTGGTGTTCACAAGTGAGAGGGATGACGTGGGTATGGAAATCAGGCAGAAGGACTGTGATATGATTAAAGAAATTAGCATAGAAAGGGAGGAGGTTCTAAGTGGTCTGGCAGGCTTAAAAGTAGATAAATCTCCAGGCCCGAATGAATTGTACCACAGGGTGTTGAGTGAGGCAAGGGAGCAGACAGCAGGGGCACTGGCAATAATCTTCAATATCTCTCTGGCCACAGGAGAGGTGCCAGAGGACTGGCGGACAGCCAATGTGGTACCATTATTCAAGAAGGGAGGAAGGGATAAATAAGGGAACTACAGTCCAGTCAGTCTAACCTCAGTGGTGGGGAAACTATTGGAAGCAATTCTGAGGGACAGAATTAAACTACACTTGGAGAAGCAGGGATTAATCAAGGACAGTCTGCATGGTTTTGTTAAGGGGAGGTCATGTCTGACCAATCTGATTAAATTTTTTGAAGATGTGACCAGGTGTGTTGATGAGGGCAATGCATTTGACGTAATTTACTTGGACTTCAGCAAGGCTTTTGATAAGGCCCCACATGGGAGACTGATAACGAAGGTAAGAGCCCATGAGATCCAAGGCAATTTGGCAAATTGGATCCAGAATTGGCTGAGTGGCAGGAAGCAGAGGATGATGTTCAAGGGCTGTTTTTGTGACTGGATGCCCGTGTCCAATGGGGTTCCACAGGGATCAGTGTTGGGTCCCTTGCTGTTTGTGGTATATATAAATGATTTAGACTGAATGTAGGAGGGTTGATCAGTAAGTTTGCAGATGACACGAAAATTGGTGGCGTAGTAAATAGTGAGGAGGATAGCCTTAGATTACAGGAGGATACAGACAAGCTGGTCAGATGGGCTGATCAGTGGCAAATAGAATTTAATCTGGATAAGTGTGAGGTGATGCACTTGGGCAGGACAAATAAGGCATGGGAATACATGATGAATGGTAGGACCCTGGGAAGTATGGGGGTTAGAGGGACCTTGATGTGCATGTCCACCGGTCCCTTATGGTAGTGAGACAGGTAGATAAGATGGTTAAGAAGGCATATGGGATACTTGCCTTTATTAGCTGAGGCATAGAATATAAGAGCAGGGAGGTTATGCTGGAACTGTGTAAAACGCAGGTTAGGCCACAGTTAGAGTATTGCGTGCATTTCTAGAATCCGCATTATAGGAAGGATGTGATCGCACTAGAGAGAGTGCAAAGGAGATTTAGTAGGGTGTTGCCTGGGCTGGAAAGTTTTAGTTATGAGGAGAGATTGGATAGACTGGGGTTATTTTCCTTGGAGCAGAGGAGATTGAGGGGGGATATGATTGAGGTGTATAAAATTGTGAGGGGCATAGATAGGGTAGACAGAAAGGAACTTTTCCACTTGATGGAGGGATCAATAACCAGGGGGCATAGATTAAAGGTAAGGGGCAGGAGGTTTAGAGGGGATGTGAGGAAGAATTTTTTCACCCAGAGGGTGGTGGGAATCTGGAACTCACTGCCTGAAAGGGTGGTAGAGGCGGAAACCCTCAAAACATTTAAGAAGTATTTGGATGTGCACTTGCAATGCCATGGCATACAAGGCTATGGGCCTAGTGCTGGAAAATGGGATTACAATAGTTAGGTACTTGTTTGACCAGCACAGACTCGATGGGCTGAAGGGCCTTTTACTGTGCTGTAGGTCCATATGACTCTATGAAAAGTTTCCCCCACAGCTGAATCACATGTGTTTTCCATGCACACCACCTACACTTAGCATTTTAATTGCAACCGCGTGGATAATTGGAAAAAGAGAGAGCACAGTTCCAGTCACAATATCAGGAATGACATGCTGTTGACAAAATCCCAAGCCTCTGTGTGTGTGTTCTTGTAGCGGATGTCAGCTTAGTAAATACAGAGACAAAAATGGCTCCTTCCTCATCTCCCTTCTTAACCACTATAGAGTAAAGGGTTAATTGCTATGTTAATGTGATAATGATGTTAATGATGATATAAGCATGACACCAGGGTGAGATGTCCAAGGGGCTCCAAAACAGCAAGATACTGAATAGCCTGTGTCTGTAGAACCATGTACTTGCCATTACGTCTTTATCTATAGCGTAAATAAATAGTTTCAAGCAAAACTATATATCAACAATCTCCACTCACTCATAGAGTAAGTGAAACCTCATCAAACCATGAAGGCAGCGCTGGAGGCCACAGTTTAAGAAACTGAGACCACAAATAGATAACCCACAGGTGCAGACCTTGAAACAGCTCGACTTCAGAATGAAAAAGAACAAACTGAAATGTATGGGACAGTGAACCATTCATGATGTCAGTAGCCATTGAATAGCCATTAACCCTTCCACAGCCCTTCCAACACATCAAGGGTCTACAGCAATGACAATGATCTGGAGATCTGGAGGAGCCAGTTTGAAAGGTGCCGAACAGCTTTGGGCTTATAAGAAAGGGCAGGAAAACACCAGGTCAGTACACTTCTATACATGATCGGGGCCGTAGCTGATGCTGTCCTGGTGACAAGGAGCCGAGGATACCTTAGCGTCCAACAAGGATGTTATGAGGGCCTTTGATAATTACTTCAGCCCTAAGAAGAATCTAGTCATGGAGCGGATGAGATTCAACCAGACGAGCCAAGGGCCAGGTGAATCTATTGATTCATTTATTAACAAATTGTACTGACTGGCTAGTAGCTGCAGTTATGGAGCTTTAAAGCATGAGTTAATTCGCCACTGCATCATAGTCGGCATGCTCAATGAGGCGCTGTCAGACTTTTTGCAAACCAAAGAGGATTTAACGTTAGAGAAGACTGAGCAGTTTGGAAGGTAGGTAGAGCTGTAACAGCATCATGGGGGCATACTTTGGGAGATGTTAAGGCTCAGGAGGGGTCAACCCATTATGTGGGCCCAAAGTCAGGAACCCCCTCCCACCAAAAAGCCCTTGAAAAGGCCCACCAAATCTACCAAAGGGGTGGGAAGAGCCCTTCCACCTATGGTAAAATGTTCCAGACATGGTACCAAAAAAACCACATGATTGTCGCGAATACTGCCCAGCAGGGTGAGCCGAATGCTTTTGTTGAGGCAAGCCCAGACATTTCAGTCAATTCTGCAGATCTAAAACACAATTTAAAGGAAGAAATCTGGAACAAGCTTCAAACCATTTTGAAGTCCATGAAATTTGAAATACAGCATTTTAACCCGATGATTTCCTTGGAGAAATCAAAGATTCCGATAAACAGATCTGGTCTGTAAAGTTGGAAGTCCAGAGATACAGAACAAAAATTGAAACTGGACACTGGGGCATAAGTCACACACCATCTCATTGTACAAGTTGGACTGGCTTCAGGTCTGGCTTACCATCTGAACTGAAGTTACAAGTGCAAGGAGGCCTCAAAGTGAAGGGTCAGACCTTTACAACCCTTAGGTATGAAGATAAAGAAATTAACAAAACTCTTTATATCTTACAGAACCAGCAAATTTTTCTGCTCAGCAGGGCAGCGTGTTCAGGACTTGGTCACCTACAAAAGGTCGATGAGGTAACAATTGGGGACAGTGGAGCAATAATCAGGGTTGAACTTCCAAATTCGTTTCAAACACACTGAGCCAATCTCTATTGCAGAAACACCATCCACTGGACCACAGGAGGAGATTACAGATCTCTCACCTCTTTGCAGACAGGCTAGGAGAGGCAGAAATAGGGCCCATTAAACAAGACAGTGACCATCCACTAGAGGAGCTTCTAGACCTTGGTTGCTTTCTGGTCACAGTTCTAGAGGATGAAACCGATGCAGAGGCAGATGAGCTGATGAAAGAAGAGTTCCTAGATCTCACTACACTCTTTGACTCCACTGCCAATGCCTCTCAAGCCTTTGTTGTCTATTTTGAGGAGAATCATCCTTTCGTTGAAAAGATTAATTTGTCCATTTATTCAGCCCACCGATGACATGCATGAACAATTGCTTGCCGCCTGCAGTAAACTATCCAGGGAAAATGAGATGCTTAACTCCAAGTTGGATCAAACCAATAGAGGAGGGTCAGAGCTTATTAATTTGTACAAATGTAAGCAGCAGCTCACACTTGAATCTCGCCTGCAAGTCATGGAAGCACTCAAGTCTTCTTTCAGTAAAGAAGCAGAGGCCCAAACTACACAGCTTCTACAGCTGAAGAGTACTATGCAGGAACTTCCTATAGATCCTGGTCCGAAGATTTATTCCATTGACGATGTTGTCTACTGTCTCATGCTAACCATACTGTCTCATGTGATACCATTGCCGGCAGCAGAGCAGCCTCACACTGAAGCAAGTGTGGAAATGATACCTCTGCCCACAGAAAGTGAAAATCCTACCTTAAGAGAAGTCTCCCTTTCCTCGTGTTCTTCAGCGTCTTCAGGATGTTCTTCATTCTTCTTTCCGTCTCAAGTATTGGATACTTCTCTTGTTGTCACAGCAGCAGTGAATAAGAAAGCAGTGCAGTTCTTCATAGGAGTTGAAGATGCTTCATTTTCTCAAGCCGGTGCTTTCACATTTTCCCAGTGTGCAACACAGAAGAAGATTACTGACAGAACGTCAGTTTGTTGTCTTCCTTTCCAAGGGGTTGTGATTTTTCAAGTCCTGAAGGCTTCTCTCTTGAATCAGTTTTTCCTTGATTGGCTTTCACAGCCTTGACATTCAGGTTGTCATAAGAGTCACACCCAGGAGCCAGCAGCTGTAAGAAGCTGCTATCCACTCCATCAATGTGTTTGCCTTCCAAGGAGAAGAGAAGGGAATGCATGCGTCCAACACATCCTCTAAGAGAGCTGAGAACACTGTTGGGGATTGACACCTTTGGTGACAGTGACTTGGAGGGTGTGGGGAGGTAGGAATTGGATGGAAACTGTAAACAGCACATGTGGTTAACACATGGCGGGAATATAATGTAAATAGTTTCACAAAATAATGTAACAGTTTTGAGATTATATTTGGGGGGAAGATGTAGAGTAAGGGTTAATAGTTATGTTAATGAGATAATTATGTTATGATGATGTAAGCATGACATCAGGGTCAGATGACTAAGAGGCTCCAAGTGAGCAAGACACAGAATAGTCTGTGTCCATAGGACCATGTACTTACCATGAAGTCCTTGTATACAGTGTAAATAAATAGTTTCAAGAAAATCAATAAACCGATTATCTCCACACACTCATCAAGTAAGTGAAACCTCATCAAAACAGCTATCAGTTCAATTTATGTTACCATTAGAACACACTTCAATTTTACCGTCAAGAAAGTGAATATTTGAATAATATTTGAATAACTTTAAGGCAAAGCTAGTTAGATTCTTGATAAGCAAGGGGATGAAAGGTTATCGGGGGTAGGTGGGAATGTGGAGTTGAGTTTACAATCAGATCAGCCATGATCTTATTGAATGACAGAGCAGGCTCGAGGGACCAACTGGCCTATTCCTGTTCCTAATTCGTATGTAATGTAAATAGAACATTGCATGGGCTTCATTTTATTCAACTACTGTTCATTTACCCACGATAAAATAAAGCGAACAATACAATTGTGGTGGAACATTGCTACCTACATCATTAGTAGCTGGCAAGACGTTGACTATAATCACAGTTGATTGCATTGGAGTTTAGTTTGGAAAGATTATCACTCAAGTAATGGGGAGGAGGTGGCATAGTGGTATTGTCACTGGACTAATATTCCAGAGATCCAGGGTAATGCTCTAGGAACCCACCATAACAGATGGTGAAGTTTGAATTCAGTAAAAATCTGGAACTAAAAGTCTAATGATGACCATGAAATCATTGCTGATGGTTGTAAAAACCCATCTAGTTCACTAATATCCTTTAGAGCTGGAAGTCTGCTGTCCTTACCTAGTCTGGCCTACATGTGACTCCAGACCTACAGCAATGTGGTTGACTCTTAAAAATGCCCTCTGAATGAAGGCAGTTAGGGATGGGCAATAAATACTGGCCTAGCCAGCGATGCCCACATCCCATGAATGAATTAAAAAAATATATATATTTTAATATGTACATTATGCACGCTGGTGTATGACCAGTTATTTCCTGGATAACAATAGTTTGAAATCATTGTTAAAAATCTTTAGAGGTAAAAGGTATTTGAAATCTTTGGACTGATTTTCATTACTTGATCTTGACTGCCTAGCATCAATCCTGTTAAGAGCAGGTCCTGCTGCACACATGGATTTTTTTTTGCAATTATATGGCTGTCAAGGCTAAATGATGCCTCTTCAACGGTTATTTTTATAGTTACTGTGCTGTTCCTATGAGTGACATATCTAACTACTAGCTGCTGATTTGAGAAAATTGCTTTGATGTACTTAATAAATTTATATTTCACCTCTCAAGACCTGTCAAAGGGCTTCATGCAATGATATATTTTGAAATGTAATGATAGGTGGCGATTTTCAACCTTTTGTACTCACATCTCATCTGAAAATAAGGGTGGCTAACAACTGGAAATGGAGACATTTCCTTGCCATCTATCTAAGGTCCAAGACCCACCTGATGTAAATTTCAGGGGCCTCTGTAAATAGCCCAGCAGCCTGAAACAGGCGGTTTAAAATGCAAATCCCAATCCTATGCCAATTGTAGGGCTTCCATTGCAATTTTTAGGCACAAATGGGTTGGAGAGTTCATGCACCACTCATTTAGGCAATGAGTGAACTAACAAGGGGTCCTTAATGGGACCAATGGAGGCCACTCACAAGATTATACTTTTTTGATGAAGCCAAGGTGATGTCCTTTCTTATGCCCCTCCACCCACTCACCACTTCCCCCCCAACCCCTCCAGCCCCATCACGCTACCCCCGCAAAAGAAAACCTTCAGCCCAACAATAAATAGCCAGCAGTTTTGCTTCAGGTGGTATATTGACTGAGGGAGAATATCGATCAGAATACTGGGCTGCTGCCGGCTGTTGTAGAAGTACTATGTGATTTTTTTCAAACTCCTCCTGGCCACCAAAACAAGCAGGTGTACAATTCCAGGAGTGCGAGGTTGGAACTAACAATCCATCATATGTGAGTTCAAATCCCACCAAGGCAGATTGAGAATCTGAATTCTGATTACAAAGAAAAACCTGGAAATGATAAAAAATACCCTGTATTGGTAAAAGTGCCCATGAAGCTGTCAGATTTCTGTTAAAAACCCATCAGGCTCACTAATGCCCTTTAGGGAAGGAAAGTTGCCAGCCTGGTTTATATGTGACTCTAGTCCCAGACCAATGTAGTTGATTTCTTCTGAGATGTATCAAAAATTGGGAAACCAGGATTGGGCAATAGATCCCTGCTATGCCACACACACACACACACACACATGTAATGAATATGTTTTTAAAAACTATTTGAGTACTGAAAGGGTGAGGGCTTGCCCCAGTACTTACAAATGCCTCGAGAGTCAAATATCTTGTTCAAGCAAGCAATCTTTATTACAAGCATACAAGGAGAAGCCCCACTCTCCCGAGTAAGAGTTCTACAGTACAATGTTTGAGCAGTCAATTTATACAGTTACAAGAAGTTCACTTGACCAGCTGCTTCATCTGTAATTAGATCTTTCCACCTTATTCCCTTGATCCCCCCTTTCCTTAATCACATTGTCATATGTCTCTCTCCCTCTTCTCCCCCACCCCTGATCTCGCCTCCTTTGATTAGATCGTTCATATGATTCTCTGCCTCACCGACAAGCTTCTCTCAAGTTTTAAAAGCTTAGGTTTTACGCCAAGTATCCCATGATCCTCATTCGTCAGTCCCCCCTTACAGTCCCCCCTTTCGGTCCATGGCCAGCGCCTGGCCAAAGGTAGCCATACCCTAGAATCCTCTGTCTATGGTTGTCCCAGGGGCCCCGTGGGTTTCATAAACTTCAGATCCTATTAAAGCCTCATGCCTCTGATGACCTTGCATTGGCTCTATTAGCCTCTGCTAGGCCTGGGCAAATGCTAGCAAATAAAGCAATAAAAGCCAAGCTATCCCTGTATTATTTTGGAGTCTCATAGAAACATAGAAACTAGAAGCAGGAGTAGGCCATTTGGCCCTTCGAGCCTGCTCCGCCATTTAATATGATCATGGTTGATCCTCTATCTCAATGCAGTACTCTCACTTTCTCTCCATGCCCCTTGATGCCCCCAATATCCAAAAAATTATCAATTTCTTTCTTGAATATACTCAGTGACCTGGCCTCCACAGCCTTCTGTGGTAGAGAATTCCATAGGTTGACCACCCTCTGAGTGACGAAATTTTTCCTCATCTCAACCCTAAATGGCCTGCCCTGTATCCTGAGACTATTGCTCCTGGTTCTAGACTCCCCAGCCAGGGGAAACATCCTCCCTGCATC
The DNA here is from genome assembly GCF_964194155.1 of Cetorhinus maximus. Lineage (NCBI taxonomy): Eukaryota > Metazoa > Chordata > Chondrichthyes > Lamniformes > Cetorhinidae > Cetorhinus > Cetorhinus maximus. The sequence continues at coordinate 97,739,218 of NC_135893.1, forward strand.
TAGTCTGTCTAGCCCTGTTCGAATTTTATACGTTTCAATCAGATACCCTCTCATTCTTCTAAACTCTAGTGAATACAGGCCCAATAGGAGCCATCTCTCCTCATACAACAGTCCTGCCATCCCTGGTATCAGCCTAGTGAACCTTCGCTGCAATCCCTCTATGGCAAGTATATCCTTTCTTAGGTAGGGAGACCAAAACTGCATGCAACTCTCACACTGGTTGCTCCCAATTGGCTCCCTGATTCCTCAGTGGCACTGCTTCAGCCTCCCTTACGGTTTTAGCCAAGTCCTCATTCTTCTTTTTCCTCCGACTTCTGATGTGAGGCAAATCATGTACATCATCACCATGGACTGCACCACCACCAGGACATGAGAGATAATTCTGATTAAGGTATGAATTTGTACATTAAGCCCCCAGTACCAGATAACTTCCCACCAAGTTGTGACTTGGATTTCCTCAACCTGATTGATTATGTGCTCCGCCGCCTAACGGAGAGTGTAATAGATCTGATGGGCCTTATTTAACCCTGCATTGATGTAATCCAAATGTTCTGGTAGTAGGGGTATGGAATAGGTGAACTGGTTCATGTATTGCTCAAGCTCATTCTGAATGTCTTCCTTGGCATTAAGATGGACTGTTTCCCATCAGTTTATGTCCACCTGTGACGGCAACTGTGGTCTAAAGCACATGGTTCAATTTTGCAAATGGCATCAGGTATGCCCGTGTGGGACATGTGATGCAGAACCAGCCTTTACCCATGTAGGCTATCCGCATTGGCTTCATGTTGGCTGGCATTGTCTCTGTGGTGCAGTTGGCTGTGGTATTAAGTCCGCATTTTGCCTCCTCTGCCTCAGATCGGATGAGAGCATACTATTGTGGAGCCACCAATGCTACACCCTTCCAGTTGGGTCCCTAACATATCTTTACCGCATATGGAAGTGTACTGTGGTGCTTAAAACTCTACCCTCCCCTAATGACCCCTCTAGGTGGGGTGGAATCAGTGAGCACCGGTATAGCTAGTACAT